>NC_022024.1:7345297-7357988 GCF_000317375.1 Microtus ochrogaster
GCTGTTTCACCTGTGTGAGTTGCCTGCAGAGGTGGGTGGGCATCTTGCGTTTACTTATGACTTTGACTGGTATAAGCACAGGAGTTCCAGATTTCTTGCCCCACTGAGACTACAAGAAAGACACACATAAAGAATAAGGGAAAGTATGTGTTTAAGTGTGTGCATCACCGTTAGCTGGGAGAGTTTTGTTTGGTTTGGGGGCTGTCAAATAGACACAAGTGAGGGATATACACACTCCATTCATAGCAAAGCATCCCTTGTGTCACTTGTTCCTCATGTTCAACACGAAGTTGCTTGAGTGCTGTCCCAGAATGCTGGCCACAGTATGGGAAACTCCTTGTTTAACTTCTGCGGCGGGGAACTCTATAAAAATAGAGCAGGCTAAAGGTTTCTCTCTTCTAAGGGCAGCATTCTTCTGGAGTAAGGGAAATGTTTAAATATTTATTGACCTTGTTCACTTACAGATTCAACTCTAGGTTCAGCCTCATCATGAGTCATAAAAGAACTGTAACTTTCTGGGCAAAGGTTCAGTTCGCAAAGCATCTTAGTAAGCTCTGGGCCCAGATGCTAAAGAAAAGAATAGGTTATTGTTTGCAATAGAGTACTAGTTGGAAGACCCAGAGGGAACATTTGACAGGATTGATGTCTTTTCCAAGAATCCCCTAGCCAGCTGGACTTGCATCTGACACATCGGTGGGCTCTGAACACATGCGTTTAAAAGTAAAAGCCTCCTCCCCAGGCCCTGCTCCACCAAGAAGAGTCATGGGTAGCAGTGGGCCTAAAGAGTGCTTCCCTGCTTCTTGTCTAGGTTAGAGTCATCCCAGCAAGGATGAAATAGGGAGGAAATCTTTGAAGACTAGGTTCCAATTCTTTATCACTTTTTACCTGCTTCAATTTCAGTTTGACCCTTTTCTACCTGATTTCTACTAAGATTTACTCTTACTGTAGAAGTCCCTAAGGACAGGATGAATAGAAACAAGGAAGTGTGATCATGTCCCACACTCTGACTTCTACACACAGCACATTCTAACACACTCAAAGAGACATTTTGAGGTGTGTTTACCCCTAGCAGTGATTTGGAGACTTGTGTATATAGAAGAAGGGGACTTTAGTTGAGACACTTCTCCACCAGACTGGCCTGTGAACCAGCCAGTGGTTCATTTCCTTGATTGGTGATTTTGGTTTGGAAGAGCCCAGCTTACTGTGGGCAGTGCCACTTCTGGGATGGTGGTTCTCCGTGATATAAGAAGGCATGCTGAGCAAGTCCCCAGGAGCAAGCCAGTAAACAGCCCTCCCCCAAAGTTTCTGTGCAAACTCAGGCCTCTAAATCCCTGCCTTGCGTTCTTGCTCTGACTCCCCTGGATGTTGAAGTGGGGCCTAAGAGTAGTGAACTGAACTAAATCCTTTCCTCCTCAAGCTGCTTTTTGCCATGGTGTTTATCAGAGCAGTAGGAAGCCTACCAAAAACAAATCTTTAAGACTAACTTCATTGAAAATGACATCTGAAAGAACGTACTAACTCACTGAACAAGGCTGATCAGTTTCAACCTGGCCCTTCTTATCATCACCACAGCAAAGACACAGAATCATCATGTGACCCGCTGTCCTCCTGCAGAGTTTTCACACGCATTGTCTTTGTATGACCCGAAAGAAGTATTTTTAGGATTTGCCTTTCATTTCCAATACTGACTTACTACTGACCTTCACACAGAGGACTGGAGATGTGATTTGAGCGGTAGAATGCTGTCATAGCACTTGTTTAGATACCCAGAAATCAAAAAGGAACTCCAAAGTAAGACATTCACACACACCCCACCCAAAGCTAAGTGCACACACATGCACACACTCATGTGACAATTTAGGAATTGCTGTGTTTCTATTCATACAAAAGAGTTTTAACTAGTTTTAGACTTCATTAGAAACATGTAAACTTCCAAAAATATGACTGATGATGAATCCCCAGAAAGTCTGACATGGACCAGATGCCCTGAGAAGCCCTGACAATCTTCTGGAGCATGTTTCCAAGCCTTGACCAAGAACTCTTGTGTGCAAACCACAAGGGATCCAGGAACGTGAGGTAGGCCTTGTACGAAAGAAGATAGAGACCAAGTTGGAGGGAGATACTTGGTCCTTTAACTGGTTTTAGCTAAGGTTCTTATCAGTTCCTTCTTGGCAAGTTACTGAAACATGAAGACATGGTCTACCACATTTGTTCTTATAAATAATTCTATAGTCTTTGTACTACTATATGAGATCAGTGGAATTGCAAAGGTAGGGTGATATGCAGACACATTTGACCATTTCCATCAAGGTTCTAGTGTTTGAACAAAATCTGTTGCTATTTAAGTGTATATCATATTGAACAACTCATGTGGTCCTTATAGATAATGTTGCCACTTCCACAGTCACAGAGATAAATGGAGCTAACTGTGTAATTTAAGAAGAATGGCAACAACCTTAAATAATAAATTTGATTTTCTTTTTACAGACTATATAGAATGGCACATTTGCAGGCTCAACATCTCTGCTGACATCTATGATGTGTACAGAAGACCAGTGGTGAAGACGTGGTGATGGGGGAGAGTGTGAACTTCCTCCGCACTAACTACAGCAATGACTGAACACCCCAGCAAAGCTGACAGGAGGGGGCATTGCTGTGCTATAGAATACTATGGCTTTTGCTTCATCCAGACGTACTAGGCTACCATCAACACTAATGGGATAGGGTCTGTGCTTTAACTCCGGCTATAACAAAAATATAAAATATCCAGCAGAATAATTCTAGCAAAAAGCAGGGTGGCTCCAAAGCTATTGTTGGTGGCTTTTCTTGAAAGATTTAAGATGTCAGCCAGACTTTTGGCACCTTAAATTTGATTTGGCGGTAGGTAAACTTCACCTTTTCCATGGGATCATTACCAGGACATCTGCCCCGAGAATTCTCTTCCACAATACGAAAGCAAAGTTTCTGCCCTGGGAAGCTTACAACCATGATGAATTCATTTTACTCTTCTTGGCCCGTATCCACAGCGGGGAGAGTCGCAGACAAGATGAACAAGAATAAAATATCCCAAGACAAGCAGTTTCAAAGATGTGGTTCCAACAGCGAGCATGCCAGGGATCTCATGGCAAGTTCTATTACTGTGCTTCTCCCTGCACACAGGAAGACGTTTGGAAAGCCAATCTATGCACACACGCTGTTGGCGCTGACACTCCCCGCTCTCTCTGACTGCCTGATTCCGCAGTTTAATCAAATGGATCAGGACAGACAGCTGTGGTTCCATTTTCCTTCTGGCAATGATGAGCCTCAGAGTTTGTAAGCTCCTCCAATCGACTCCCAGACACCCCCTGTCTTGACAGACAGGCCTCCCTGGCAGCTGTTTCTCACAATTTGAAGTTGATTAGACCAGCAGCCTTTGAGGGCTAATAGCCCCTCTTAACATCTCGAGAGGTCCACAGCCTGAAACAGCTCCTCGTATTTCATTTCAGAGCTTCCCACAGCTCTTCATTGAACCGTCCAGGAAATGTAAACAGGACACTGCCTCACACTCCTGAGAGCCTTTAGCACTCACTTGTTTGCCCGACGCTCACTGAGTGGCTTAATTAATTATCTGTGGGTGGCAGATTACATGAAGTCACCCTGGTCCATTAAGTATGCATTATCCTGCATTCAAGGATATTATGAAAACATGGCTGTGTTTTCTTCTGGAGTTGGAGAGTGTTCTGAGCGCCTGTCCTGGGCTCCTCGTATTTATGTTTGACTGATCACATTTCAAATGCAAAAGTAAATATAAAATATGGTGCCTGAAAAAGTTAAATCCAAACCATGCATCATCTCGACAAATTTCTGACAAACGAGGAGGATTCACTCACCCCCCTTCCCCGGGCCCCAAGGCCATAGAAGAATCCCTGTTCAGCCCTCAATCTTTTCCATCACCTTGGCTCCAGCAAAGGAGAATTCTTTGGGCTTTACGAAATCTTCAGAGGAGGTTTCCTTGGGCCCCACCTGTGGCTGAAAACATTCAATTTGGGATTTCAGTTCCTTGGAGCGTCACTGCGATGCCCCGTATGTCAATCCACTTCCTGCCTCGTACCTATTTCCAAATACATCCCAAAGAGGAACAAACTGTTGGCACTACGTTCCTCAATAGTTCTTCACTGTTAGGTTCCTTCGAAGGAAACTTGTGGAGTCCTTCCAGTGCAAAATCACCAAGAAAGCGAGAAAATGCCCTCATGTCTGCTAGTAATTCCCTGTGTTCTGCAGATGGGCTTTATTTCAGACCACAGGAGTGGGGTGGGTTTAAGCTAGAACACCACTCTTATTTTGGAGAGGGGGAGAGCTCCTAGTTAAGCCATTCTAGAGCGAATTACAAAAAGAAAAAGAAAAAGAAAAAAGGAAAGAAAGAAAAAAAGGAAGGAAGAAAAAATGAAAATCTTTGTTTTTAAATTTCTAATTGTACATGTATTTCTGGCTTTTTAGGAAGTCTATGGCTCTATGAGATCTGGAATCAGAACCTGATGTGACCTACATAAAAGAAGCGCTCTGATTCCCTAATTAAACCAAGCTGCCGCTGCAGGCTCGGCAAATAGCTGCCAAAAATTCATCCAATCAATCTTCCGTCTATCCTCCAGGAATGCGGGGAGGAGGGGGGAGGGGGCGGCCTGGGTGCGGAGGCCGGGGAATGTCCTAGCTCACGTATTTGCTCAACTGTGAGGGTCCTGCGTGCCAGCACATTCGCCTGGGGTTGGAAAGAATCACGTGAGGGAGGGGGTCGAGAGGCCAGGGGACCAGCGGGGGTTGAAGAGAAAAACAGACTAAATGTTTTAACAGCTGCTCTATTTTTCTTCACCTATTTTGCCCAGGGATCTGATTTCCTTCTGGGCTGGGAGTGCTCTCCCTGGGTCCCGGCTCACTCAGCGGGGCTGTTTACTCTGGGAGCCCGAGTCTTCTTTCCCTCTTTGTGTAAGTCCATCTTTACTCGTGAGGAGATGCAGAGGGGTTCCTGGAAAAGAAAACGCAGTACATCTGAATTTTAAGTAGAAACTGACAACAAATGAAGTAAAAATAAATGGCATCCCCTCTCCGGTTGAATTTTGAACAACAACAACAAAAAAAAAAAAATGTTCTTCAGGGAAGATGTTGTTCCATCATTCCCAGGAAAGTCCTTTTCCGTTTTAGCTCTCGCTGAATGATGCGGAAGGTTTGTTAATTGAGAAGGATTAGAAAGAGGATGAGGCTGCTAAAATCGGAGCAATAAAACAAATGACAGGGCGCTGCTACGAGCCAAGCAACCAGGGCTTCCAATATCAGATAAAGGTCAAAACCTATTGGAAACGAGCAGCCATTCATTATCTTTCCTGAAGCGCCTTGGTTCTGCCACTAGGGGTTTGCCTTAGACAATTTTCCCCACAGAGTACACTTCCTGAGGCAGACCCTCCCTCGGTTTCACTCCCAGGCACTCCGTCTAACACAGGCGTGCCCCAGGAGGAATTCCCAACAGTCAAAGGTAAACCTTCACTGTTGCTGGTACTCAATTATTCAAGCAGACTTTGGGAGACCCAGCTTACCCCGAAGTGGGGTTCTCCTCAGACTTGGTGTTTACAATACGCATTTGCTTCTCGCTAAGGTCAAGCCCAGGGCAAGCTGCAGTATTGGTCAGGTTTTTGGCCCACCCACCTCTTCTCTTCTCCACCCATGCTTCAACCCTCTTAGCTGGAGGCTCCAAGCCTCTGTCTTCACAGAACATTGCCACCCAACCACTTTGGCAAAGAAGCCAGAAGTCATAGGCCCTTCTCTCTCCGAGTTCCAGGTCACTCCTGTAATGATCTGACGCTTTCTCAAGCTTTGTATTGCACACTTTTCTGCTAAACACGATTTTAAAATAATAATAATTGGGAGACTTTCATCATTGTCTTAATAAATTTGTCTTTTTGTTTCTAATGATTGAACTCAAGAGTATCATGCATGTTGGACAAGCAATCGTGTGTGTGTGTGTGTGTGTGTGTGTGTGTGTGTGTGTGTGTGTTATTTGTCATGGGCATTCACGCACGTACACATACATGTGCATGCAGGTGTCTGCAGTAACCAGAAGAGGGCACTAGATCCCCTGGAGCTGGAGGCAGTTGTGAGCTGCCCAACATAGGTTCTGGGACCCAAACTCAAAGTCTCCTCCCGACAGAATAGCAAGTACTCTTTTTTTTTATTTATTTATTTTTAATTTATTTATTTAATAAGGATTTCTGCCTTTTCCCCGCCACCGCCTCCCATTTCCCTCCCCCTCCCCCGATCAAGTCCCTCTCCCTCATCAGCTTGAAGAGCAATCAGGGTTCCCTGACCTGTGGGAAGTCCAAGGACCGCCCACCTCCATCCAGGTCTAGTAAGTTGAGCATCCAAACTGCCGCGAGGGTACAGCAAGTACTCTTAACTACTGAGCTATTTCTCCAGCCCCCGTCTTTGTGTTCTTCAGCTCTGAGTGTCTGTAAGTTTGCTGTCTGTGCATTCATTTCTGGGACCCATTGGAAGCCTTCCAAAATGTGAATGTTATAATGCTCTCCCGGGAGGTCACTTAAGCTTGGCAGACGTGGCTAATTTTCCTAGTAGTGTAATCAATAAATAGCATCATCACACCTGTCTTTGTTTTGTAACTTTGGTACAAGTTCAAAATCTCGCTAAACAATACATTGGCTAATGGTTTGTAGAACCTCAAGGAGATTCCCAGTTGACACACAGGAAGCTGTGGGGGAGATCTGTAGCTACAGACCAAGGTAAGTGAGAACATTAGGGGCTCACAAATGGGGGGGCTAGATCTGGACCTTCCAGGGACAGCTGTATCAGGAAGGACAGAAGGTCACTTGAAACTAAGAAAACCTAGGAGGAAGTGGTTGAAGATGAATTTTGGCTGGGACACTCCAGAGAATTAAAAAAAAAAAAAAAAAGTTAGTTAGAAACCAAAGGAAGAAACATTTGTGATAAAGAGAACCGTACGAATGCATAGATTAATAAAATCAAGCCACAGAAACAAGAGAACAGACGCCATATGCATGGTGAGAGGAGAATGTGTGAGGGACAGATGGAATTGTAAAGGAAAGATCTAGAATTGGAAGGCCAAAGAAGCTTCGAGGCTCACTGAGCTCTCACCGAGAGGCAGGACTCATTCCTACATGGCGTGCAGAGTGTGTCTATGGATATGTATTTGAACTCTAAGGTTACCTTTAACCCCTGTTTTATAGGTGAGAAAGTAAGCCTAAAGAAGAAGATTAGTGCTCAACATTTATGTCGTTAAAGGGCACAGAGTAAAGACCCAGACGCAGAACGACACGCCTCCAGATTCAATGAGGCAAACCCTTTGCGTTTGACCCCTACAGTTGGGACTGTGGTGATGTTTTATTTGTGATCTAACAAATGAAGCTTACCTGAAGATCTCAGAAGTAAAGAAGTCAGTCATTACAGAAATCTTGTATCTCTATTGAATCCTCAGACTAAATGTGTCAAACTCCAGTCTCCTCCCGCCTGATTTTCCTCTCTCCACCCAGCCATAGCCCTTCCTGTCTCCACCTTCCTCATGCTGGAATTAAAGGTGTCTGCCACCACCGCCCGGCCTCTATGGCTAACTAGTGGCTTAGCTCTGCACTCTGATCTTCAGGCAAGCTCTATTTGTTATAGCACAAACAAAATATCATCACCTGGGACTTCATTATAAACTCAAGGATTTGAGAATAAGGCAAAGGATCGAGCGTGATGGGGATGCATTGTATGGGATACAATGGTAGTTGCCGAGACTGTGGAGAGAAAAATGGTAACCATCATGGTTGGAATTAGGAACGCCTCCCTGCAGGTTCTTATGTTGAGAGCTTGGTTCTAAGCCACTGGCACTGTTTTATGAGGTGACCAACATCTTAAGAGGTGGGAGGCTTAGCTGCAGAAAGTGCGTTCTAGGGAGTATACTTTGCGCCTGCCCCCTTTTCTTTCTCTCTGATTTCTGCCTACCATGGTGAGAGCTGTTTTCCTCTACCATATTACAGTCCCGATAGCCTCCCTTTCCCAAGGCATTGAAACCATCAGATAATCAAGTGATGTTCTCAACCTACGAACCAGAAAGCCTTGCCGCTTTGCATCCTTGTCTCGGGTATTTTGTCACGGCAACAAAACACACCAGTCATGTGGAAAAGAGCAAGCAGGTCACTTAGGAAAGAGAACAGGAAGGGATGGTTTCAGAAGTGGCCTCTAAAGCTGAGCCGTGAACAGTAGTGAAGCCATTGAGTGTATTGGACACAAGCCGTACAAAAATGATTCCAAAATCCAGAGCCTGTGAGACGCTGGTGTCACCGATCAAAGTCAGAGCATGAATACCCTCTGAGAATATGGAAAATAGCCACAAACCATTTTTGTAGAGTTTCCAAGCCTGCCATCATTGTTGGGTAAATGACTTTGTTTAAAAAGACAACGTTATTTCTTCATTTATTGGTCATGTGAGCATTTACTGTATGCAAGAGGTAATTCAGAGGGAAGTCTGCTTCAAGGTTTTATGAGTTCTCTGGGTTTTTTGTTTGCTTGTTTGTTTGTCTTTGTTTTGTTTATCTCTTACAATTCCATAACTAGTAAAAGGAGTTTTTAAAATATAAATCCGTGGCAACAGAGTAGTTACTTAGATGTCCCATGTGGAATATAGCTTCTTATCTATTCTGAATACAGGGAAGGTAAAATGTATTTTGATTTCTGAAAAGAATTCCACAATAGGATAACATGAATGTTGGTTTTGACATTTTATAAAAGGAACAAATGCAATGTTAGAATCAGAATTAAAAAGAATAAAATTAATCTTAATGCTGAAAAAGGAGTCTTGACACTGGAGCGCTCTCTCCACTGGGGGAAACCTATCAGGGTTGTGGTGGTGATTGCGAAACTATGGCTCCCACACAGCTTGGCTATGCAGTGAGGATATTCCTGGTACAAGCTCCGTCTAACAGAGAGCAGATGGTAGAAAGACTTCTGGGGAGCTTCTGCCATCTCTGTCACTATACAGTGTTTACACAGAGAAATGATCACCCATCAGAAGCTTAACAATGAGATGATAGTGACAATAACCCTGATTTATTAGACCCCACTTTTATGCTAGGCATCGTATAGATGCGCCGCGTGTGTTCTCACTTAACCTCTGACGTGGTTCTGTGATGAAGACACACGGCTTCCATTTGCAAGGTGAGTGTGTGAGCTCAGGAAGCTTGAACAACTCACCCAGTGTCACTTGGCACAGAGAGTTGTATGAGTAGAATTGGGACACAGACTAGTCGTCAGCCCGCCATCTTAGGCCACCCTAAGCAAGCTCTCAGTTTCAGCAGTGTTTTAGGCTTGCTGGGGGAGCCTTTACTAAGAACCAGAGTACAAGCCTTCCTCTTAGAGATTCTGCTTTGACTAGTTTAGGACTAGTCCAAATGTGAGCATCTTTGAGCCGCTCTCTTAAACAAGAAACGGCAGTGCTGACAAGCCCAGCGTGGTGTGATACTGCCACTGAAGGTCAGGGTCACAGAAGACATGACTTGAAAAAAACAGAGAGCCTACTTAGGTCCAGTTGGTTCGTTGGCCACCCAGAGTCATTCTAGAATATTGTTCTCAACAATAATTCAACAAACAAGCAAGCAAAGACCTATTTGGGTTAAACAAACTAGAATAACATAGATTGCATTAAGGCTAACTCGGAGAAGGTCAAAGTGTTAGGTGATCTTTGTTCATTATTTTTAAACACAGAGTTTTCGTCAGTGTTTCTTCTGAACAGGAAGAGGCTGAATGGCATTTGGTGACCCCATGTCATTGGTTGGATCTTAACCCATAAAACGTGTTGTAATATATTTGAATCATCTCTCAGATTTATGCCCCAAAGCATTTTAAGAGAATGTGCAAGGAACTGCTGAGGTGCTTCAACAGTGAAGCTCACTGGCTGCTCTCCCAGGTCAATTTCCAGCATCTACATGGCAGCTTACACCCTCTATAACTCTAGTCTTGTGGGATCTGATGCTCTCTCCTGACCTCCATAGGCAACAGGCATAAAGACATACATGAGGCAAAATAGTCAGGCATATAAACATACATTTTTAAAGAAGAATGTGGGGGAAAAAAAACAAAGATTGGAGGAAAACAACCAAGAATACAACATTATCAATCCAAACCCAACAGTTGAAAGGGACACGAAGGAAGGCCAGAACCCCGGACTCCGGGAAGCTGAACCCACTCCTGTAATCACCATCCCAATGAGCATTGCTCCTCTTCCGGAGGAACAGGCTGTTGGAAAAATAAATCTGAGCATTAGTACAGTTCAAGCATCCTGGATCTGAAGATACACAAAACATCTGGAATCCCAGTATGAAGCCACAAGTGAAAACTTGCATGAGCCTTCAATAGACAGGCTGAAACATGCCCTGTACTAAAATCAGAGCTTGCGTTTAGTTTTGGGTTGTGCATATTAGATGTGTACACACTATGAATTAATTTCATGTTTGGACCTGAGTCCCTTCTAACTCTACATAGACAAGAACACTTCAGAATTTAAGAAATGCTAACTCGGAAGCGATTCTGGTCCCAGGCATTTCAAATAAGGTGCATTTGGTCTTTATTTGCCTTTGAAAGTTTCCTCTTTCTCAGTATTGCAGACATCTGTAGCTTCTGTTATATTCCCCCTGTGCTCAGTAGAGTGCCTGGTCCAGGGGAAGGATTTGAGAGAACTTGCTTTCTTTATGGAAGATTTAATATATGTATGACTGCAAAAGTATAATTGCGTATAGTTCCAAGTATATATCTATAGGGTTGGAAAGATGACTTGCAATTAAGAGGAGTTATGGCTCTTGTGGAGGGCACAAGTTCAACTCCCATTGCCAGTGTCAGGTGGCCCAAACCACCTATAACTAGGGCTCAGGAGATCCTAATCCCTCTCCCGGCCTCTCCTAGTAAATACATACCCCCATAAGTAAACTAAAACCTCTAAGTATATCTATATGTATGGCTACAAGGAGAATACACATATGTGTACATATCCTCATATGGAAACTGAAAAGTTCTCTTCCCCCCTTTTCCTTTGTTCTCTTTCCCAGACCCAAACCATAAATATACCCAGTTCAAATCTGAATGTTTTCAACGCACCAACTGCGCCCAGGCAGCTGAAGATGCTGAAAGACAGAGCCGTAAATGGTTTCTCCACGCTGCCCTCTGGTTCTTTACACCACGCAGGTGTCCCCCTGTCTACCAGGGGTTGTAGAGGGTAAACACCAAAGTGCTGGCCTCTTTTCCAGCATTCTAACCATCAGGCCAGAAGGCAAAGAAAATGGCATGCTCCAAACTCCCACCAGAGTGAGTTTATCTCTTGACAGATAGAGCCCGAGTTCCAGGATCACCCCAATCCTCTTCCTCACTTGGGCCCACATATCTTAACCACGTGAGTTTTTCAGGAGGAGAATACAGGTCAGAGATTAAAGTGTGAATTTTAGAGGCAAAACTTAGTAACAGAACCCGTGTTTTCTAGTTGATCTGCTCTCTTGGCCTTGAGGAATTGATCTGTGTTCTCAACAGGTTGTTTCCTTCTCTGGTAAGCAGAAGTTAGAAGGTAGCATGCTTCTGTCGGCTGCTGTCATGATTCAAACAAGGTATGGTTATAAAACCCTGAGCGTAATCCCCATCCATCCAGTGACAGCTATTCATTGAGAACTTGGCTGAGCCGGGGTGATTACAGGTGCTTCCGACAGCAGTTATAATCTAAGAAAGGGAGACTGCAGGAAACAATGCAAGCATGGAAAGGAGGGAATGGTGGCTAGAAAGAAAATGTGCTGCCCATCCGATCTACAGAAACTTCCAAGGAAACGCGAGGGATTCACACCGTGACATATGCTGTCTCAGACTGTAGACATAATTACTCAGTCAAAAGATCTAATTTCCCCCCCTCCCTATTCCATGTGTGAGAGAAGTTTGAGGAACAGATGTATAAGCTTAGCTTTTAAAGAAATAATTGAGGAATAAAAAAAATCAAAGCTTTGACAATTGACATCATAAAAAGGAATCTGGTGTGCCTGCCAGTTTTCCCCTAAATTCGTATAACTTTGGTGTGACAGTACAAACCTTCCCTTAGAGATAATGACACTGCTCCCTTTCTATTTGTGATATGAACAGATGTGAGCAGTTAATAACAAGTATCTCGTCGTAAATGGAGTTCCTGCTCACTCCTACAAAGACCCCCCAACACTCCCTCCACACACACACAGAGGGCCTTTGAAGATTTATTTCATCAGTAAAATTATTAGCTTGTCTCTGTCACCTCAAGTAATGGATAAAGATTGCACGAGGCCCTTCCTTCTTTTATATGGTATAGAGAATTCATGTTTGTAAGCTAATAATAGACAATACATTTTTCACTAAAAAAAGAGTATAAAATCAAATGTCACTGTTTCCACATAAGCGTGGCTGTGTAAAGGCAGTGGATCCCCTACAGAGCTGTGCAGATGCAATGGATGGTTCCCTACGGAGCCAGAAGACTTTAGAAAGTCACCCCCAAAAGCATGGTTCAAGATGTTACGGAGACATAGGCCAGTCACGTACAAATAAGCGGAGAAGTTTTCGGAAAGGCCCAGCAGGAAATACCAAATGTACTACTGCATTTCGGCCGCTACCTCTGACGGGCTGCAGCACGCACCGCCCTGCCGCCGCCGCCGCCGCC
>NC_022024.1:7358088-7383586 GCF_000317375.1 Microtus ochrogaster
GCCGCCGCCGCCGCCGCCCCCGCCTCTCCGCCGCTGCTGGCACAGGCTCTTGCTTTCTGGCTGGCAGATGCCTGAGCAGGATGTTAGCAGCCAAACAGGTTTGAGCTGCGCAACTGTGAGTTCATGTGGTACACAGCACTTACACGAAATGAGGTGCATAGCAGTAAATAGAGTGGATTTACCACTTGGGGAGAGGAATGCGTGTCAGCCCTATTTCCGCCTCTATCAACTCCCTTCGCTTTGTGCTTTGCCTGCTTGTCCGTGTACCATTATGTATCCACGATCTCAGACTCTCATCCCCATATTAGCCCACCATCTCTTCTCAACTCCTTACTCCCTCTTTTGTTGAGTAGACAATATCTCTGTATTGTTTCATCATTACAGCTAATTAGGTCTGAGAGGAGCCGCGCGAAGAAGCGATTTTAAAAGTGCAGTTAGAACCTGATGATGCTCATTGCTTCCTAGGTGTGAGGCTTTGAATAAATGCTCTAATAATCTCAATTTCCCTGTTGTAAACTGGGAGTCATGGTATCTTTTGTGTCACAGCTCTGCTGACGGAATTATGAGATGATGCATAAGGCATTTAGCAGACATCTGGCACAGAGGGGGTTTTAAGGGAGCGCATTCTCTTCACAGAGCATTTGACTATTGGGTGATTTTAGAGGGATCATTCCATGTGGTTGGGAGAATATGAGTCCAGGTGAACTCATTTAGATTTTCCTTTCCGAAAGCCTCTTGGAATTTTGACCTTAAATCTTTGCATAGGAGTCAGGGTTGGGAACACTGCGTATGTCCTATGAACCCCACGATAAGCCTGTCTTTCATTTCTCTGGTTGGTTTCAGTACCAGGTCTGTCCCCATTTCAATCCAGCCACTCTGTAATGTGAATGGGGCCTCAAATGAGAGCTGGTTTTCCAAGCACAGTGTAGAAGAAAGCAGCTGAATTATGAACCATCCCTAAACCAACAAAACCCTGGCTGTACATATTCCAGACCATTAACCCAGTGACCAGGCTCCTGGAGCCTCTAAAGCTCTTCAAGCATACACTTCGAACCCAGATCTGCCCAGCCTTATCCTGGACTGCCAGTCAAACAACATGCATTAAAAAAATATTCCTCTGCTTTATTGTAACACAAACATTGTGTGAAACACCATGAAGCACACAGCTAGAGAATACTAATAGCTAGAAGGCAGATCATTTCTCTAAGTCTGGATGAATGAAAACTTCAGGTTTAGTGAAAGAAAACCAACCCAAACTAGTTTGAGGGGCCTCTTTATTGGATTATAAAACTTAAAAGTATAGCAATATATTGCCTTCAGAGATAGCTGACTTTAAGTGTCAGAGAAACAGTCCTAAAGGCAATTCTTAACTTAGCCTATCTTTCTTCTCACCCCTTCCCATGCCCAAGCCCCTGTGAAACATCTTGGCTTGCTTTGTGTTGGATTCGCTGTCAGGCCTTCTCTATATCTCGAAAGAAAGCTGGTCCTGCACAGTCTTAGGCCTTCATAATTATTTCACGTATATATGGTGAATGTGAAAATAAACTCACTCCTCCTCCCCCTGCTTGCACATAGTTTATGGTTTTAGCCTGGGGAATCACTAGGCTTGAAGATGCAGAAAACTCTGGAAGTCCTTCAGTGGGTTAGTCTTAGTGGCCACGTACCCAACAGCCTCTCTGTAGTAAGCTGGGAATGGGGCACTCCTCCAAGGAAAGGAGCTCAGAAAGTTTATGTGTTTCACAGATAATAACGCTGAACTAAGGCTAGGGGAGAACAGACAATTGGCAGGGGCAATTAGCAGCTGGCAATTTGGGAAACCATTCAGGTTTATGACTCCTTTTACTGCAGGGAACCCTCCTAACACACAGGAGGAGAGGCGAGAACAGTACACAGCTCTAGGGGAGGTGGCAGAGGGAGGGGGTGATAAGCAGAAAAGCCAGATGTCCTGGTTTTAATCTGATTATCACACAATGCCAGGTCTGTGTCCCAGGAAAGGGCTCAGCTCTCCTGTGCCTCAGTTTCTCTTCCTGTTAAGTGGACACAACAGTACTTGCCCAAAGTATTATTTCACTGTAGCAAGGAAACAATAAAGTACTATGTGTAAAGAACCTGAAAGTGTTCAAGGTGTCAGGATTGTACATGCTTTTGTCATTATTATGACTAAATGCTCAGTCATGAGTGCTTTGGGGATCAATTCTATTGTGAAGAGCAGTTTGCACATACATTACACTATGTCACCTTCATAATAACTTAGTGATGTAGCCGCCATCTTCCTCAGTTGGCCATTACAAAGCTGGGTGTTTGAGAAACCCAACAACCTGCAGAAAATAAGCCGAGAGGTTTGAACTTCCAACTGTTGGGCAGCAGACTCAAGCTTTAATAGGACACCCCGTGGGAAAGGGCAAAGGTTCACAGAAAGTCCTGTGTGTCTGAATGCGACAGCGAGCGCCTCCCAGTGAAGAGTTAAAAAGAACTGCCACTGCCTTGGCTCCCGGTAGATTACATTTGGATCATTCCGTTCAGGAAATATTTACCCGTGTCCCCATCCTACTGAAACACACAGAGAACAAAACCTATAACAGCTTGGTAACCTCAAATTTGAATTGTAAAAGAGTAATTGGGCAATTTAGGCCAAGAGCTCTAAACTGGCAAGATAAGAACAAAGGAACAGGGGTGTGGTGTACAGAGAAATACAGGCTGCGGTTACCGTGTGTCTCATTGGACATTGCACATGAACAGCTAAAGGGGCGGGAGCAGCTGGAATCTATTGAGCATGGGTGTATTGTACATGGAATATTGCAAAGTGTCACTCACCCTAAGAAAGTGAGAGTCACCAAAAGGAGTCAAGGGAAAAAGGACGATGGTTGGATTTGCCAGCGCGCGCGCGCGCGCACACACACACACACACACACACACACACACACACACACGTGTCCTGGCAGTCTCCTACCTCCTCAGACTGGGATGACATTAGTTGACCAGTCTAGTGAATGATATCTGTGTAGTGAAAACGAACACCTCCACTTCCCACGTGTGCTGCTCTGTGCTGGTCCCCACGAGCTTTCTGGTGAGCCTTTCTCTTCCTAGGAAAACTCACTGTCCCCTCATTGCCTCATCCTGATGATTTGGCGGTACTGATCTCATGAAAACTTGTTGGAAGAAGCCACGGTAAATGAGTATATTGTTACAGTCACTACGAAAAACAAGTAAGGAATAAAGTTTGAGTGGTGAAATGTTCTATTATCCTTCTAGATTAAAGAGTGCCCTAATTCTGGCCTGCAATGATGGTTCAGGCTTAAAGTGCTCTTCTCCCAGAATTCCTAGCACCTAGAATAGGCAGCTCACAACCACCTGTAACTCCAGCTGCAAGCAATAGGGCACCTTCATCTGGCTTCTAAGACCTCTATGGCCTGTATTCATGTAGCATTCACTCATACAGACATAGACACATGAACACAAATAAAAATTTAATATAATAATAATAATAAAATAGTTCTTGTGACTGAAAGAGAGACCTAGTAGGTAACTTTGCCATGGTTCCTCATAAAAGTAAAAACAAATTTTAGTTTGGGGTTAAAATATATTTCTTCATCCATAGGTTAAATTCCAGAATATATTGCTGTGCATGAAAGACACATTATAGCAAAAAAAAAGGCACTTTTTTTTAGCAACTTAAATTTCAAAATGAACACTTTAGTGAGCACTTCCTCCCATGATAGCCAATGTTAATGTATTGCTATCAATCTGGGTCTAGATCTGAGAGTGTGATATTGCCGTGTGCACACTTCCTTTAATGTGCTAGATTTCATTAAATATTGAAGCATGAATAATTCCAACTCATTTTGCAACTGAGAAAACCCAAATTATCTGATTTGCTTCAGGACACATAGCTGGTTGGTGGCCCAGTCTAAAGCAAGAACTGAGTTCCCTGGCCCCACCCCTTGGGCTGCTTTCCAATTTTATCAGAAAACATTCATTTTTCACATTAATTACTTCTACGTTTTCATCTGTGTGGCACTACTACAAAGTCTAAAGTAGCTGACTAACCACCACTCAGAGAAGTTCCTCATTGGCTAGCA
This sequence comes from Microtus ochrogaster, assembly GCF_000317375.1. Taxonomy (NCBI): domain Eukaryota; kingdom Metazoa; phylum Chordata; class Mammalia; order Rodentia; family Cricetidae; genus Microtus; species Microtus ochrogaster. The sequence continues at coordinate 7,362,168 of NC_022024.1, forward strand.
CTTCAGGCAACAGCTAAGAGCATCCTGCTACATAGAAACAGTGTGGACACCAACAGCGTGTTTTGCAATCTCATTGATTGACATTCTGGCCCCAGCTCCTGCCCTCATCATGACTTAATGAGTCAATCACAAGCTGTTCTAAAGATCTGACTCTGGGTGACCTTGATCTAGATTATTATAGTGATAACCTAGGAATCTGGGCACAATCAATCATTTGCCATTTCTAGGCTACAAAGAGAAAGATATTGGAACAGCCACTATGTGTGACAATTCCAGAAAGGCATGACATGGGCTGGCGTGTCCCAAATCAATGAAGTTATGGTTCTTTTCTTATGAGTTGAGGATACACCCATGTTCTGGGAATGAGGCTTGCCTCCTTCCACCTGGCACCTGGTTTCTCCTGTTCACACACCGGCTCCACACCTACCAGACACTCCCGCTGCCACACCTTACCCTACACTTTTTACAACCATGCCAGACTCCTGGCCAAAAGCACGGATCAAGACCAAAAGAGCCATCCCACACAATCCAAGTGTTACGGACGGCTTGAAGGCTAGTTTCCAAGAGAAAGGGGAGGGATTTGTGCCAAATGCATAGTTCAGACAGAGATTTTTATCATTTTCAATTGCAAAATAATAAACACCAAAGTCCAAGGTCGTTCCCTCCTGCAAACCACTTTTGAGCAGAGTTGGGAAACTCTGGAGAAAAGGAACATCCACAGTCCGCAACTGGGAATATTCAGAGTTGACCACAAATAGGATTTCTTCTTTGTCTTCTGATGCCAGAATATTTTGCCAATTCAGCTTTAAGAAACAAAACAAACAAACCAAAAAAAAAAAAAAAACCACCAAGCATAGCATAAACACCAGCCATAGTCTTCCTTGGAAGGAGCCAATAGAAACAGCCTTGACTGTCTTCCAAATTCATGAGTGTCCAGCTAGAAAGGCTGCTGGAATTCTATGGAAATGTTGCTAGGTCCTTTTAAATTATGACACATTTTCCAGGGACTGCCCCAGGAAATCCTAGGAAAGTGAATTTCGATAAAATGTCAAATCGAACGTGTCTTGTTCTGGATGGCGTGGACATTCTAACTGATGCCCAGTTGCCACACCCCTTGTTACCAAGATGACATTCTGAAGGCTCAGTTTTACATGGTTTGGGACCTGTGCTTTTTCAAGATAGTGAAACCCGGACCTGTAATGTGTTAGTCAGAGCTGAGAAGAGAGTCTTACCCCATAAGGAAGGAATCATGGGAACTAGTGATAATAAACACAGACCCCAAAGTCTGAGGCACTGTCAGGTTGCTAAAACATCAACAGGCAATAATTAACATAAACAAAAATCAGATGACACCGATATTTGTTTTACACATCAGCTTGTTTAAAACTATGAATTAAACTGAAAAGAGAGTAAGCTCTGAGATTTCTCATTTGTTCCCCGGTAGGTTGTGATTGCAATGTTTATAACGTCTTTAAATCAAGAATGAAGATTTCGCTCAGATAACAAAGCTACATTCTCTTTGCTCCTACTTCATATATTCAGATTGATGTGGTGGGGCTGAGAGATGGCTCAGTGGTTAAGAGCACTGGCTTCTCTTCCAGAGGTCCTGAGTTCAGTTCCCAGCACTCATGGGTTGGCTCACAACCAACGTGGTTTTGCTTTTTTTCTTCTTTTCCTTTTTGATATGCAGTTTTCTTATAATGCAGTATGCAAGTAGAAAGATGATACATACTATTTGAATTAATATGGTAATAAAATTGACTTAGATATGCATTAACTCGATTCATATTTTCTTGGCAATACCGAGCCACTTCTTCTTAAAATAAATGTGTTTACTTTAAGAACATTTTCCAACGAATAAGGATTGTATTCAGATCTAGTGGGTCCTGAAATATAAAGTCTTTGTTTATGGGAAAATATAAGACGCCTCAGTGGATGAAGTCACCTGCCTTCTGAGTTTTATCCCAGGGACCCACGTGGTGGAAGGAGCACACCTGCAAGTTCACCTCTGACCTCCGTGCGCATGCTGTGCACATGCACACATCAACATATGCCCAAGTAAATTTTAAAAATGCAACTGATAATTTTAAAAGCATTCTTACCGAGAATTTTCAGTTTAAGAATAATTATTGCACTGGTTTTTTTTTTTGTGGTTAGTCTTTACTCAGAGGCAAACTGAACGTAGGAAGCACCACCCCACCTGCCCACTCATCAAAAGAAGCCTTTTAAAATATCCCTGCTGAGAACTACAAAAGTCATCAATTTTGCAACATTCCAAGTAAATCCAAATCTATTTTCCTAAGCATCCCCATTAAACTGTAAAAGAGCAAGGAGAGTTCCTCAAAACTCCTTCCAGAAAACAAAGCCTATGAAGAGTATAATTATTTAGCTCCTTCTTTAAATCTCTTTGCCAAGAATCTGAACTGGCTTAAGCATTCAGCACCTTGCGATTAAAGCTGTGCATCCCTGTAGCTACGCGGCACACATCTCCACCTAATCACGGGGATTATCTTCCCAAGAAAGTGGATCAAAGCTTTATTTCCTTGTGGGTGTCTGATAACAAAAGCCACACGAAATCGAATTCTCATCACCTTTGCATCTGTCCTTAAGCTGCGGGTTCAAGAATAATCAGAATACATAAGGGATATAAGGTCAGTGAGAAGAAAAGGCATCCCCCATTCTGTTTCTCTCTCAACTGTTAAAACTGACAGATGACTCACAAGAAAACATCCGGGAAGTCATTTGACTGTGTCCAGAACATAATCATATTGTAATATGGAATGTGATTAGGAACTGAATGCGCATTAAATGACATGAAAACATTTGCTTATCTACCCTACAGTCAGCTCAGCTATTGCTTTTCAGCTCCTCATAAATTACAGAGAAACTTGGAATCCCCACTGCAAACGTTGTAGAAAGTCCATTGTAAACTAAATAGAAAAAATGTTTTTAGTTGCAGTCAAAATTAGGAAAATGACATTACACGCAGAAGAACTTGGATTTTTACCAATTATTAATTGATTATTTATTGTAACTATTGGGGAAAAAATCAGATAGTAAAAAAGCAAACATGCAACCTAGGTGTGGAATAGAAATTTGCCTGCATGTGTATTTGTGGCACTGAATGTTATTCTTCCTGGTTCTTGGAACTGATCCCCTGAGAACTCTAAGGAGGAAGAATCTGCCATTTCTCTATAAACATCCCCATAGACCCTCCAAGGAAAACAGGGGTCTCTCTGCACTTAGCCAAATCATAGCCACTAAGCCATACTTGATGAACCAGACTTCTGTTACATATTAAGGAATAGATTTATTTTTGAATTGTTTCAATTCCCTTACTCAAAATTCTTTTATTAGAAGCATTTATGAGCAATGAAAAAAAGCTTACCAATATTGAAGAGAGACTTATTCTGGGAAGAAACTTCTGGAAACAGTTGTTTCCTCTGGGTATGCTTAAAGACTCAGAATCTTCAGAAGATTTATCTTTGCATAGACTAAATAGTCAAACTTAGGAGGAAACAGCTTGGGCTTTATGAAAGATTTTCCTCACAGCTTGGAGGCCTTAGAGGAGCCGATATTTATGAAATTATAAGAGCTCATTAAAAGTCGAAGTTCTTCCAAACTTTGGTGGTCTTTTAACTGAACTTAATTAAAAGACAGTGAAAAACTGTCTGTGGAATATTCCTTTACACTATACGAATATATGCTGCTGTGATTGGTTTAATAAAGATGCTGACTGGCCAATAGCTGGACAGGTAGAAGTTAGGAGGGACTTGCAGACAAAAAGAGAATGCCATGAAGAAGGAGGGAGGAGTCTCAGAATCATGAAGAGATGTAGAGAGACAGAGATGAACTTACCATACTGAGAAAAGGTACTAAGTCACAGAGCAGATTATAGAATATCCATATATATGTATGTGTGTGTGTGTATATATAAAATTTAAAATGTAAAAGTTAGCTAGTAATAAGCCTGAGCATTTACAATTAACAATAAGTATCTGTGTGGTTATGTGGGAGCTGCTGGTGAGCAGAAAAGTCCAACTACAACTTTCAATGTAAGTCCACTGTGTATGACAATTGTAATAATATTACAATTTTCCTTCACATGTGTGTGGCCATGGCTCTTTTTAAAACTTTATTTGTTTTTATTTTATTTGCATTGGTGTTTTTCTGCATGTATGTCTGTGTAAGAGTGTCAATCCCCTGGAACTGGAGTTACAGACAATTGTGAGCTGCCGTGTGGGTGCTGGGAAAAGAACGAACCCAGGTCCTCTAGAAGAACAGTCAGTGCTCCTAACCACTGAGTCTTTTCTCCAGACTCCTGTGGTCTTAACAACACTTGAATAGTCAGAAAACTTACTTACACAATTCTATCTTTTCTGCAGTATAATTACACATTACAGACACCTTTTGTATGTTCTAGTGCCTAATGTGAGAGTGTTTACAGGATATCCAAGCAACTGAACCAGTTTAAATGTACATCAAACTCATATCATTATAGAATATTTCTGTATGTCTCTCTTCCTAAAGGCATATTAACTATTTCATGTTAATGAGGCACATGCACAAACTGTTTCCTTCATAAACTTTCTGAGACCAAAGAGTATCTGATCGTTCATCTTAGAAAACCAATCTACTTGCTATAAATTGTAGTTTCCCATTGAGAACAATGAAAAGAGAAATTTAATCAGTGACGTTACTAAGTTCTTACGACACATACACACAAAAACCCACTCTGTATATCATGACTTCTCAAACCAAATGTGATCCACCATACTTTCGCATGGTGAACCATACTGTCTGAGACGGTGAGCAGAACTGGCCTCACAGCTGCCTCTCTGTTACATAAAAGTTAAATCTATGATCATGTTAATCTCTGGGATAGGTAATCATCCCATTTCTTAGTGCATAGAGAACGGAGGGAGCATTTAATTCTACCTAGGATTTGGCCCATGTTTTATTTCTCTACTTGTTGATTTATGGAAACTAAACTACTAGAAAATAGGCCTCTCTCTCTCTCGCTGTCTCGCTGTCTCGCTGTCTCGCTGTCTCGCTCTCTCACTCTCTCGCTCTCTCGCTCTCTCCCTACTTGCCACACCTGGATGTTGAATTCCACTCCTGTTCCTCACTGTGATCTGTGAGTTTCTCTTGAATAAAGAACACTTTATGTTACCCTATTCGAAGCTAGTGTGGGATTGTTTGATTTGCATTCCCCTTCCTCTGGTGCGTTCCTCTTCTCATGTCTGTGGTCATGTCTGTGAAAAGATCTTCTCATATCTATGATCATGTCTGTGAAAATATCTTCCCATGTCTATGATCATGCTACTGTAACAAGAAAGCATTCGGGCATCGAAAGCATGTGAAAGACAGATTTCAATTAGTGCCGGACGGCAACACCATCAGAGGGATGGGTATTGATTGATGGCCCCTCTTACTGAATATTTGCATGGTCCTAGACACAGGCCTAAGATTTTTCTCTCTATTTTATAACTCAACAGGTTTAAGTGAAAATTGTATGATCTCTGCTTGTGGTTGAGTATCAAAAGCCTTTGGCTATGCTCTCCAAATATTACATCTGGCATTTAAAAGCAATCATCGGACCATGGGTTTTACACTCCTACCGCTGAGCTATGCCCTCTCTCAAAGTCGTCACATGACTCCCTGCAGCACATGGGATCACACACAATAAGATCCTATGTGGATTTTCCCATGAACATCTGCTAACTATTTCCTTTTAGAATTAAAAGCAACATACATACCCACACATGTTCAGTTTTCTGTCCTAACATGTTTTGCTATTGTTTGAGGCATGTTTGGGGTACATCTTTTCAGAATCAGGCTATAATTCCCCGTGGTGATTTCTTTAAAAAAATTATCTTCTGTGTCTGTTTTTATGTTATTCACAGGAATTCTTCCAAACCTTTCTACACATTGCCTCTTCCTATTTTCCAAATCAGCTCACCTTTGGGTATGCCCTTCTAACCGTGTCGTTTGCAATAACAATGATTGATCTCGCTTCTTTTCAGCCCTCGGCCATCTGTGCAAGCAAAACTTTCAGCCCAGACGTTTTAAGCATTAAACCTATAGTGGAACTCTGTTCAATAGATCTTTCACAAATCCCCAGCCCCCAGCCCCAGAGAGCAAGAAAAGTCAGGCCATGAGCAGGAAGTAATGGAGACAAGGCAGTTTCTGAGCTAAGACTCAGACTCCTGGCCAGTTTATTGTTGTCATGACTACGAGTTCCACATGCCTACAGTCGCTGGTTTCGGAGAAGAATGATGCAGTGTCTAGCCTTACAGCTGGACATATAAACCAAATTAGTCTGCCATGCCTCTACCTGCTTTGTGGTTATTAGCGCAAAGAGCAATATATCACACAGTCACTTGTGCTGCCGATGAACGGCACACACATGGCTTTCTCGGGTCTGTAACTCATTTCCCCCCCAGCTCCCAGGAATAATAGGTTGAAATCTCAGGGAGGAGGAGGGGTTCAAAGCAATTTTGACAAAGACTTCAAATTCTTCAATTAAAGATAAACTAGAAAGTAATTTATAGTAGTTCTACGTAGTTAGGCTATCCGTGGTCTAAGTCACACAGAAGAGAAAGGATTTTGCAGATTCTGTACAGAGCAGCTCAAAACATCATTGATTTGTGAAAGGAATGATTCTTTTTTTTTTTTTATTAAATAGAGTGTTTCAGAGAGTAGAAGCCTGGCTTGCCGGCTCCAGATGTGAAATGAGGGTCTCAAGAAGGACTCTATTCCTTGCTCGCCCAGTGATTAATTGAATGACCTAGGGGAAGTAATTTAATCCAGCCATGAAAAAAGAAAATACTCATTTACCCGCCAGAACAGGGCGGCTAAGTTGAATTCCCACCTGCACCACTGACTTCACTGCCTGCAGAGGAGGTGCTGGGGTGACCCAGGCCTCCCTCCCCTTGCCGCGTCCATCCCTTCTCACCCTCACCGCCCGCTGCAAACTCCACAGTCTTATCACACACATAAATATTTCAGATTGCCTGTCTTCCTTCCCCACGCAGCTCTGCTGGGTCTGCAGCACCCAGGCCGCTAGGCTGTGCTTACAGTGCCTACTGAAAAAGCTCAAAACTGTGGCCTCGTTCACTCTGCCATCTACGGGTGTTCCTTTCTGAGAGTACTTGCTACTTTTCTACTGTCCACACAGCTGCCTGGGGCCTGCTTCCTTAACGATGGCTTGGACCGGTCTTCACTAGCCCGCCTCTGTCTTCTCAACAGGCCAGATGTGCTCTCCTTGTCAATAATCAGCTTTAATCACGTCTCTTCATTCATCAGGCTCTCTGCAGTCAGCCCCATGAGAAGGAAAACCCTCCGAGGGCTCCGCCGCACCTTGTTGTTTACACATTGACTTCCTTCTTGTCAGATGCTGCCCACCTCAATGAGCAAAGGCACCTAGACAGAGGCAAGTCTTTTTTAAGCAGAAATGCATGGGATTGGGGAAAGGGGGGAAGGGCAGGCAACGATACATCTTCATCCCATGTTGATAATGAGGTTTCCATGTCCATTTCTTACCCTTTCCAGATAACGTGTATGGTGTTTTCAAGAAAACCTGCAGCTCGTTCTAAAGGAGGGAGCTTAAGGATACAGTGAGTTGGTAGTCAGTGACAGTCATTCTGAGCTTCTTGAGTTGGCTTTTAAGAAACTGGATTAGGTCAAATAAGGGAGATTCTTAAGCCAGGTAGGATTATTTGCAACGAAGACGCTATAAGATAAAACACAATTACACTGGGCAGTTGTATGAATTCAGCTAAAATAAACATTCAAACTATATCCCATGATTCAGTCTGTAAAGTATCTAATATGTTAGGTTTCTAATCATTGGCCAATGGATGTAGACGATACCAGGCCCTTTGAATATCATTGTATAATGTTAAATATCTATCAAAAACATTTTTGCTAGAGTTATTCTCATATTTGAAACTACTTAACAAAATACACACTATCCATCTGATTTTGATTTCTGTTTTCTTCCCACCCTTACCTGCAAGCTGCAAAAAAACACGTTTGAGGACGCTCTCATTGTGCCTCAAGGCCATTGCACTAAGGTTTGGTTTCTGATCGTCCAGCAGGGCATCAACAGGTTATGGAGCCCCTGAGAAGGTGTTTGCTTCAGTAACTTTCCATACAAAATGATTATCTTGAAAAGTGTTCATAAATATCCAAAGTTAGAGCACTAGATTTAGGATGCTAAATGTGTGCAGGAGACATGAAAGCATTTACTTGGTATAAAAATATAATCACATCTTATTTGAAGGTAACTTTTGCCTAGTTGATCATTTACTGAACATAGTGGTAGAGGGCACACCATTCTGCCAAGGAAAAGAGCTACAAAGAATGATGCCTCCAAATGAAGCGTTATTTAGTCTTAACATTGTTGTCTCTATGTGTTTAGACATACTTACAGACACAATAGTAAGGATACTCGTTTGCAACAATCAGAGACTGAGTCAATCTCTACTGTCATAAACAAAAAGCAAACGAAGAGCTACTGATTTGAAAACATCCTGAGCATTTAAAACGGAGAACCTAAATAGAAGGCTGTCTTCACTGTGTTCTTGTGCTCTCTCAACAAGGGATTGGCTGCCATTGACTGGGCCACTGCTCTGCGTGCCGTGGTCTCTAGCCTTCTTTCTCACACGGGTATTCTGCTTGCAGGAATTATTTCGCAACCCACTAATCCTCCTGGAGGAGCCTAATCCCAACCCTAACCTTCAAAAAGGAATGAACGAAAGGTCAGCAAAAAATAAGACTGCTTGTGAACGGGATGGCTGCCCAGAATGTGAACCTCCCTCTGCTGCCCAAATGCTCATTTAAGGTCAGCTCATATAAGAAAACCCATCTGCATCGTAAGAAATAAAAACAGTCTACTCAGGAAGGCAGCAAGCGGAGGGTCCTTATCTCCAGGGTCTACGCCTCTGTTCTTTCACTCTCTGCCTGTGTTCCCTGCATCTGAGTGGCAAGAGCCATAAACCACTCCCCTTTTGCTTATGCTAATTTTAGTTAGACTTCGACACCAGCAACAAGCAGGAGGGAAAAAATCCCATTTGATAAAAAGCCTTGACTCTTCTTCGGAATTGCCAGCTGCCCCGCTTGTCTTCTTACCCCCTCGCATCAGTCTTCCACAGCCCAACTCTCTGGAAATCTAAGAAGAATATTGTTAAGAGCTAAATTACACCGGGAAGTATATTGCTGACCCTTGGCAAACATGTGCTGCTTACTGACGTTTCCTAACTAGTAATAAAACAAAGAGGTAGATATGCACACTCCGGGAAAGGAAGCAGACGCACGCAGGGAAACCTAGCTGTCAGCTCCCCCCAGGAAACATTTGTTTCCCATTTTTCTTCCCTTTTCCACAATTGATGTCTAGGGGGAGATTTTTTTGAATAAAAAAATTCTTAATGATTCACGTCAACTCTTGAAGAAAAGCTAAGAACTATATTTATACTGAGTTTCTTCTAAAACTGTGGGGAAAGAAAACTTAGCATAAAGGAAGACTTTCTTTACCACAGAATATTACTTGACAATCCACTTAGAATGATTGTATTGTCTTTACACTGTAGATCCTCGTTTAGAATCACAAAACTGTTAGATTTGTGAAGGAACTGAGAAGTGCCGAGGGTTCTTAGACCTTCGGAGTGCATCATACCCAAGCCTACCAAGGTTGTACAGCTTCAGTCCTTTAGAGATTGTGAGGGTTGGGAAAAATGCACAGGATACAGAAATCCAACCTGATGAAACACGAACCACGGGAATGAATCACTGGTGGGCAGGGGAGACTTTCAGGGCTACGGAAATGACTTTTAAATGGGTATTTGCCATTTGGGAGAGATAAGGAAGAGAATGAGTTTCTGTAGCTCTATTTTTATATTAGCCTAAGAACACACTATACGGAAGTGTATCAAAGAGGCAGCGGGCACAACCCAAGGCTTTGCGAAAGCTTTCTGGAATGGAGAAGGATTTATGTGAAAAGCATTATGTAGGAGTTGTGGGTGCTTTTGCTCCCTCAGTACCAGGGACAACCAATAAGTAATGTTTACATAAAACACATGGAAACAGATGTGTTCCCACCCCCCCAGAGATTGCCCTTCCTCCCTCCTTTCCTCCCTCCTTCCTTGCCTCCCTCCCTTCCTTCCTTTTTGGGTTTTGAGACAGCCTTGGCTGTTCAGGAACTTGTTCTGTAGGCCATGATGGACTCCAACTCAGAGATCCACCTGCCTCTGTTTCCAGAGGGGAGGGATTAAAGGCCTACGTGCCACCACCCAGACAAGAACTATTTCTTTTAAGAACCTGAAGTCTCTGTTTCTTTGTTCTGGGTACACTGAGTACACTGTTTAAGGGAAAATAAATTCTAATATTGCAGTATTTAAGATTGAGTTTCCCAGATAAATGCTACCACCTTAGTAAAGAATCAAGAAAGAATGCTGGCCCTATTCCATCTCATGTGAACCTGGCAAACCCTAAGTCTGTCCACTTCACATTGCCTCCACGGTTATACCAGCATGTGTATTGTTTTAGAGGCAACAACAGTCGGGAATGAACCTGCTGCGATTTCTTGTTTACCCCGATGAACTGGGCCTCAGGCAGCATCAGAGAGTTTACCTAATTCTAAGTCATGTAATTCTCAAACAGTGGTGATAAAATAATCTAGGCTTCGTTCCTACTCTTTGAGTAAAATATGGTGTTAATGACAGATACTAAGGAGCCAAGAGCTCATGCAGACCATTTCAAAGGGGCAGCACTGGGAGCATTCCAGGAGAGCCAGACTCTGCCTAGATAAAGGGGAGGAGGCATTGACAGAGTCTGATTAATTTTTCAAAGAAAAAGAGTCAAATATTAAAGTATTTAATATTCACCAAATATTTATCATAATTAAATATGGGCAGTAGGGTTCTATAGACTATGTAGGAGGTTTGGGGGCAGACAGGTTGCCATAATTTAAGCATGTTTTTATGTCTTTCTGATCAGGAAAAGAAATTAAGTTCCGATCCTAATCCAATCTAATTCCCTTTCTTTACCTGGAAATTGTACTAATTGGCTTTCTGAACCCTACTGAGTAGGGAATAATTTTTCATAAGCCTTCTAAACACTGTGGCTGTTCCTAAGGCCTTTGCTTGCAGGAGAGCCCACAGCCAACAACACAACACATCTGACAACATAGGGGCCAGCTGCAAGCAGCGCTACTGTCAACAAGACATTGAGAATGAACGGATTCGAACCTGCAGCACCGGCTGGTCTCACTGCACCAGTGGGCACTCCGCTGTGGGAGAGTGCCTATCTAACAGTCTAAAAAGAGGAGGGGATTGCAGGATGGCTCAGTATGTAAAGGCTCCTGTCACCAAGGCTGTCCATCATCTTGAATTCAGTCCCCTGTACCCACATGGTGGAAGGGAAGAGCCAGCTGCCAGAAGTTGCCCTCTGACCTCCACTCACTCAAGCAGAGGTCGCCATGGCCCCGCCCCATTCCTGAAACATAAATAAATGCGATAGGTTTTTGTTTTTTGTTTTTCCTTTCTAGTGCAGGGTGCATGACCGCTGCTGGTACCTCCTCTCCTGGTGATATTCCCACAGACATATCTTGAAGGATCCAGAAGGAAGAGAAGACCAGGTCCCAGTAGCAGGGAGTGAGGAACCGTGCTAGATCAGCCGCTGCCAACACCAATCAAAATCGTCCCGAGAAAAGGAGCATTTGAAAATGGACCCAGTGCTAGCGAACAGGGCTCATGTTAAAAAAGATAATTTAAAATTTTTGGGTTTCAAGCCGGGCGGTGGTGGCACACGCCTTTAATCCCAGCACTCGGGAGGCAGAGACAGGCGGATCTCTGTGAGTTCGAGGCCAGCCTGGTCTACAAGAGCTAGTTCCAGGACAGGAACCAAAAGCTACGAAGAAACCCTGTCTCGAAAAATCAAAAACAAACAAACAAACAAAAAATTTGGGGGGGGGGGTTCAAAGAATGGTTGTTATGCTGAACATACATTTCTAGACAATGGAGGAAAAAAATGGTAGATTTAATTCGATCGTAGCCTATTACCCATCAGACACTGGGTACTCACTGTAGAAACTGGCTCATCAAACCCGTTATGCATTCTGTGAGCAGTTGCTGTGCTGCTGTGCTATAAATGACGACAATGAAACTAGATCTTAGGTTCTCCATTACCAAGCACCCAGTAAGCTATAGAACATATTCTAGCTTGGGGCTCTTAGATTCCAAGTCCTGTGATCTTAAGTCAATACCTAATATTAGCCATATGTCCATTGTTAATAAAGATATTTGATGAACTTAAGAGCAACATTTTTTGATTAGTGTATGTGTGTGTTTCTCAGGGTGTCACAGTGCATATGTGGGAATCAGGGAACAACTTGTAGGAGCTGGTTCTCACTTTCCCTACTTGAGTTCTAAGGCTCCAACCCACGGTGCCAGGATTGGCAGCAAGCACTCTTGCCAGCTGGGCCATCTTGCCACCCCCTATGCTAATTTTTTAGGTTCCTATGGAAGATACTGAGGACTTCGCTGTTTTTCTTTCTTACATATGTGCCTGACCACACTTATCCTACCCTCCACAGCTTGCTACCCAGGAAGATGGCAAGGTATTGCTCATGAAATGAGTAGAACTACCTTCATTCACCCCTTGCGCAGACTTGTTAAAGAACATTTCCTCTCGCACCTCAGAAAGAATGAGTCTCAAACCTGTATGGAATGAAACTAGGCAATTTTATAATCTTGTATGGTACATGATTTTTACACTATTGTGAGTATATTTTCTGAAAGGTTTCTGCACCCCGGTATTAAGTCTCTTCACCAAGCAGCCAATCAAACCAAGCCAAATTTAAAGTCCAGGTTTAATGAGCAATGCAACTTCAGCTCCCGGGTAGCCCCGGGTGAAGAGGAGAAACCAGAGGGAGAACCATGCCTGGCAGATGAGGGGGCAGAAAGGAGCCTTAAACAGCCTGTGGGCGTGGTCTTGAGTAGCTCAGTGGGTGGAGCCGCCACTGATGCGCTTTCTCAGGGGTTCAGTGGAGCTTCCCAGCACTTTCCCCATGATTTACCCCAGCAACACTATACCTAAGAATAGTTTAAGAAAGAAGTCATGAGCACATACTTCATTTATTAGCACGGTACAGTGAGAATTTGGAAACAGCAGTGAGTAGACTTGACTAGCATCTCTGCAAGCCCTCAGAGGCCTGGATCTTGGATTACCCCATTTCAGCCAATTTTGGAAGAAGGTGTTTGAATACTTTGTAGGGTAGCTTTAGAAAGGGGACGAGTATAGCAATCCCTCTCTTCCCTATATTTTTTCTTGATACTTTAAAGAATTTAACTAGCTTCAAGTTGTCTGTACTTTAATTTTAATGGATACTGCATATTTTAGAAAAACTTATGAAAAATGAGTTTTTACAACCTAGTTCATTTACTCATTTTCATGCTAATCTGTTCAAATTATATACACTGGGAAAATAATCCCATTTTATTTAATTTACATCATGATGAAGATACCGAAATTCTTTATGCTGTGAAATTAATTACAAAAGAATGAAAATCATAAAGAAATCATATGACTAATGACTGTGCTGAAATGAGGAACAAATGGATTTCATCAGTATATAATTTATACATTATGTATGTTTACATTTTATTACCCCAGACTTTGTGAGCCCATCTACCGAACACACAGAGAACCAACAGGGTAATAGAACCATTTTGCCTATTTTATGCGTAAGCCACAGTTGAACCTATCTTAAAATTATTACAGTTAAAATTTATGTCAGTACGAAAAGATAATATGCTGTATTTTACAGTTGATAACTTTGGTTTATGCAACTGGTAAGTACTTAAATTACTAGAGAATAAGATTTCACTATGCAACAATGTATCTTATTCCTGGTAGTGGTAGCATGACTGCCTAAGTAGCTAGAGCTTCCTCTTCAGCGCTAAGTGGGCTTCCTTTTCCCAGCAGCCACCGCTGAGCCTGCTCTCAGAAGGTGGGAACAAGTAGATGGTGGACAGAAGCCAATTCTCAGGCATTCTTACTCAGCTACTGGAGATTCTGCACCAGAACAACAGAGACCAAGTAGGTCAAAACACAGAAAAGTGCATCCTGTCCAGTTTTGGAGGCGGCTAGCTGGAGGCCAAGTGGGCAGCGGGATATCTTTTGAGACCTGTGAGGACAATCCAGTCCCCAGCTCATTCTCTATTTTGTACCCAGTCATCTTTCCCTTGTCCTTCTATATTCTTCTTCATGGTGTGTGGGGTATGTGTGTGGTGTGTGTCTGTGTGTATGTACGTGTGTATGTTGTGTATATGTGTATGTGTGTGTCTTTGTGTGTATGTATGTATATGTATGCATGTCTGTGTGTGTCCATGTGTATATGTGTGTATGTATGTGTGTATGTGTGTGTTTGGGTGTATGGTATGTGTCTATGTTTATGTCCGTGTGTGTATGTGTGTCTTTGTGTGTCCATGTGTCTCTGTGTGTGTGTATGTTTGCACATTTCCTCTCTTGCTGGATCAGGACCAACTGTGCTCCTTAGGGCCCACCCTCATGACTTGACTGTCATTTAATTATCTCCCAGCAATGCCACATTCTGACATAATGAGGAGTGGGGCTCTGCCACACAAGCCCCGAGCGGCGCAGCTCCTGGCCTGCAATGTCCTGCTCAGTTCTGAAGGGCTGTATTTTCCTCTCAGCTCTGTTGCCCACGTATCCTTGGGCTTTTCTTCAGAAGAGTGGATCGCTTAGGTGTGTGCTTCTATGAACAACAACAACAAGTCTGTAGTGGGATTACTTTCCTAAACTCAAGTTTGACTCTCGTTTTCTTATAATTATTAACGAAGTTTTGCACAAATAGATGCAAGAACATTCTCCCCCCAAACGGAGGTAGGTTCTTTTCTTCAACCTTATGAAGATTTAGTGATGCTCCTACTTTTGCCTTTTTTTTCCTTTTCTTTCTTTTTTTTTCTTTTTACTTTTTATGCAATTATTCTTCTAGGTAATATGCATGAGTCATTCTTTTATGGTTCTTAATCTATTTTCATGTATCTGCATAATACGTAGTTGATGAACTTTAATCAAATCTGAAGCGAGGGTCCCCTTGAGGCCATTTGCAGGCTGCTTTGCTGCAAACCTCAGTGAGGGAATTTGGTTAGCTCAGCACACAATGTATGGGCTAATGAGAAGCATGTCTGTGCTGGCTGGGCATAATGGCCTGGCCACAGATACCGGTTGTTAAAGCAAACTACACACCATCCAAGACCTAACTGCCAATGATTCCACGGTGTAACATAACTTAATTGAATAAGCTCTTGGCTTGGAAAATGTAAATAGGAAGAGCAGCAACAAGAGCAAGCATGCCTGTTAGTCAGCCACGTAGCCCATGCTGGACAAGTTCCAGGAGATTACAGCAGAGGCTGCGCCCACAGCAGAACAGTCGGTATTCACGCCAGAAGGCGTGTTCTAGCCCAGCAGCCAGCACACGGCCCAGTGACTGATCAGTTCTACTGAGGACCCAGATACGACACGGTCCATTCAGTTCCATTGGCAGAGAAATGTGCTCTGCCAATGGAATTCTGCAGAGTTCTCCACTGTGTAAGAGCATCCTCAAGGGCAGCTGTTCTCACTCAACCTGTGTGTTGCAACTTCTTTGAGGGTATCACCTAAGAATATTGGAAAACATATATTTACATTGCAATTCATAACAGTAGCGAAATTACAGCTATGAAGTAGCAAAGAAGTAATTTAATGGCTGGGGGTCACCACAACATGAAGAGCTATATCGAGCTATATCGAGCTATATCCACAGAGTTAGAAGGTTGAGAACCACTGATTCAGGGCCTTTCTCCATCAGTCTCTATGAAAAAGCATGCATAATTTTGTCTCTTTTGTTTTCTTTCTTTGGATGAGATCTCAGTATATAGCCCTGCTAGCCTGGGACTTGCTGTGTAGATCAAACTGGCCTCAAATTCAAATCTATGCATGTCTCTGCCTCCTGAATACTGGGATTAAAGGTGTGCTATAAATACTCTTCAGAACATTGCCTTGTCCACCGTCCACTTCATTATTTCATGTGTCTACCTCTTCTATTTATTCTGTACACTAGAAAACCTTATGATGACTTTGGCTTTCAATTTTTAGTCATAATGCTTTATACATTTTGAAAGTTGAATAAGAATGGGGGGGTGAGGAGTTTAAATTCTAAAGTCAGAGAATGAACAGAGATTTCCAAAGTCAGTTCGTCAGTTCTCTCTATTCTGGGTACTGACATGGAAGGCAAGAATTCCATGTAGATCTGGAAGCATTTTGGAGAAGAGATGATAATCTCTTACATACATTAATACATATGCTGTCCTCACATGCTCCATTTATACATAGTGAATGCTGGCTGTACACACTCCACTTATATGTAATATACGCCGGCTGTACACGTTCCACTTATATGTAGTATATGCCGGCTGTACATGCTCCACACTTGCTATTGGTTGTGACAATCACTAGCAGCCTCAAGTGTGACAATGGAAAGTTGGATGACGATATCCGATCTCTGTCATATAGAAATACCAGCATACATATGGGACAAGTCCTCAGAGAGTGACTAGTTGCCAGTCTGGCCAGCATGTGATGGCCCTCATCTCTCAATGTGCCTTGACCTTGATGTGTGTGGCCTACCCTCTCGCTGTACTCAGCTCCTTTCACAATTACTAAACACGAGTGTGGGCATATGCCAATTACACGAATACTCAAATTCAGGTCCAGACATTGTGCATCAGTTTTCTTGAGTCTGTGATTCTTCAAAAGCCCCCATCTTCTTAGGAGCATCCTACTTCCAAATCCCTAGGAAAGGTTTTACACAGAATCGGGGGCCACATTTATTTATTTACTTATTTTATCAGAGTTTGTCAATTCTTTAGGAAATGTTTTGGATGAGAGCTGATCACCATTAGGCTGTTTTTCTGGTTTTGTCGTTTTTGACAGTGATCACCTTCAGTTTCAATCTCTATGTCCTATAACATGTCACATTTATATCAACATGATTTTATTTGCATATTCCTGAACAGAGCATATATCCATTTAGCAATCCTCTTGTGAATGATTCTTTCCTAGTGACAGGAGTTTGACCTTGCACCTGCCAAGCATGTGTTCTGGTCTGGTCAGTTCTCTAAAACAACCGCAAAATAAAATTTTCCTTTAAGGGGCTGGAGAGATGGCTCAGTGGTTAAGAACACTGACTGCTCTTCCAAAGGTTCTGAGTTCAATTCCCAGCAACCACATGGTGGGCCACAACCATCTGTAATGAGATCTGATGCCCTCTTCTGGCCTGCAGGCATACATGCAGACAGAATATTGTATACATAATAAATAAATATTTTAAAAATTCTTTAAAAGAACACTTTTTATAAGGCGTCACTCTTTATTAAACAATTTCAAACCCAAAGAGAATGTGTATAAAAAAAATTGAAATTCTGCCTCTGCTCCTGGTTCATCTGTGATATTGTAACATGGTGTTTAGTGAAGTTGTGAGTCTTAATCAACTCAACGAGCAACATTACAAAGCTCTCTGAAACCCCAGATGAAAGAAAATTACATAAGTATGTAAATAAAGTCTTAGTTTAGCCATACAAAAATGTTTCTGGGTACACGAGGCCTAAATAAAAGACGGATCTTTTGTGAGCTGTTTTCTCTAATCAAATCCATTCTGCCTATAACTATGAGTGCACTGTGCTAAAGAAACTGATTGGAAATTGAAAATTATAATCATTTTCACTATGCGGCATCATGTATTAACAGAAACAGCCAAAAAAGCTACTCAGCAGTTTTCATGAGAACTCACGTGTGGAGCTTTGAGTATATTACTAAATGAGTTATGTATTAGCTTCATGGGTTGGTGTTCCACTTTGCATGACCATCTGCAGAAACGACACAGCTTAGAAGTGTTCAGATTGTCTGCCCGTGAATTCCACCTTTTTTATGAATGTCTACCTCCTATCCCACAGGGTTCTTGTTTGCCAGAAGAGTTCTTGTCCTGTGCTCAGCTGACATGGAGACTCTGTTACGCATGTACCTAGCAGCCTTTGGACCTCTACATCAAGGAGTTTGAATTTCCAGAGGACTGCAGAAGTGGTTCACTGATAAAGAGCACTGGAAGCTTTTCCAGAGGACCTGAGTTTGATTCCCAGCATCCACCTGGTCATTCACAACTGGCTGTAAATACAGTGCCAAGGGATCTGACACCCTCTTATGACTTCTATAGACAGCTGACACAAGGTTGTGCCCAAACACATGTGCAGGCAAAGCTCTTGTGTTGACTAGTTTTAGGTTAACTTGACTCAAGCTAAATAACACTAGAAAAGGACGCCTCAATTGAGAAAACACCTCCATCAGATTCAGCTGTAAGTGGAAAAACCTGTAGGGCATTTTCTTAATTAATGTTTGATAGGGGAGGGCACAGCACATCATATATGGTGCCATCCCTGGGCTGGTGGTCCTGGGTTTTTAAAAGAAAGCAGACTGAGCAAGCCAAGAGAAGCAAGCCTGTAAGCCGCACCCCTCCATGGCCTCTGCATCAGAACTCCAGGTGCTTGAGTTCTTGTCCTGACTTCTTTTGATAATAAACAGTGATGTGGAGGTGTAGGCCAAATAAACCCTCTCCTCTCCAAGTTGCTTGGTCACAGTGTTTTGTCATAGCAACATAACCCTAACTAAGGCAGCATCCGTATGTATAAAAAAATTAAATACTAAAAAAATTTAGAAAAAGTTTGAATTGCTAGTTTTTGTGTGTGCGTTGTGCATATGTGTGTATGTTTATACACACTTATGTGTGTGTGTGTGTGTGTGTGTGTGTGTGTGTGTGTGTGTATTTTGACTTGTGGAGGCCAGAAGATGACATTGCATGTCTTCCTCAATTGCTTATTCTCTAAGACAAGAGTCTTCTCACTGAACCTGGAACTTACCTCATGGCTAGGCTGGCTGGCCAGCAAGTCCAGGGCAATTCTACTTCCTCAGCACCGGGATTACAGAGCGTGCCACAGCAACAAGCATGTGCCTCACCCCTTTAGCCATCTCTCCAGTCCCAACCCTACCTTGGGAAGGGGATGGCCACAGAGGGAAGAGATTCCCAGAGGAGACACTGGTCTCCTACTTGGGGGCTTGCCCTTTGGGGACAAGTACTGTGCAGCCAACTGCTTGCCTGTAGAGACGCACATTTGCAAGACTGGTATTTGCTTTTGAGAGATGAATACAGCAACCACTGATCCCAGAACCATATGGATGATCCCAGAACCATATGGATGATCTGCTCTGGAAAATGTAAACATAGCCGGAGCCTTGTCCCTCTGAATGCTGGCCACAGAGCTGTATGGGAAGCCCAGCGCTTTCAGGAAGACAGCTTACAGGCTGCGACTTGCAAGGGGCTTTATTTATTTATTTATCTACATGATAAATGCCTCCAGCTTGAGTAATCCTGCAATTTCCAATAAGCACAATTGACATGGGAACGACTCACTCTTGCCCAATAGGGATCAGAATGACTTCGAGAAGCAAAACCCGAATGGTTCGTTTCACAATTTAAAGTTTTGCATTAAAGAAATAGACCCCAAGTCGCAATGGAATGATGACTGATGTTCTTCATCAGCATCCAATTATCATTCCGCCAGGCACCTTGTCTGGGTCAAAGCAAACACGGTGTGCATCTAGGAAGGTGTGTGCTCCCTGGGTTTCAAATCCACTCCCAGGGTATAACCCCGCTTGTGGAATTTCTGACTTCTCCGACCATGCCGCAGGAGAGCTCCCCCAGTGAACCGGGGTGCCATTTTGTCATCTTCTCCCTTTCCAGAAGAATATCAGTTGCTTTTGCTGTTTGAAATTAGAAAGAAGCGTTCACTCGACTCCTTTAACCTAGCCCGTTAGAATAATCTGCTTCTGGCGTTCTTTGTCCCTTGTGCGTGTGAAGCAGCCATTTAGGCAGTTGGTCTGATGTCCAGCTGTGGTGTGAGATCTCAGAGGAGGTGGGACAAACAGAGGGGATTTCAGAAAAACAAAAACAAAATAAAAACATCCCTTTCACGGAGCTTCAAAGGAAGCTGTCACATTCACGAACAACTCTTGAAGAAAGTACAATCCCTTCCCATTTTGTTCTGGGTTCAGCCAGAAGTTCAAAAGGGAAGTGATGGATAGCTTGGAAGTTGTTGTAGTTTAAAAAAGGAAAGAAAAAAAAGTTCCAGTTCCCAGTGACGCCTTTTGTCCCAGATCACATGGCTGCTCCTTCAGAGGGGGACGGCATTCTCCCCACTCAGGAGAGGCAGCAACAGCTGCTTCATCATCCTGCAGTCACGGCTGAGGGAAACAGAGAGCTCACCTTCTCTGTCTGAAATTGCAGGAAGGGTTAAGCCTTGAAATGCAATTAATTGCTCAAACTGGAGTTTGGCCAGAACCCCAAAGCTAGCAATGTATATTTAAGGGACGGGAGAGAGGGGACGCTTTAATGAAATTAGAAGAGATCTAAATATTTTATCAAAATAGACATCACAGCATACTCCTGCTCACTTTAGCTGGGAGCAGCTTGGAGAGAAAGAAACTGAGCCTCCTAGAATTGTGACTCTCCAGTGTCAGTGAAATCCTATATTGACTTTGCCTCACATTTAAAAACTTGCTGCAACCCATAATAATAATTAAGAAGCAGCACTGGTTTGAATTTCTTGTTGATTTAATCTTACCCCTCAGTTCATGGGTTCCTATTTAAATGGGCAAAACTCATAAAGGATATGTGGAGGCTTGAAGCCCAGCCCGTGCTTGCTCTGCTGCTCTGAAGCCTACCGTGGATATACATGAGGCTTTTTTCAACATTTGTGGGTCAAGAGGACGCCAAGAACTGCAGTCATCAGAGGTGTTCGTGAAACAGTGTGGGCGATTAGGAAATGGAGACAGCTAGCAAAACCCATACTGGGAGCACTTACCATTCGCTGGGCTGGGGAAGCACAGACAGATGGACCAAATAAACTGCATACAGTACAAACATATGCTAGGTGCCATAGCTGCTACATGGCATAGATTTACCAGTGGGAAGTCCAGCCTGCGACTGAAGAACTGGGTCAAGAGAACAGCACACAAGAACTTTGGCGGTCATGTTTTTCTCTCAAAAACATACTAGGTGTATAATATGCTGTAGATGCTGTGGGCAATGTTAAGGGTATGAGCATTCGAAATGGGAGGTTCTGCCATGCAGTTCCACAGGCAAACATACATAAGGCAGCAAGAGGTCTCTTGCAATCGTTTGTGATCATGTTTTGGTTCCCTCAGCAAGAAAACCAAAGATCAGCTTTTTGATAAGAGTTCATCACTCTGTCATAGAGGAGAGAGAGAGAGAGAGAGAGAGAGAGAGAGAGAGAGAGAGAGAGAGA
>NC_022024.1:7383848-7390537 GCF_000317375.1 Microtus ochrogaster
GGTTACATGAAGCCATAGGATGTCACTTCACTATTCTTCATTCGGAACAAACAAAGCCATGTGTCATTCAACAGGGACTTTATAGACAGCTGACTGCACAGTGTTTCCATAGGTTATATCATTTGATAATGTCATGGACATCTTCATTTGCATAGTCATAACCCGCAGTGTCCACAGAGTGAGACAATGACCTAATGCCTCATTTCTTAGAACACATCCCCATTGTTACATGACTATATCTTGTTTGCAAAGTTTGCTTGTAAATAAACCTACTTTGCCTCAGCTGAAGAATAAAATTTTCTCAGGTAGTGCCTGTGTAATGTATTAACTTTGTATTTAGTAAGAATATATTTGGTACTAGAAATTCTATTGGGTCCTTTAGATGCAAAGGGGAATATAATGAGAGTCTTATTTTTGAGAACCGTGTGGTCAATTCAATTTGACATTGATTAAACTAGCTACCGTGAACAATGTAATATGTTTCTTAACTGCCCTACTGGGATTATGCCCTATAAACTTGAAGTGCAATTTGGGTGTTTTCATATTGTATCATCTCATGATGTCACGGGACATCATCATGGGACCAGAACTTGGACTAGACAAGGAGACCACAGTCAAGGTTGATTAAAGTGAAAGCCTTCATCTGGGAGTGAAACTGAGTCAGATGCCCAAAGTGACCCAGATGCTACCTAGAACATCAGGAAGAGGGAAGAAGCCCAAAGCTTAAGGCACTGGGTATGTGTTGTAGTATGAGCAACAGGGCTGCTTCCCGCCACCCAGCTGCCCGCACAGCTAGCTTTACCCGAAATAATTACACGGAAACTGTATTCTTTTAAACACTGCCTGGCCAATTAGTTTCAGTTTCTTATTGGCTAGCTCTTACATATTAATCTAATCCATTTCTATTAATCTGTGTAGCCCACGAGCTGGCTTACCAGGAATGATCTTAACCTGTGTCTGCCTGGAGTGGGAGAATCATGGCGACTCACTGACTCAGCTTCTTTCTCCCAGCCTTCCGTTCTGTTTACTCCTCCCACCTATGTTTTAACCTATGAGGGCCAAGCAGTTTCTTTATTGCTTAACCAATGAAATCAACAGATTGACTCTCTCATGACTTGGCCAAGTTATTTATTATACAAGACCTAAGCTAGTTAGAATAGGATATTTGTACTTATTGTATATAATTTCATAGTAGGTTTAGAACTCTCTTACTTAAACAAAAGGGGGAGGTGTCGCTGGAGGTCCTTCCGCCCCTCCAGCCTATAGCCGCTGAGATACCAGCCCATTGGGGCGTGGTCTCTCTCCCTTTAAAAAAGTGGCCACTTCCCTCTCCTCTCTCTCTTCACTTCCTGCTCCGCTGGCAACTAGACTCCCTTCCTGGTTGCGCAGAGGGCTGTTGTCTGGGACAGAGATCTGTAAGTTTTTTCCCCTTTGAATAAATATCACCCTATTAATCATAATTCCAAACTGGTGTGGCATTGTTAGTGACTTATGCCTTCAGGTATGAAGAAGAGAGAGAGGTTAAAATTAAGAGAGGAAGTACAGGTGACAGTGACAGAGAAAACAGCCATCCTAAAAGTGAAAGTCGAATTCATCATTTCAGGGGCTACAAGAAAGGGAAGCCAGGCGAGTTTGGAAAAGTGGGTGTCATGAGTACAGGACACAGGTTGGGGGTGGGGGATGAAGACACAGATAGAGAGAGAGTGTTCTTGTCCCAGAGGTCTGCAGAGAAGAGGCTACAAGGATCTGACTCTCCACAAGCAAACAGCAGTTAGCCAGACAGTAAAGACTAGAACTACCCTAGGGAGGCGCAGAGGCTGTCACCCGAGTCCCTCCCAGCTGATGAGGGTGAACACAACTTTACCAATGATTCCTTGATGGAACACAGACAGGGACAGCGCCCCCTGTCCCTCTTCTCTGGATTGTCATTCTACAGATCACAGGCACAGATTGGGGGAGGGGGCGCCAGACTACCTACGAATTAATTTATTATTAGTTTCTATTTGGTCACCATTCACCAACTAGACTTATTTGCATCTTCCTAACCCTTCAATTTCTTCTTCCTTTCTCAGAAAAAGCATTAAATATGGCTGAGGGATGGCTCAGTGGTCAAGCCTGTGCTCTTGCTTGAGCAAGGACCTTGACTCAAATTTCCAGCTTTGGATAGACAGCAGCAGCAACAACAACACAAACCCAACTAACCAACCAAACAAAAAACAGTGAATCTGCCTAATTCAGTAAGGTTTTTTTTTTTTCTACAAGAGCTAGTAGGAGGACAGGCTTGAATTCCGTTCACAATCCTTATCTCGTAATGCCGCTTTTTTTTAAAAAAAAAAAAAAAAAGAATGAAAAAAGAGAATCATTATTTTTATGCCTCCCGATGAAATTACAGCCCCCTATATGATCCCGGTACTTAATCACTGTTAATATAAACTTAACTGCCGAGAGCTCGGGTTGCACGGATTTATTTTGAGGTCTTCAACCTCTACTGGGTTTATTTTCTCAGATTTCCCAGCTTAGGAATTGCAGGAGATAGACTCAGCCACTCACCGCAAATAGAAGATTTGCCAAAGGACACGGTGGTCCTCTGAGGACTGATAGTTTCTGGCTGTTTGTGGACCTTGGGTTAAGCTCAGCAATCCGGCGTCAGGTGGCATTTAGTTGCTGTCCCGTTGTTTAATCAGTTATTTGGGTGCTAGCCCTGGTGGTGGTAGAAATTTCTAAAATTCTCTTCTAAATTATAAAAGCAAACAGAACCCCAGTCCTATCCTTGGACCAAGCTGCCCCTAGATTGCATGACTTTTATCTTTATCTGTTTCTTTTTAAGCATTACCAAACCAGCGATCACATAAGATTACTGCTTAAATATTTGGAATAAGCGCTGGGATCGTTAGGTGCTGACGGCGTCCGATGAGACCTCCGTCAGAGTGGATAATTTCAACAAGTCTGTTTATTGTTCTGCCTAGCCTATGGTCTTCAGTCTTGGGGTATTAATAATAATCCCCCGAAAGCACAGAGCACATTTCTTAGGCGAATACAAAGCATTCTCTCATACTTTCCCTCCGCTCGCTTCTGCAACATCCCCATAAAGCAGGAGGGTCAGGTATTCAGACAGGAAACCAAAGCAGACGCTAAATGACTTTCCCCGGGACATATGGTTAGCCACAGACAGAGTCATAACAAGAACGTGAGTCCCTTGACATCGAGGTCAGGGTTGATGCCACCGGACAGGAGCTTTTCAAAGGACGATCTTTGAGAGCTGGAGGCTCGCCCACCGGCTGGAGACTGTACCACTAAGGTCAGTTGCCAAGCCCGGCCGCTTCCACGCTTTTCTCTCACGGCTTCCATGCACTGACCAGGCTGTGGCAAGAGCTGTAATGTTGCTGGTGTGAGGTCTCTCTTTAAAACACACATAAAACCAGACCTTTCCTTGAACCCACTTTCTGGGCTCTATTCCACCTCATTCTTCTCATTACCAACAGGACTGAGACCCACAGGCTACGATGCTGGCTTATCTTCAAACTAACCACTTAAATATTGTTTTCAACACGTAGTGGGTATGAATTAGCAGACACCGATTTTTCTATTAGCGAAAGTGTTCCTGAAGACCAGTTGCACTTATTCATCTGCTTTAACTCTAACCGGCATAGCCCTCTAGTTTTATTTTGGGGACAATTTTCCAAATCAGATGACTTCTTAGGAAACATATTAAAGGACTTGCAGTTTAGGCAATAAAATAAATCACTGGTTCCAGTAAATAGCACCACACCCATGCATTCTTCAGTTTTAGAATCTAACTGCTCAGTTCAAGCCCAGTGCCCTGAAAAAAAAAAAACTAAAAAAAAAAAAAAAAGAAAAAAGAAGTCTACAAATAAAAAAAGAGAGGTCTGCACACAAGATGGAAAGAGATCCCATGTCTCCACTGGAAGCTTCAGCCCCCTTTGAAGAGGAGTGGTGTGAACTGTGAGATAATTCACACTGCATCTCTGATTTCCCTCAAAACCTGTCAATCTGCATTCCTGTCTTCACTCCCAGTAACAGATTCATTTTCTAATTGCAAGACTGAGAATTTACATGGCGTTGGCCTTTCCTGTGCACCCGATCTCTGTGGATCCAAAGCTCAAAACTTCTTCAAAGTCTAATGACCACTTTGTGCCACAAGTCTTAAAAAACGTGCTTGTCATGGAGCATCCTGTGACATTCTGTGCTCGCTGCCTCTATTGCTTTACTCATTCCTTAAAGAGTTCGTTCAAGAATCCCTCAGCACGTTTTCAAGGCATGAGGACACCAGAAATAACCCTGTGGGTGTAGTCCAAGCGCTACACCCTGGTTCTGTTCTTCCCTGAATGATTGTGCTGATACTGACAGGGTCTTCTACTCTACGCCATTTCTCCTGACATTCAGCAGGCATATAAATGAGAACCCTCTTCCCCCCAAATGTTTAGTTACTTCTCACAGCCAGGGCCATAAAAGCCTGTATGACGCCCTCTGTTGCCATGGAGGGCAGTGGTAGCTTACAGGGCTAGCACCCATGTCTGAGGAGCTGGGGCTCGGTCAGCTTGAGGATAACAGACCATTTTCTATCCATGCCTATGTTTTGGTTTTTTTTTTGTTTTGTTTTGTTTTTTATTTCATGGGTTAAAGAAAATTGGATTAGAGAAACGTTCTTCCCAAAGACCTTTTGCAATGGCCTTTTCTGTCCCTTTAAGAGATAAGCCACACCCACTCCCTCCCCCATCCACCAAGGTAAGTGGATCTTCCTTCTGCTTCCAGCCTGAGCTCCTTCCTTTTCTGTCTCTCTCCCAAAGAGGTAGTTGCTGCCATGGCTCCTCTCCTCCCCCACTCTGTTTCTCCTTCTCTCTCTCTCTCCCTGCCTCTCTCTTTCCTCATCCTCCTTCTCCCTCCCTCTTCCCTTTCCCCTTTCCTTCCATAGCCCACTAAACAAATATCCAAACTCACTCTGCATGGCATGCCTATCCGTCTCTGTCTCTCACCCACTGCATGGGGACCCACTGGCCCTCATGACCCTCTGCCCACTGCTGTCACTCAGGGACTGGCGCCATTTTATTTTTACTAACACCTTTCCCAAGTGAAAATGTGGTAGTCCAATCAACTGGTATCTGCCCAAGCTAACAGAATACTCGCTTTTCATACTCTGGGCTATTTTCTCTCATCCAGGCTCCATTTTAAAAAGAAATTATCCCTCTCCACCATTTCTTTCTCTCTCATTAAAATCATGCCCATCATTTACTGTTCTGTTCAAATGCCAGGCCTCCTCACAGTCATAGGATAAATCCTTATAGTTAGAACACTTATAGACGTCTGTAAACTCGATTTTCTTGAGTCAAGTACTCAATACTTAAAGGAGCTTAAAGGTGCATAAATTGTAAATTAGATATAATTACATTGAGAAATGCAATTTCATTTCAAGCTCCTATTTCTCCAAATAAAGGCTGAAAATGCCCCTTCTAAATAACACAGTGTACTTTTGTTTAAAGCTTAATTTCTAGCAGATTAACTCAATCTGTTCAGGGAGCATTGCTTTTTTAATTACCCATCGTCCCTTGCTTTTCTCCTTTTTTGTCGAGGTAGCTTCAGAGCAATAAGAGATGGCAAAAATAATTACGGATGACAAACTAGTAGGCCCTTACCTCTCTCCAGCCTTCAGCTATGTTCTGAGTTGTATCATTTCTCTTTGTTTTGCTTTTTTTTTTTTTTCCAGACAGAGTTTCTCTGTTGCAACAGTCCTAGTTGTTCTGGAACTAACTCTGTAGACCAGGCTTGCCTCAAGCTCACAGAGATCTGCTTGCCTCTGCTTCCCGAGTGCTGGGATCAAAGGTGTGCGCCACCACTGTCCATCATCATTTCTCATAGCCTTTATTTGAAGGCTGCTTTTCCTCTATATCATCACTGCCTGTTGCTCCTCTGGCTCTGATATACTTAGCTGTTCATGATCTGACTGATGACCTTCAAATGGCTTTTCCTTGTCTTGATAGTCGGCCTCTTGGCTCCTCTTTCTGGACACTGGGATTTCCTTATACCCTACTCCATGCCATGCATGGCCCACAGGGAATCAGAGCTGGTAAAGGGGTCACTGTGAACTCTAATAAATCTAACAGACACACGATACTAATGTCATTTCTACCCTTTGGAGTCACTTCATGTCTCTGTGTGACATAAATATCAACAATTCAGAAGATGCTGAAATATGAGAGGCCAAAGCATGCTTATGTTTATGATGCTCTATGTCTTGCCTGTTTGAGGACAAACTGTTTTGTCCCTGCTAGAAGAAAGCTGTGTCCAAACTGTGGCTAACTTTCCATATTATCCTACACTACAAAAAATCTCCAAATCTTGAAAATCTTCTGCCACACTTTTCTATGCCCAATCATTCAGGACTTTTTTTCCCCATCCTTTAGTTCTTGCAGAAGAAGAAAGAAAATCAGGTATAACCAATAAGCACGGATTGTTGCTGTATTTTGGAGCCAGAAACCATGCATGTCTGTTACTAAATACATATTTGGGGACTAGGGTTAACTTCACTAGGACTGAATGAATTACAGTGGCTGGAGACTATGAATGACTTAAAGCTAATATAATCTTAAATTATACTTATAAAAGTATAATATCTAAGCCGGGCGTTGGTGGCGCACGCCTTTAATCCCAGCACTCGGGAGGCAGAGGCAGGC
>NC_022024.1:7390732-7421745 GCF_000317375.1 Microtus ochrogaster
GGCGGGGAAAAGATAGAAATCTTTAATAAATAAATAAATTAAAAAAATAAATAATATTGACAGAAAACAAAAAAAAAGTATAATATCTGCTGGGTGGTAGTGGCGCACACCTTTAATCCCAGCAGTAGGGAAGCAGAGGCTGGTGGATCTCTGTAAATTAGAGGCAAGCTTGGTCTACAAAAACTAGTTTCAGGAAGAGGCACCGAAGCTACACAAAGGAACCCTGTTTATAAATAAATAAATAAATAAATAAATAAATAAATAAATAGATAAATGTATAATATCTACGGCCAGTAAGATGGCTCAGCTGGTAAAGGCTCTACACCAAGCCTGAAGACCTGAGTTCTACCCCCAGGACCCACATGGTGGAAGGAGAGAACTCCCCAAGCTGTCCACTGACCTCCACATGAATGCCATGGCATGTGTGTGCTGCACCAAATGTCATAAAAAGTGTTACATGCAAAACTTAATGGTTTCTTAGCTATTGAGATCAGCATGCAAGATATAGAAATATGCACGGTATTGCCGTACATACAAGAGCTTCTCCCTTCCCATGAAGCAGGGAGGGTAGTGGTGACAGTTTGTATAGTGGCCACCAACTGGGCAATGGAATCTGAGAACCAAACTCCTTCTATTTTCCGTTATCAGTATCTCCAGCACACCCTCATGGTCACGTGAAAAGTTCAACAGTTTCAAAAATCTTGCCGTTTTTCTAGACAAGGGTAGTAAAGGATCCTCTCCTAGTAAGTTTATACCTTTTATTTAGGAAGGGATGTTGATAGACATGTCTGCATTCATATTACTGTTTAGGAACATGTTTTAAGTTCCTCTCACTCCTTAGCTGCTCCATAGCTGCAGAGGCCTGTGTAGCAGGCTTTTTCTTTTGGGCCACCAACCTGTTACCAAACCACAGCATGGAGACTTCTTAATTTTGAATGCTTGGCCTAACTGAGACTTGTTTCTGGCTAGCTCTTATAACTCAAACCAACCTGTTTCTCTCAATATACCTTTTGCCTTGGGGCTTTGTGCCTTTATTTCTGTATGTCCTACTGCATGTCTCCTAGCTGGCAGCTGCCTGGCTGGTCCCAGGTGTCTCCCTCATTCTCCCCTCTCTTCTTCTTTCTTTTGTTCTTTTTGAGCCTGGATTTCTCCTACTTATTCCCGGTCTGCCAGCCCTGCCTATCCCTTTCCTGCCTAGCTATTGGCTGCTCAGCATTTTATTAAACCCACTGGGTGCCTTAGGCAGGCAAGGTGAAACAGAAACACATCTTTATATAATTAAACAAATGCGGCATAAATAAAAGTCACACCTTTACATGGTTAAAGTAACATTCCACAGCATAAACAAATGTAGCACATCTTTGCCTAGTTAAAATAATATTCCACAACAGGCCTGGATACAATAAACATTATTTTTCTTGCCTTGGTAGGTAAGAGATGCAAGAAAAAAAATAGGTTAAATATATATATTTTTTTAACAAATGCAGATACCCACAGCCAAACATTAGGTGGAGCTCAGGGAATCCTTTGGAAGAGAAGAGGGGAAGGATTGTAGAACCCAGAGGTCAAAGACATCACAAGAAAACGCCCACAGAACTAACTAATCTGGGCTCCTAGGGACTCAGAGAGACTGAACTGGCAACTAGGGAGCCAGCATGGGTTTGAGCTAATCCCTCTGCATATATCCTATGGTTGTGTAGCTTGGTCTTCGGGGACTCCCAGCAGTGGGAGCAGGGGCTGTCTCTGACTCTTTTGTCAACTTTGGGGCCCTTTTTCTCATACTGGGTTGTCTTGTCCAGCCTTAATACGAGGGGAGGTGTCTAGCCTTACTGTTACTTGTTATGCTGTGGTTGGTTGATATCCACGCGAGGCCTGCCCTTTTCTGAAGAAACAGAATAGGAGTGGATGGGATGAGGAGGAGGGCAGTGGGGAGGGGGAGGGAGAGACTGGGAGGAGAGGAGGGAAGGGAAACTGTGGTCAGGTTGTAAAAAATAATATTTAAAAAATGAAAAAATATGTTGTCTGACTGCCTAGACGTCTCTTGAAATAAGGTACTCACTTTTGAGTTTCTGTTTTCACAAGAACCAAGTGACAGAACAGGTGTTGCAAAGGAAGAAACATTTAGCCTGAAGAGAAAGGATTTGCAGGAAAGGACGTGGTGGGCTTGAAACCTTAAGGGGCTGCTCTGAGAAGGCAATCTCTCGAGTGTTCGAAGTGCAGAGCGGAAATCGGGAAGAGAACCTACTGGGGAATGCTTCATATCCCATCTAAAACAGGCACATTTACCTCAGGAAAAATACATGTCAGAGAGAGAAAAATAACATACTGTGGCCACATGGAGGATAAGATCACTATCACAGACTCTCAGTGCACAACTGACCTCTTCTCTTTCTTTACCTCTCCTGTGTGTTCTCTTTACAAGTGTGTGTGTGCGCGCACACACACGCATGCATGCATACATATACAAACACACACATGCACAGACACGCACACATGCATACACACACCCAAGCATGCATACACACACATGCGCATACGCACACGCGTGTCTTACGTCTACTTCATTTACACATCTATAGCACTATTCTCTCTCCACACACCAACTTTCTAAACTTTTCTCCCACCCTTTTGCTCATGGCCCACCTTAAACATTCTAGAAAAATGAATTTCCTAGAAAGTTCAAATTACTGAAAGGAAAATATCCCATTGGATGGGTTTTGTCTTCCCCTGGTTTTATCAGATGTGAGCAGAAAAAAATCAGAGTACAGCATAGAGCTGTCCTGATTTACACTGTGAACAAGAAAGGCTTTTTCAAAGCAAGGCTTACTGGAAGAGGGCACAGCTTGGGTATATTCAGAAAGGGTTTCCAAGGTCTGTTGTCTACCATTCATTCATCTTACTCTCTACTGTCAAACGTATTTCTCTGAGAGACAGGCCTACAGTGAACTATTCTCGCCATCAAAAACCAGACTTTGTCAAACACTGCCTGACCCTCCGTGTCCTGTACAATATAGTCTTAGTGCACTTCCGTAGTTCTATGTTTTATCTTTCCTCTTCCCTGCTCAAGACAAGGAACTACTCTACCCTTTCCTCTGCTTTGTATGCCTGTGGTTTGCCGAGGTCCATCCCAGCTTTGTCCATTGCATTGGTATAACGGTGGGAAGTGCTTCCTTGGTTCACTTCTGTGTCTTGGTTTAGATGATAGAAGAGCAAAAGTCCTTAGTCTAAAGGTCCCTTCTGCTATCAAACTTACCTTCTCCAAACTCAACTATTAATATCTAGGAATATGCCAACATATTTTTGCATAAAATCCTCACTGACCTACTAAAATGATATTTTCTTCCTCCTAACTCATACAGCATTTTGTATCTCACCTGTATTATTTCTGATACCTCCCACAACTTATCATACCTAAAACTCTGACTACCCTTGCTTTCACTCAGACACCCAGGTTAATAATGAGAGTGTGTTTTGCTATGGGCAGAGGTGAAGCTAAGTTGTGTTCACAGAGTCCGAGTGGTCACCATGCTGGTGACTCTCGCCTTGGAAGTACTAAGAAACAAATTTGTGTTGATGACTGAAACCCCTTGCAGTCTAACATGAACATGAACTCGGTGGCTACCGTGTGAAATGGGGATGAAATCCTTCCTTCCCTGGTCATTCATTGGCACATCCCTGTTAGTGTTGGAGAATGGTAGACACACCAGTCGGCATAGCACAGCTGATGCAGGTGGTGCTTGGTGGCTTTGAGCCCTGTTTTCCATTCAGCCGCCCCAGACTTTCTCATCTTTATTGGCAGTCACGGCTCTGTTACCGGAGCAACAGTGCTACACAGCTCTAGAATGGGGACCATTAAGACCGAGAGGCTCAGCACTGAACCCCAACTTTACTGCCACTAGTTTTGTATCCAGGGCAATTCTTCACTCCTTGTAAGTTCACTTCCTCACACCCAAAACTGCTGCATGACAGTGCAAATCCCACAGGGTATTTCTGAGAGCTGGGAGAGACGTGGATGTGGGAGGCATTGCATGTTCCATGTCTGTGCGCAGATTTTATCACCATATGGCTTTAATTCCATGACCTATGTATCCCTGGGGACCAACGGAATAAAGCCACACTTGAACAAAACAGTCCTTCAGAGCTGGAGAAAAAGCTCTGGTCTCACAGCTGTACGTTCTACTGCTTTTTTTAAAGATAAAAATCAATAATATAAAGTAGAAAATGCATAAAACCATTTTGAACATGGTACTTTCCTTTTCATAATATTCAAATCACTGTTGTATTTGGTTTTGCAGTAGTACACTGCTTTAATGCATTGTTTCCTAAAAACATAATAAAATTATTGAGATATTTATATTTTACCTTTCCCAAGTGCCTTTGCTGGTTAGCTATGTGGACATAGCAATTTTCATAGTTATTATTATTTTGTTGATAGAGACCAACAGTTTAAGTGCTATCAGATGGATTCCTGTGGAATCCTGACTGGTCAAGGTGACCTCCACCTTTGAGAAGTTCCTGCCTTCATCAGCGTGACTTTCTAATTCTTAATGGACCCTTTCAAATGTCTGTCACCAACTAATCCCCATGACCTATGTACCTGGCTCTAATAATCCCGGCAGGATTGCGCTCCAAGTCTGGACTGACTGGCGGCGTCTGGACCTGACTGCTCCGGCATGCAAGGCTGGACATGGGATGACTTCCTCGTGAACAGGAAGACAAAGAACTGAAAGTTTAGGCCAACACAAGAGCCTCTGGGAAGTGACCAGCCAAATCCCCAGCTTTTTAACTGTAACGTCAATCAAAAGTGGCTGGACAGGAAGAGAAATTTCAGGTACAAAGTCAAAGAGATTCAATTTGCGGAGCTAAAAGTGACAAAGGTCAACACAGCGGCTACAGAGCCTCACCAAGTACACAGCAGAGCAGCTGTCTGGCTACCAGAACATCTGAACTCTCCGCTGAGTGCACAGTTCGTGTGGTAGACTCCAGTCATGCCGTCTTCTTCCTGTAGGATTGCTACATCCATTGCTTTAGGTTGGCACTCTACAAACGCAAGTTTGACTCAAATGTTACAATCCATGCAAAATCAGTGGCTACCCACTCATCATTAGAACTGTTCAGTGTACACAAGGTAAGCACTACATCTCGGGAGATGTTTAAGCAATGTCTCATTAATGAGTGTGTGCAGCAAATTAGAAAAGGTTTAATAAAACATGTTAGTAATCCACAGGGAAAAAAAAATGAACTTGAAGACATCCAGAATTGCTTCCAAACTGAGAATTACAGATTCTACATTCTAAAGGCTAAAGTGTATATAGCATCTGTGACATGAAAACTATACTTTTAGAGAGAGTTAATTTAGTTTATTAAGATGCTTGAAAATGGAATTCAAGTAATCCTTGGCTTGATGGAGAGCATTTTCTTAATTTTCTATGGATTTTAAAAATTAGATAATTGCCAATGTTCATTAGGATGTAATTAAATAGCCCTGTTTCCCTAGTTACTAATACGTGCCAGGGTACAGTAATTGTACAAGTAATTATGAAAGGAAAATATATAACTTGGCAAGCTTGCAAAAATTATTCTAGATACAGAGAAGGCTCCACTTTGGGGAAAAGACAATTAAAAAGCTGCAGAGAAAAAAAGAAGATATAGAGAATAACACAATAGGATGGGAATATTATATAATGACATGGGGTACGTTAAAATGACTACTCTCATTTCCATGGAAATAGTAAAAGAATATAATAAAATCTGCTCACCATCCACAGAGTGCTTGAGGATGTTTTATGCACTTTGCTTTATTTATTGTGCCTCTGATTTTGGCTAGTGCATGGCTCTGCCTCAAGTTTACTTGGTGGAGATTAATGCAATTTATACATTATATTTTATTTTATGATATACTTAACAATAAGTGGTGCATAATTAAGGCTGTGTGAGATCGAGGGAAAATGCCCAGAAACTAAATACCTTTAAAAAAAATGTGTTCTTTGCATTTAATAGCATCTGAACTATTTAAACAGCTTAAATTAAATTAAAGTTAATAGAGTTTAATTAAAGTTATAGTCAAAGGAGAAATACTCCCTCTCATAAAAAAGGAGAGTGTTGTGCTGGGGTCATGAGCATGTTTTCTTATTCACGATGAAGAATTTGCCTTTGGTTGAACAGCACTGTGTGAAAAACAAAGAATCTCTCATTTTCTCATGTAAAATTCCCTGTTCAAGGAAAATCTCAAAGCTAGTCTGACCTGGCCAACCAAAATTCCATTGTTTTTCACATCGAAATGTGGAAAATCAAAGTTCTCATATCAGCAATGAATAGTTGATACCAAATTCATATGGGGAGGAACCTGGCTAGCTGATCTCTCTCACGTGAGGACAAAGACTCTGCTTCCTAAGACATGCGAGGGCTCATTCTGGACTTTCTTTGTTTTCCTTGCAAGCCCTGCTATGGCAGAGTCAGATCCTCAGTGGCAGAGCGCCAGTTTCTACCTGAAAGGCAGAGGAAACCACAGGAAGCCTCGAGGAGGTTTGAGACAGCAAGATGAGACTGGCTGAGAGTGAGCAGCCTTGCTTGCTGATTGGTTCAGGCTCAGCTACTACAGTACTGTGGTGCCCATGCTGGTCCTGACCTCCCCATCTTAAATGATCATCCCACCTCATCCTGGAGTCGCTGAAATGCACTGGTATCTATCCTTGCTACACTCTTACTTGACTGGCTATATTGCTATGGCTTTTGTCTAGGTACATGGATGAACATGGCATATGGGCCAAATACCCACTATATTTCTTTAATAAATCAAATTCTAAGGGTTGGTTGGAGAGACTGCTCAGTAGTTAAGAGCACTGATGACTCTCAAAAGAGGATCTAGTTCAGTGCCCAGCACCCACATAGCAGCTCACAACTACCTATAATTATAGTAACAGGGTATCTAGTGCCTCTCTGACCTCCTGGGGTTCCCACACACACATAGTGTAAACGCATATACTTAGGGGCACATACATACATACATACACACACACACACACACAAAGAAATGTTTAAACATAAATAAATAAAAATTCTAATACTATTTGAAAAAAAATTCCAAATCTTTAGAGTAACATGTTAAATTAATTTCTCTTTTTTCTGTCCTTTTTTATTTGTAGAATTAACTTCTAATAAAATTACATTGACTGTTCATCTTTATCCTTATAGGTAAATACAAAATTTTGTTTTTACTTTTCCATATATATATATTTAAATTCTTAAAATTGTACTTTATTTTATGTATAGCAAAATAATTTGCATGTTAAATAACATTATAACTGAATTTTTAAAATATACTTAAACATAAGAGAACGTAGAAAGGTATCTAGTTACATAATCCATCCCCTTAAAACAACTTAATAAAATTGCTTTTTCTAAGAGACTCAATACAACAAATACATTTAGTGACAACTTGTGTAACTGATACACTACTGTTCAAAGGGATGAAAAAGCAAATACAATGATTATGGAATTAAAATGAGAAGAAGAAGGAGGAGGAGAAGGAAAAGAGGAAGAGGAAGAGGAAGAAGAAGAAGAAGAAGAAGAAGAAGAAGAAGAAGAAGAAGAGGAAGAGGAAGAGGAAGAGGAAGAGGAAGAGGAAGAGGAAGAAGAAGAAGAAGAAGAAGAAGAAGAAGAAGAAGAAGAAGAAGAAGAAGAAGAAGAAGAAGAAGAAGAAAAACCAGCTCTTTAAATAATAAAAGTTAAAATAAGTAAAATTTAATGTCAATTGTTCATCTACCCACACACAGTCAGACTGAGACAACACAAAACCCCTAAGGATTTCCAACTACAGGCTGAACTGATCTCTCACTCTCGTGGGTTGGACGAAATGAAGCTGTCATGCTGCTGAATGACACTGACCTTTCTATGGGGATGGGAAGAAGATGACAGGAACTCTAGTCCTCAAGCATAGAGGCAGAACTCTACTTCTGCTGTGGGCTTGTTCATGGATGTGTCTCAGTTTTCCTTTTTAATCATTAGTGCAGCAAATCATGCTCATAAAGCAGCACAATGCAAGGTCTAAATAATGAAAGAATCTATTAATTTAGTGAAAGAGTAATACATTTCAGATAACTTCAATTAATGCTTGACCAAAACCCCAATTCAAACCAAATGCTTCTTTGGGTTATATAGTACTTGTAGGCTGCAGAACAATTCCCTTGCTGTTTTTTTTTCTTTCTTTCTTTTAACAACAAAACAAGACAAAGCAAAACAAACAAAAAACAATCAATTTCTTTTCACTCATTTACGTAAATACCTACTATAAGAACTGAATTTGAAAGCAGATCTTTAAGGAAATATTTTCAAATTCCTTAAAATATATGCAATTTCAAATTTGACTTTATGATGACCATATGATGACCATGTTCTTTTGGCTTTTTGGGACAGGGTAGTTCTGTTGCTTTGGAGCCTGTCCTGGAACTCTCTGTAGACCAGGCTGGTCTCGAACTCACAGAGATCCACCTGCCTCTGCCTCCTGAGTGCTTGAATGATGACCAGGTTCTTGATATATTTCTTCAGTTGCCAGACTCTTCTATAAAACACACAGTGATTAAGGAATCTTAATTATCTATATCAAAACCAGCAATGAAGTTGAGTATTAAAACCCATAAAGAAATGCAATGCTGGTCATGCTTCTGACTGACTGGGGAAATTTGACAAACTACATAGCCTGTCTGGGCCTTCATTTATTTCATCTCTGAAAGAGTTGCTCTCCTGAGGGCTGTTGTAAGAACCACATGAAATGTGTGTATGCTAAAAAAATATAGTATCAGCAAGAGAGGTTTCTTTAGTAGTTACGTAAACTACATCATGCAGGTCAGACCAGTTAGAGATTAGATAATATCTTGGGAGAGCAATGCGTTTAAAAAAATATGAAACTTGGTGTCAAGAAACAAATATTCACGACTCGATAGTTCTATTGTATGCCCTAGACCAGAGTTTTTCATTCAGCATGTTTCCCTATGTACAGACAAGTTGACTTATAATCTAATAAGATATACATAAGAACATTTGGTAAAATGGTTAGCCTACATGGTATCACCTATAATTCTTATTAGCTATGAAGTTTATAATACAGGCATGCCAGAAACCATGTAAACACACTCAGAGTTTTCAAAATCCAGATGTAGAGTTCAAATACTGAGACTTTAGTTAAAGCACTAGACATCCAAACTTTTCTTTAAATTTCATTTTTTTCATTCAATGTACTTTGGTTTTATTTTCCCTTCCCCAGCTCCTCCTAGACCCTCTTTCTCGC
This sequence comes from Microtus ochrogaster, assembly GCF_000317375.1. Taxonomy (NCBI): domain Eukaryota; kingdom Metazoa; phylum Chordata; class Mammalia; order Rodentia; family Cricetidae; genus Microtus; species Microtus ochrogaster. The sequence continues at coordinate 7,400,019 of NC_022024.1, forward strand.
TTCCCTACCCACTCAAATTTATGTTATCATATGTCTCTTTCTCTCTTCTCTACAACAAAAACAACAAAACTCCAAAAAAAAAAAAACCCAAAACAAATGAGCAAACTACCAATAAGACAAAACTGCTAAAAGATGATAAAATAAAACTTCCACAAAAATGACAGTGAGTTTGTTTTGTGTTGGCCAATTATTCCTGGGCATGAGGCCTGAGCTGGAACGTGGTTCCCGGTAAAAGTCCCTTGGCCACAGGGTATCAGTTGTAGATAGCATCTTGACTAGGGGTAGAATTTTGTGTCTTTTTCTTCCTCTCAGTGCTGAGACCCTGTCTGGATTGAATTTGTGCAGGTTATGGTTTGCTGCCAGTCTCTGTGCATTTATATATGGAACAGTCCATTGTATCTGGCAGACACTGTTACTTGGAGTTATCCACAACCTCTGGCTTTTAAAAATTTTGGCTGCCTCCTTTACATAGATCCCTGAGCTGTGAGGGTGGAACTTTGATGAAGACATCTCATTTAGGACTTCGGGTTCCAAAGTCTCTCACTCTCTACTTATTGACCAATGGTGAGTCTCTGCATTGATTTCCATCTACTGCAAGCTTCTCTGGTATGGGCTGAGTGCGGCACCAATCTATGGGTAGGGCAGTATGTCAATGGGAGACATTTTACTGCCATGTTCCTTTAGTAGAATAATAGCCTTAGTATTTCTCCTAAGCCTGAGACCCATGCAGTCTCAGTTTCGTGACCATTTTACAGTAGTTTCATCTCACAGAATAGGCCTTAAACCCAATTTTAAAAAGTGGCTTGTTACTCCAATAACATTTGTGCCATTATTGCACCAGTATATCTCGAAGGCAGGTTTCTCTTGGAGATGATAGGGTTTGTAACTGGGTGATATTGATGACAGCTTCTTTCCTTTGGAAGAATGAAGAGTACTTCCCATCACCATGAACACTAGTCAGTAGGGGAAAAGGAAACTTCAGTCTGAGGAGACTGACTATCCCCAAGAGGATATAGTAATAAATAACCCAAGAACAGTAAGTCAAACACTCCACAACAAAACAACAGGGATTAATAAATACTGCTCATTAATAATTATCAACATAATGGTCTCAATTACCCAATAAAAGACATAGACTACCAGATTGGATTAGAAAACACAATTCATCTTGCTGCAACCAATAAACATACCTCACCACAAAGGATAGACACCACCATTGAGGAAAAACACAGAAAAGGGTATTCTAGACAGACTCAAGAAGCAAGCAGGTGTAACTCTTTGAATACCTGAAAAATAGGCATTAAACTAAAACATATATGGAAGAATACTTATAACCTATTAAAAGAAAATTCTACCAAGAGGATTTAGCAATTCTAAAGATTTATGTACCAAGCACAAAGGCACCTACGTTTATCAAAGAAATAGCAACAGCTAAAATCACAAACTGACCTCACAGAGTGACAAGGGGTGACTTCAGTACCACATTCTCACCAATAGACGTGTTATCCAGACAGGAGCGAAAATGCTGGAAATAACATTAATAAAACAGACCTAGTACTCATCTACGGAACATTCCGCACAAGCATTACAGAATATACCTTCTTCTCAGCACCCCATGGAACTTTCTCCAAAGCTGACCACATACTTGGATTCAAAGCAAATATCAACAGACATAAGAATATTGAAATAACCCCTGGAATCTTATCTGCCCTTCATGGATTAAAACTGGATATCAACAACAGAAACAACAGAAAGCTTACAAACTCATGGAAACTGGGCAACTTACTAGGCTGAAGAAATGAGTCAAGACAGAAATCAAGAAGGAAATTAAAAACTTTTAGAATTGAAGGAATATAAAAATACAACAAGCCCAAACCTCTGAAACAGAATGAAGGCAGTTCATTTGAACCTACATCAAAAGGCTAGAGATCTCATGTTAGTAATATAATGACACACTTCAATGCTCTAGAAAAATAAGGATTAAAAATACCCAGAAAGAGTAAACAAGAAAAAATAATCAACTCAAGGCTGAAGTCAATGAAATGGAAACAAATAAAAACAATTAATGAAATGAAGAGTTGATCTTTTGTGAAAATAAACAGAATTTACAAATTCTTAACCAAATTACCCAAAAATGGAGAGAAAATGTCCAAAGTAATAGAGATATATAGGGGGACATCACAACAGACATGGAAGAATTCCAGAGAATCATAAGAACATACTTCTCAAAACTATATTCCTCCAAACTGTAAAACCTAAAAAAGTGAATGAATTTCATGATACAATCTACCAAAAGTAAATCAATATGAAATTAACAATTTAAATATATTTTAAACCCCTTGTGAAACAAAAGCAATAATTAAAAATCTATAAAACAAAAAAAATCCCAGGATCAGATGGATTCAACACAAAATTTCACAAAACTGTCAAAGGATTAAAAAGTGTAGGTGGAAGTTTCTGTCCCACCTGATCTCACAGCCATTCAGTCCCAAAGAAACACATGGAGGCTTATATTAATTATAAACTGTTTGGCTGATTATCTCAAGCATATTATTAACTAGTTCTTACAACTTAAATTAACCCATAATTCTTCTCTGTTTAGCCATGTGGTTTGGTACCTTTTCTCAGTAAGTCATTCTCATCTTGCTTCCTCTGAGTTTGGCTGATGACTGACTCTCTGCCTTTCCTCTTCCCAGAATTGTTTTTAAGTCTTGTAACCCCACCTATACTTCCTGCCTGGCTACTGTTCAATCTGTGTTTTATTAAACTAATATGAGTGACAAATCTTTACAGTGTACAAGAGTATTATCCCACAGAATTAAAGTCAATACTTCTCAAATTATTCTGCAAAATAGAAACTGGAGGATAATTTCTTAAATCATTTATGAAGCCACTATTACCCTGATATCTAAATATCAACAAAAATAAAATTATATACCAATATCTCTTATGAACACAGATATAAAAATTCTCAATAAAATAATTATGAACCAAATACAAGAATATATAAAAAATATTATCCACCATGATCAAGTTGGCTACATCTTAGAGTTGCAATCAAGGCTCAAAAGCACATCCAAACTTTTAAAAGATACTGTGTGCAGGACAAGGTGAGCATGAAGGAAAAGAAATTATGGTGACCTAATCATGAATTTATTTGAAAAAGTTCTGAGAAAGAGGTAAAAATTCCCAATTCTATTTGATGGGATGGCGCTGTAATAAATGCTTAAGTTCAAACACATGCCACAGTTGGGACACAGAACTATGAGGCAAGTCAGATGCTTCAGGGAGCAAAGGTGGTGCCTGTCACCAAGACTGATGACCTGAGTTCAATCCTCGAACTCCAACCCTCCCACCAGAAGGTGCCTTCTGACCTCCACACATATTTCTCTCTCTCTCTCTCTCTCTCTCTCTCTCTCTCTCTCTCTCTCTCTCTCTCTCTCTCTCACACACACACACACACACACACACACACACACACTAAATAAATAAATACAATGCAAAAAGTATTTTTTTAACTTAAGCATCTTTTATGAAAGCTGTGTATGAGACATCCATACTCCTGCATCTTCTCAATCATTTCTTCCTTGTGTTCGCCCTTTTCCTTTCCTACTGTCAAGACTTGACTTTCCTTTCCAGGATCTCTTTGCTGTCTTTGTCCAGCTTTAGCCTGGTGATAACCACCTTGATGGGGTGAATGCCCCCATGGACAGTTGTGTCATTAGCCTTTTCTCGCTGCGGTCATTCAATGTAGATGACGTATTTCTTTCTGTACACTTGGACCACTTTGCCAGTGTACATACATTTGTAGTGTCCTCAGACAACCTGAACCTCATCATTCTTTCAAATAGACATAGAACATTGTACTTCTGCTCAACTCTTTGGAAAAGGAGGAAGACATACTCTTCCTCTGAATACGAGAAGGTACACTGAAATGCCATTCGTGGCTCTTGCTTCGGTGAGAAGTCACCAGGAGCTGAACTTTATTTTGGTGGCTGCAATCCAGCCACAATACTTTTTAAAGTCATATACCATTACAATAAAACCATTATGATGCAAGGTGCCAAGTTTAAGAAGCAATACCCTAAAGCTCTCAGTAGATGTGCATGAGGAAATAAAGAGGGAAATTAAGGGGGCAAGAAGACAATACTGTGTGTGAGGAATCCAGACGATTCTGCTCTTCCATTCCACCAGCATTCTAGACAGGACTTTGTCCAAGGGAGTGCCCATGTCCATCATGAATCCAGACTCTTCAACAAAAGCATGGTTCTGGGATGTAACAGCACATGGATTTGATCTAAAACTTCAGATTTTAACTTAATCTGAGAGCTCCCATGTTTTCCCAACTTTTTTCAATCTTTCCTTGAAAAAGCCAGGACAGAGAAGAGTCACTCATTGGCACGAAGGTCATTTGGTAGTGCTCAGATGTTGGTTCCAGTGTCTGCCTTCCTGGTTCCTAGTTCTAGTTCTACAGTCAGAGGTGAGTCTTTGAGCAACCTTCTTGAGTTCTCCAAACCTATGAGGAATCACATCTTTGTAAGAATCAATTGAAAAGATTACAAGCTTATAATAAGGTGAATTTTAAATACTGGCTACTTACTATTTTGCTTAACTTTTTCATTTTGTGAAAGTTATTAAGACAAATCAGAAAAGAGAACACAATAACTATCTAAAGAATAGCTTGAATTCTTAAAGCCTTTGCCCCCTATATTTCTTTATCCTTTTGCTGTCCATTGAAAGAGTTGTTACTGGAAGCAATTTTTGGAGAGCAGAAACCAAAGCACAGGGAGATAGCACAACCCACACAAACGTATAACACAGTGGGTGCTCCCAGCATCCAGTGGGGGTCTTTTGAGTCCAAAAGCACTGAACACTAGCCTGTCAGGAACCCTGAGGTAGGTAGTAGCCAGTCTTTGTCATGTATAAATTCATTTAAATCTCACACCAATTTCATGGTAAACTCAGTATAAGAGTTGTTGCTTCAAAAAGTTAAAAAATAAGCATACATAAAATTGATCATCTATCACGGAATGAAGGCAAGCTTGAACTCAGTCTGTTCCATATCTTATGATTAAGTTAAGCCATGAATAAGTAAATTAAATAGGACCAGAATATTTTCAAATAACTAATAATCTCATAAATAATCTCAAACCTTCCTATATCTAGGATAAGGAAAAATGGGGGACATGGAATGATAATATTGGTAGTACCTTCACATATGAGCTGTTGTGCCAGGTATTTTTAATGTTCCATCTCTACACCACCAGTCTTGGAAGCTACGCTTAGGACCCCTCTTTGAAGGAAAGCAAAAGTGATGGCAGAGCTGAGACTTGTAGCTCTCATCCTTTTGACCACTTTTAGCACTTAAAGCTTTTAAGCTGAAGGAAATGTATACATCTTCACCAGCCTCCATTCCTGCCTACCAGCAAATCCAGGTTGTAGGAGCCCATGATTTCTCTATGTCACCTTAAAGAACTAACACAATCTCCACTCCCAGAGAACTCAGACCATGGTTAAAAACAACTAATCAGAAAGCAGCCCAAGTGAACATGTTAATGCGATATTTTACCCTATGCAGAAGAGGCCTTTTCCTCCTTATGGGTTCAAATGAAGCTGAAGACAGAGAGGCAAGTGGTCCAAAAGAGTCCTTTGGATGCTAGAAAAGGCCACAGTGTGTGGAGGAGGGAGGGGACGTTGAGTGGGCTGTGAATAAGAGACGTGATGAAAGTAGAAAGGAGACGAGTTGGGAGTGAGAAAGTTTAAACAAGAATGGGAGCAGGAGGTGTGGGGTGGGTTATATGAAACTAAGAAGTGTGAAGAAGTCATATGGAAATTTTCTTTGTAAGTTAAGTAATAATGTAATTAAAAATCAGAGTTTTCTTAGTGGTACCCTGCACAGCAGATAATGTCAAATTCAGAAGCCATGGGCTATTAAATAAAAATGCTGTGCACTGAACTCCTCTCTGTGAGCTGTTGGTCACGCGTGTGGAACACCTCTCTGCGAGCTGTGGCTCTAAAACAAGACAAGGCATTGCCTTTGTTCTTGGTTTCCTCCCAGAACTAGATGGTAAGACCCTCTTGCTGGAGGTATCTCACACTTTGGGCACAGGATGCGGAGCTGGGAGTTTCTTCCCCGCTGCCTGGCTTCGATAGTGTTGACCATTTCTAGGCAGCCAGGTGAGGGAGTAAGTCATCAGAAGCCTCACCTAGCTGCCAGCCTTGCTAGCTCCCATACTAACCTACAGAACAAGGTGTGCACATGGTACAGTAGTGGCGTGATTGCTGTATGCTAGCTTAGTTTTGTCCCCGGTGTTGTGATAAAACGCAGCAACTTAAGGAGAAAAAAAAAATTTCTTTGGCTCTCAATTTCCAGGTGACATTCAACCATCATGGGAGGTTGAGGAGGCAAGAACTTGAAGCAGCTCAACGTAGCACATCAAAGGGCAATACAGAAAACAATGAATTGATGCACATGTACCCCTATCAGCTAGCTCTCTTTTTCTTCATTCTAGGCCCCAGACCATAAAATAGTGCCACCTATATTCAGGGAAGGTCCTTCCCACCTCAGTTAACCTAGTCTGGACTATTCCTTATTGAGACTCCCTTCTCAGGTCAATCTATAGTATGTCAAGTTGAATAAAACCAAACATCCCATGGGAGTATCTCATAGCATTGTAATTGGGCATGATGCCTGCTTCTCAGGAGGTAAATCCTGCCTGCCTCAGTGGACCCTATCAAAACTCCGTAGCTGGGAAGATCATAGACTCTAGGAGTAAGCCTTTTGCTTCTGTTTTGCTGAATAGATATGCTGTCAAACTGCCTCCTAAATATGTATGTTTATTCCCATAGATGAGTGCTCACCTCAGTCTTGGTCTAAGAAGCTTCCTTTTGCAGTAAATGCCTGTTAATGGAGACTCATGGCTGGGCAATATACTGAGAATAAGTGACCACTAGATTCTCAGTCCCAAAGCGGACTTCCATATCATCCCTTCCAAGTCACAGAAAGCTTTACAGAAGAGGAAGTCAAAACCAATGTAAGGGGCAGACACTGGCAAAGGGGCCTTGATGATGTCTTCTAGTATGATATAGCTGCTGCATTCACTAACTCGAAGCAGCCTGTGATTGCCTACACAGGGCCCACACAAGATTGGACCTGTCGGCATTCAGTCACCTGTAGGGGAGATCATGGGGATGCCAGCCTCTTCTCAGACAGAGGAGCTATTGGCAAGGTGGATGAGGCATTGTCCTTGGTGATGTAGCCATTGTGCAGCCTCCTGTTTCAGGGGATAGCGCCACACCCATGCTCATGAAGATAAACAGCCCTCCTTTCAAACAGAAAGACCCAACCCTAAAAGCGCGCGCGTGCGTGCGTGCGTGCGTGCGTGCGTGCGTGCGTGTGTGTGTGTGTGTGTGTGTGTGTGTAGGGGAGGTGATAGGGTGGTAGTACTAGTAAAGGGATAAGGAGTGGGGTCTGACTAGAATGTATTTTATATATTGTGCAACTATGAAATAATAAATTAGTAATAATGAAAAAGAATTATCTGGGGGATTTCTTTTTAAAATGTAAATTCCTAGGTCGAGATCAGAAAGTCACGAGCCACCAGGCCACTTTGATTTCTTTGATTTTAGAAAACAGTCCCTGATTCTGGAGCACACATTGAAAGCAATGACCCTGAGCAATAGAAAATCTATGACTATGTCTCAAAGAGGAATTAAAAAACGAAACTGGGTGCTGCGCATAGGAGCCCCCAGGAAGCATTCTGGGAAGTAGACAGAACTGTGTCTGTTTTGGTGCTGTAAGTAGGCACGCTGAAGAGAAGAGGGTGAGGATGTGTAAGAGCAGCGCGCAAAGCAATGAGGCGTGAGCGGAGGGTGTGGGGTGAGGGGCACCCAGGAGAGATGAAAGGGTGCGTTTTAGAGATGTTTCAGAAAGGAAGCCAGAAGGACGGGGTGATCAGTCAGCAGGAGGGAACAAAGGAGGCAAACGGTGTTCACGTGACTCGGCGAGGTGGTGGGTCTAGCTGTGCACACAGCCCCCGACGCGAGCTGAAGCAGCTGAGTGCTATTTTCGCAGGCCACTGTTCCGAAGCTAAAGGCTCTTTATGCAACACAGGGCCCTAAAATACCTTTGTTGTTCTTTCTGCCCGTGCACGTGTGAAAGGGAAAGCCAAACCTCACATTCCTCGTGACGCCCTCAAAAGAACCCTTGTAAGGGGTGCACATGAGAAAATATTTTTAACTGATATTTAATCTTACCCAAAATGGGAGGCCCTCAATTTGGCTAAGAAAAAAAAAGTCACCAATTTAATGCTGCTTCAGCAGTGCTCCGTGCCTCTTCGTGCCTGCCCAAAGTCAGAGCAGTGAGAAGACTAATGTCGGGTGTTAAAAAAGAAGTTCTGCAAATCTCAAAATGCTAAACCAAAACTTAAAAAAAAAATCTAGCTTGCACTGAGAGGAAAAAGGAACCACTGAACGTGGATATAAAGCCGCCCATACCTCCAATTGATCATCTTATTCTCTAAAGAAAGAAAAAAAATCAGTACGATAACAACACAATTCAAAAACTTTGAGTTAACTATGAGAAGTTTCCAGTCTTTTTCTCAACTAAAGGACTCAGATGTTGAAAACTTTCTCCTTAGGCCCTGGGAAGCAGCAGCAGGACATCAAATTTCACGCAGTAGTTAAAGTGTAAGAAAAATGAAAACCCAAGACTCAAAGGCAAAGCAACTAAGTGAGAATATATGTGTAGTTTCTTAATTAATTCTTGCTGTAGTTAAGATTCTAGGGACACTGAGGAACCTGGCTTAAAAGAGAGGAGAAAGAAAAAGAAGAGAAATTTAACTCACCTGAAACCCCACCTCACTGGAGCCAGAGGAACGGATTGGAGTGAGAAAGGGGGTTGACTCAATTTAGTGAGAAGTTCGAACAAAGCACAAGTATAGGCAGAGGTGAAAAACATGCGACGGATATGCAGGAGGTCCACTGAGCATCTCAGAGAAGTGGTATGGGATGAGGATAAGGAAAGATTCACGCCAGCAGGAGACAGAACCCACTGTATATATCTCTAGGAACACCTTCGGTGTCAGTATATCAAAAGCATGTATTTACCTTCTAGTCTCTTGTTTACCAGAGACACCGGGAAGTGGATGTAGTGTTCGTTAAACCTCAGTCTCAAAAAAGAATGTGTTTCCCTGTTACAGATACTGCACAGCAAAGAATAAAATATACAAGGATTCTCAAATTGCGAGGCAAATTTATTTTTCTCACCTTTGTCTAGGTGTGTCATTATCCACAAGAAGAATTCAGGCAAGCTATTACTGAAGAAGACCCGGGAAGCGAGGGTTGGAGAAAACTCAGACCTCCTGGCTTTGGACAATGTAATACAGTGCAGGAAATGAAATTCTTTGAGAAATTTAATCCCTAGGAAGATAAATCACTATCTGATTGGAGTCCTTATTTGGCTTACCACATCCAGAAGTCCATGATTCAGAATACACGATTTGGTTAGGCGATAAGGCCAAGATCATCATCAACTAATACCATAAGTCTAGGAAATGGTTTAAGATTGGTTCTGAATCCCAGAGCTGATCAGAGGAAAGGACAGTTGATTATTGACTCAGGAAAGATCTACCCAAGCAACCCCCATTGGTGGTTTCAAATTCAGTGAAGAGGGGCGTTATAGAGAAACATCCCCGTCAGAAAGAACAGCATGTCCAAAGATCAAGAAAGAAAATGTTAGCCAGCCAAAGAGTATCAACTTGCCAGGGAAAAGAGAATATAGGAAGGGAAGAGAAAACAGAGATGAAGGGAAGAGAAGAGCCGAAGAAACAGAAACATAAATGGTTGGAAGAAGAAATGATGGGACCATGATATAGACAGGTATGCCTAGGACCCCAAACCTCTCAGGCTCTACAACAGAAAACACGCCCCTCTGTGTCTTCCATAAACCATTGTGGGTTTCCACATCCAGACACAGGTGATATCTAGATCCATCACTATGAGTTTGAATACAGACAGCGAGAGTGAAGCATTGTGGTTGCAGAGTCAATCCTTCAGCATCACTCTGTGAGGGAGGAAGAATCATATCCTCGTTTTAGAGAGGACTGAAGTGGTGCGGGGCTAAATCAGTCATCACGGGAGCCAGGGAAGTGGGATGTAAAACTGGGAGAAGCACATACACTTATGTTCCAGAGGGCTGAGTCCTGTAGCTCCAAACAGGTCCATCTAGCCGACCAATCACAACCAATAGCTCTTTCTGCTAGCAGCGCAGAAGAATGCATTCCTTCTTTTGGCCAATCGTGGGTTTCTGAAGATCTTCACAGTCTGGCATATTCCATTAGAGCAAGGTCCCAGGTGACCTGGAATGGTAAGATAATCCCGTCACCAAACACCATCATCAAAAATACAGTCCCTTTACCTTCTCACAAGCAAATGCCACCATCGGGGAGAACTGCGTTAAGGGGAAATAAAAGAGACCACAAGAGGAATTTTCTTGAAAATGTCACAGCTTCACCAAGGTTTGACTTTATGATGTGAGCAGGCGAAAAAACGTGATCACATGTACCTTCAAGTGGCTCCAAGAAAGAGGAGTCCTCTTTAAATCAGAAAAAGTCTTTGTTAAACCCATCTAAGGATAATGTTTTCTAAAGATTTTAAAGGAAGGCCTGAATGAATTTCTACCTTCCCAGGTTAACTACAGAAAAAGAATATAAATTAGAGGGTGGCCTGCTAATTACAATACTTTATCAAAATTCTTTGCAACCTATAATCTGAAATAAAATATTGAATATAGGTTACTCAGAGAAGTCTCTCTAGCGCAAGAGCAATAGACAGAAGACTAAGCTTGTATTTCCCATCCTGAAGCCTGAAGAACGTCCCAAAGCCCATATTCCTTCCAGAAGCAGCAGAATTCTTGCAGCAAGAATGAAAACAGAGACTGACAAATAAGACACCCTGGGGTCTGAGGGCAGCACTTTCATGGGTGATGTTTAAATTGTTGCCATGTGTTTGCCCTTGCTTGGGAGTCATCATCCTGATTGGTGGACTAGAATTTCCCCTGACTAAATTAGTCTCTCTCTTTTGGATTTTCCCCAAGGAACATAATTTACCAGCAAAAAGCTTTCCCTGCTGGCTTTTTATCTTTTTAAATATTCGTCATAATATACAAGAGCCAAATACAATACATACTCAGGCTCGATCCTTGGTTTGGACTCTTAGCAGTCATCTGATCCAGCGAAAAGTTCATTTATCACATAGTCCCCAATATGTCCATTCATTTTAATGCTAATTTCCAAGTTCTAGTTTGGGGACAATAAAGTTCTCAGCACCCACAAGGAAAGTATTTGGAGTTCAACAAAAGTTAGTTAAATATGTTACTTTTCAGATATTGAAAGGTTTCTTTTTAAGAAATGAAAAAAAAAATAGAACCCTTACCAACCAGTATTCATGGACTCGAAGGAGCTCTGAATGTTATGAGAAGAGAAACGTAAACATCAACCTAACTACAAACCCTGTTATTTAAAATCGTCACCTGCCTGAATGACATGCTGCTACAATAGTGTCACAGATGTTATAGGAGTAACCAACCATGGTCTGTGTGGATTTAAGGACCACTTCATAAGATGGAACCTATGCACAACACTGCTCAGTTAACAAAGAACCTGATGTTAGACAGGCCATGGGCTCAGGGCTCAGGGAGCTATGTGGAAGAGGCAGAAAAGGTTGTAAGAGCCAGAGGAGATGAATGGCACCAAGGAAATAGTGTCTTCCAGACTCAACAGGACTGAGGCACATATGAGCTCACATAGTCTGAGGCAGCATGCACAGGACCTGGACAGGTCCAAGCCAGACAAGGTCTGGCACCAAGCGGGAAAGTGATCTGAACAAAGAAATATCAGAATTAAAGGCATCTTATATCAAATGGACTAAACAGAGATCTACAAAAAATTCCACCCAAATAGCAAAAACACACATGTGTGTATACATACATATATGGACACAACAATTAATAAAAAAAAAAACGATCATGAATTTGAAAGAGAGCAAGAAGGGGCATATGTGAGGGTTTAGAAGGAGGAAAGAGAAAGGGAAATTATTTAATTCAATTGTAATATCAAAAAATAAAAGAAGTTTTTAAAAGAAGACAGCCTGTACTCTCACTTTTACGGGTAGTATGATGCTGTGAAATAGATCTTTAGTCATACTTTTCACAAGTATGTGCACTTTGGTTATTAGGTTATGATTAGGAAGTGTTCATCTTTATCTTTACATTTATAGATGAAAACTTAGTTTGGAACACACAATAAAGAACATAGATAGAGCCAGGTATGATAACAGTGTGGGCCAATACTTTGTCAACCTGACATAGACCAGGTTCATTTGGAAAGAGGGAATCTTATTAAGAAAATGCTCCATCAAATTGTCTGGTGAGCAACTCTGTGGGGGCACTTTTTCTTTTTTAATGATTGATGGGAGAGGGCCCCTCCCACTGTGGGCAGTGTTCCTGGTTAGTATAAGAAAGATTACTGAATATGAACCTGGGAAACGTGCCATTCCTGCCTTCCATCCATGGTCCCTTCCTATGTCTTCCTTGAGTTCTTGGCCTGACTCCCTTCAATGATTGACAAAGAAGTTTTCTTTTCTCCAATGTGGTATTGATGAGTGTTTTATTAAAGCAACAGAAGCCTACATACAGGAATGTGTGCATCCAAGCCCTGGTGAGGCTGAGACTGGAGGATTGCCAATTCCATACCAGCCATAGCTATATTTCATCACGACCTTGCATCGAACAAACAAACGCCATACTGTTGTCCAAAACCAAGTGCATTTGGATCTGCAATGATTTGAGGATGGATATGAAGAAGAACCATTGCATTATTCAAGAGGGGGAAAGACTATAGTGTATACTAGATACTATATTATATTTAAATATTAAAATTAAATCATGGTTAAGTCATTACTATACCGCAATGACCTTGTGAGAAGTAAAAGCCAGACAGACATAAATGCAAAAGCCCACCTGCTCGGATAATCCCACTGCGCTTCTGGGTCTCCCTGAAACCCTCTGTGTTGATTAAGATGCTTTTTAATGAATCAAGGTTGAGGGTTATTGATCTATAAAAGTCTTTATGATTCAGCTGCTGTGGAACTGTCTACCATCCCCCAGCCTCAGGGGATGCTTTTCCAGCCATGCCAAGTTGATTCTTGGAAATTTACATGCTGCTATCTGTTTGACAATAAATTGGTGAGTAAATCCCTTATGTGTTACACAGGCCCGGCCTTTTATAATAAGCTGTAGCTTTTAATGGTCAGTTTGTCTTTTTGCTTTATTTCTTCTGAAACCTGGCCTTAATCTCCACAGAGGTCATGCTAAAGAGAAGGTATTTTGTTCCCCATGAGCCCAACCCATTCTCTGTGCATCAGATTTCACCCACAATGCCTACTGCCTGGCGCTCTTTACTCGAAAAGACGTGTTTTCTATCCTTTCTTTCTAGATACACAAACATATTTTGAAGGGTGTCACTCAAGCCAATCCCCAAAGCTTGTTTGAAACCTGCTCCCTCTGCTGGGTTTGTCACTGGCTCTGTGACACTGAGGAAGATGTAATCTCCTCCCTGGTCCTCACACACAAACTACAGGAACAAACAAACTGTTCTGTCTTGGTGTTCTATTATTGTGAAGAGACACCATGACCACAGCAATTCTTATTTTAAATAAATAAATAAAGCACTTAGCAATTAATTGGAGATGGCCTAGATTTTTCCATGTCTAGTCCATTATCAGCACAGAGGGGAGCCTGGTAACACCCAGGCAGACATGTTGCTAGAGAAGTAGCTGAGAGTGTTACATCTGGAGGTAGGAAGCAGGAAGAGAACCACTTGGCCAAGTCTGGGCTTTTGAAACCTTAAAGTCCACCCCCAGCGACACAGTTCCTCCAACAAGGCCACACCTCCTAATACTTTGGAACAGTGCCACTCCCTGATGACTAAGCATTTGCATATATGAGCCTTTGAGGGCCATTCTTACTCAAGCCACCACAAATCCCATAGGACTTCTGTGAGAGTAAGCTGAGTTAGGAATTCCTCCTCCACTACCTTCTTTGTTTCTTGGGATTTTCATTTTGAAACAGGGTCTATGTAGCCCAGGGTAGTCTCACGGTGCCACTATGTACCTGAGTCTGGCCTTGGACCTCAGAACTTCTGCCTCCATCTTCCAAATCCTGGAATTACAAGCATGAACCCACCACACCAAAGAATGAAAGTTCTTGTGGTCCATGCAGTACATAACTTCACAATAAATGCGAGTGATTAGGATTGTTGACCTATGTAAAGATTATAAATTTATGAGTTGGATATTTGAATACCCATTCCATGGCAAAATATAGTGGCAAGTGCTTTCAAAAATATTTTAATCAATTGGAAACTGTACAATGGCATTTAAATAGAGATCTTTCCCCCGTCTCACTAATAAATAAGCTGATATCCAGAGAGTTTATGTATTTGCCTGAGCTTACACAGCCTGCTTGCACTTGACTTGAGAAACACAGGACGTGGAGGCTTTGAAGCAAACCTTCAAAGGTCTGGTCATGGATAGCCAGTGCATTTACATTATTCTACAAATGGCTAGGGTTTTTAAATGATATTCCGTAATAGTTAATGAATACCAGAGTCTGGACTGCAGAGAAGGCCCAATGTTTATGTCACTTGTTGCAACCATCCGTAACTTGTTCGGGGGATCCAATGCCCTCGTCTGACCTCCTCAGGCACCAGGCACACATATGGTGCACATACACATGGGTAGGCAAATATTCATGTGCATAAATTAAATCAGTATAAAAGCTGTTTCCAAAAAGGAATGCCAGACTTCCTTCCAAATCACAAACGTGGATGGTCTTACTCTAATTGTGGGGGCATTTTAATAAACGTGTATGGTTCTGCTTGCAATGGGAGCAGAGAAAAGAAGGTAAATGAACCATAAAACTGTCTTCGATCTGGGAGGCTCATGGATCAATGAGGTTAAGATAAAGTTTTCCCTACTGCTGGGCTCCTGCAACCTTCGTATGCCACTCTTCCCACCTCGGCTCTTCTGTATTGAGCTGGAAGCTTAAATTTCTCCTTTCAGAAGAGATTCACCTGAACTACTCATACAGCTTAAACAATCACCTTTCTAGTTCCTAATGTCTCCACCCTGTATACAATGCCTGGAGTTTTCATAACTTACAATAATTTAACAATGTGTTTACTCATTGGCTGAAATAATGACAATGCTTACTTGTGGGTTATCAAGACAATGTGAAATGGGGATAGAGAGATGCTATAGATAGATACATAAATATATAGATAGATTATTGGTAGGTAGATACACAAATACATAGATAATACATAGATAAGATGATTGATAGATAATTGATAAGTAGATACATAGATCATTGATAGATATATACATGCATAGGGACAAAGATAGGTAATAGGTAGATACATACATAGATGTAGCATGAATTCTAGTTGGTCTGAATAAATAAAACCAGAGTCAGATATTAGGGGCTAAAAGCTGAAGGATCAGAGAAGATGGAGACCTTTTTCCTCTATCAATGCTCAGACCAAACGGGCAATCCTGTCCTTAGATTGTCTGCATCCTCAGACTGCAGGGACGATCCTAAGACTGCACTAAGCTCTTGTCTTCTCCTGCCTTATAATCCTTTCTCTGCCCCGCCATATCACATTTGTCTCCCCCTCCCTAGTGCTGGGATTAAAGATGTGGAATCCCAAGTGCTGTGATCACCTTTGTGTGAGCTCTGTTTCTCTTTTATACAGATTTCATCTCATGTAACCTAGGGTGGTCTTGAACTCACAGAGATCCTCTGCCTCTGTCTCCTGAGCCCTGGGGTTAAAGGTATGTGCCACCACTGCCTGGCCTCTAGTGGCTTAGCTCTGCACTCTGATCTTCAGGCAAGCTTTATTTGTTATAACACAAACAAAATATCACTACCCATGGATATATAGATCATTGGCAGTTACATATATACTTAGTACATAGATAATAGATAAATAGATAGATAGATAGATAGATAGATAGATAGATAGATAGATAGATAGATAGATAGATAGATAGATGATGGATAGATAAATAGATGATAGATGAATGGTAGAGATTTAACTAGTACCTAACTCATGTCCAGCTCTATATCATCAATTCCAATTGTTCTTTTTTCACTGTTGTTATAGTTTCAAATTTTTGAGTTAAACTAAATAGCTCTCTCCACTTGACTGAAAATATGAAAATTACCAAAGAGAGTGATGTAAAGCATCTCTGCTACGGACTTCAGGTACACTTCATGGCTAGACCATCTGCTTAACATTTGTGAGGTTCTGAATTCAAGCCTTTAAAACCCCAATGATGTAATCTATGTTAGGAGAACCATGAAAGAAAGAAACCAGGACGGACTAGGTTGGGTCACTACAGATAGAAGCACACAACTCAGCTGGAAGTCAAGATAATACAAGTACTTTGTATTTCATCTCCCAAATTTGAGAAGAATTGTTGAAAGAGACTGGCAATCTGGATCCAAATATAATAAATAAGGAATAATGGGTTGGTGACTTAACTTTTTAAGCTATGAACAAAGGATTTAATAACTAAGAAGAAAATTGAGGCCTAAAGTCATAAGCACTCTAGGCATTGAGATCCCAACACAGACCATTTGCACTACTGGGACCAGGCTAGTTCCCTGGAGTTGCTCTTAACCCTTTTAACTAGAATGGTACAGGATGGACTGGGGACCAGGAGGGCAGGTCCAAACCAAATCGTAAAGCAAGTTGTTTGTAGAAACGATCATGTTTATGACATGAAACTAAATTCAGAAGGAAACCAATTTTGTCAGACAAGATTGAGGAAAACAGAACCCTACAAAGGAAATAGAAGAAGCCATCGCCACACCAGAGAGTAAACTAAATGGAATAAGATTCCTGGTAGAAGAAGAAACTCTAAGGCATTAATTATCTAAGTTTCTTTTCATGCTGCGGAGACAAAAAATACCTCTACAAAGGCCACTTAGAGAATAAATGGTCTATCTTGTTTCAAAGTCTGGGGCTAGGAAGTCGAGGCAGCGGGAGTTGAAAGAGCTATTCGTCTCGTCCATGGTCAAGAACCGGAAAGCAATGAAAGTTTCCTATCCAGTGCTCAGTTCACTGTCCTCTTTCATCCAGTCCACGATCCACTCTAGGGGGGCAGAGCTGCTCACAGTCAAATCTCCGCTTATCAGCTAACGTGATCAAGATAATTCCCCAAAGACACGTATGGAGACCCATGCCCCAGGGGATTCTAGATTCATCTGTCAAGTTGGCACCACTAACCATCATGCTCACACGTGCGCGTGTAGCAGATCACTCGAAGCGCTTGCACAGGGTGGCGTGAAGTGCCTATGGAGAGCCATGTGAACACAGGTCTCTGTTTCTTTCCAGCAACATACAACAACACAGAGCTGCTTTCAGACACAACCTAGTACTGCATTAATATAATCAAAGCAGGAGGACAGTGTTCTAAACCTGTGGGTAACATATTCTCACAAAAGAAGCAAACCTTGGGGCCCAGGGACACAGGAATCCAGTATAGACCTGCTCATCCAGAGAGAAGCTAGCTAAGAGAATGGCGCAGCACTTCATACTTAAATTACTTAAATACTTCATTACTTAAAGCTTTCAAGTAATTAAATTATAATTTATCATTTAAAATAAATTAATTAAATCATAATTTTCCAGATAGCAACAATGAACTAAAATTTATGAGTGTATCTTATTTAACCCAATAGACTAAAGATTGTCAGTTTAAAATACAACCAATAGAAACAAATTAATAGGTATTTCATATTCTTTGCCCCATATGACCATCACTACCTATTATATATCTTATACTCAGAGAATTCTGATGTTAAATTTTCACTATTAATCAGTGATCTGTATTTAGATTTGCAAACTTTACAACTGGGAAAAATAGGCTCACAGGCTCAAGCTGTTCCAGATATGTACAATTTCCAACAGCTTAACAGGATATCTGTTTTAAGATTGGAGTTGAAATTAATAAGAATTAAACACAATTGTTTCTGCTCCTTGGTCACACAGGTCACATTTTGAGGGTTGTAGAACCCTGTGTGGCTAATGGCTTCCATATGGAATGGCTCAGAAAACTAAAACCAGAGATACGAAGGAGGCACTCTGGTCACCTAGTGGGAAGAAATGGCTTGCAAGGCTGAATGTACTGAGGTTTAGGATGGTGTTCTCAAACTACAGAGTTCTGGCCTTTATTTCTCAATAACGTGGGTTCTTGCCATGCACATCATTAAGTAAGTTATAATTCTACCACAGTGGAGGGCAGGATTTACCTTTGACAATTGTTTCGTGATCTTTGCACTGCTTTCCAGACTGTGTTGCACAGCGAGCAATGGACTGATGAAACTGATTCCATTGGAACTTTTTCAAACACACGAAGCATTGAGATGCCACCGGCAATTCGGACACCAGTGACATGAAGGCTTGTGCTCAGTAAGGTGACTATCCCTGGCGCTGAGGAAAGAGAGAATAAGACACACCGTCTTGGGGTAAGTGGATCCTACAGAGAGCAGAGCAAAGGGAGTCCAAAGTGGGTGCTCTTGAGACAGAATGAAGGATACAGGACAGGAAGTGGCTCAGGGAATAACCCGAGATCAGTCCCCAAAGTGGTGGCTTCATAGGAGAGAGGAGTTTTGTATCTCTATAAAAACTATAATATGAAAAAAATGACAGATTTAGAGCAGAACTCAAAGAAAATTGATCCTGGCTGTTCTGGGGCAACAAAAACAGACTTGATGCCTCATTCACACCTGTGAAAATGGGTCAGAAGTGGGAAGGTCAGAAGACATTGCAGGATTGTTATTCCAAGGCCAACCGATGCCACAAAGGGAGATTTGTCCCAAAACAATCAAAAATAAAATTTAAAGAAAAGTAATAACTTCGAAGATACTGGCGTTAGAATGTCACATACTCAAACCTCTTCATAGGTTTTTCTTCAATATGGCTAAATTCTGGCCCAGAGGATATCATAGAACTGGATTAGTCCAGCCCCAAACATTGTGGGGCAGCTTACACAGATGCATGCACGGTCTAATGCAAACATTGTTGAGTAGCTTACACAGACACATGTATGGTTTAGTGCAAACATCGTGGAGTAGCCTACACAGACACACATATAATTTAATGCCCAAAGTCACTTCTAAAAAGTAATTACAAACCTGGTTTAAATGCTATTTTTCACATATGAATAGCTCTTTGCAGCAGAAAAGGGGAGTGGCACAGTTCTACGACCTCTGACCCCTCCGACTGAACACTGTTTGACAGTCTGCAAATAATTTAACAGTGAGACAGGCAGGGTTTGTAAGGCCGATGATTTCCATCCCGGCCACTTTTAGAAATCTAAACACGTGTTATAGACTGTGTGTGGATAGAATGGTTTTCTGATCCGTTCTGTTCAGCAGAGTTGAGGAATGACAAGAAAGAATATCTTGTTAGGGCTTAATAATTATATACTTTTTAAAACTTTAAACTTACTATTGACTCTAATTTGTTTTGCTAAATGTAGTTACTTCTTCATGCTGCAGAGCTGCAGTCAGCACAGTAAACTCTATTTTCAGAGAGATGGCGAGTTGTCTCCAGATGACTGTGAACTCTCTTTTCAAGGTGCTAAGTCTCAGGCCCAATCTCATAACATAATCCAAGTTGCTTAAAAGTAACACAGTCCAAGATGGCCCCCCGGACACCACAAGTCTTTGGATTCCCACAGTGTGTCTGTGGCTCCTGCTCAGGTTCTGATTGATCAAGGCCCCTCCCCTAACAGCAGTCTAGATAGAGATTCTCCACCTATGAGTCCTGACCCCTTCAAAGTCAAACAATCTTTTCACAGGGGTTTTTTCTAAGACCCTCAGAAAAAACAGATATTTACATTACTATTCATAACAACAGCAAAAGTACAGTTACAAAATAGCAATAAAAATAATTTTATGGTTGCAGGTCACTACACTGTGGGGAATTGTTTGAAACAGTGGCAGTGTTAGGAAGGTCGAGAATCATGGCTCCAGATCCTCCTGAATCTGAACTTGCCATTTCTGTGTATCGATCTTCCTCACTCTCAGTTAAACCAGGGCTTTCTAAAAATGTCAGCAGGTCCTCCTTCCTTTTTTTTTAAAACTAATTTTACCCTTGGTGATGTCTGAACAAGATTAAAATGCACGCAGACTTTAAATCTTCATTTGCAAGGGATGGTAACCAGCAGCAGGTAGGCAGTTTCAACGGAAAATCTAGACCACTGGGTTTCTTTTTAGTCTCCAACAATACTCACTGCTGAGACATTTTTTTCACTTGCATCTGGAAATAAGTGAAACCAAATGGTGATGTATACATTTTCAGCATAATTTATCCACATAATACATAAGAAATGACGACACGAAGTTCGAGCGACCCAGCTGCAAAGTTTGGCAGCATAGAAATCAGTGTGGTTGAAATTTTCAAGGACATCACAGTTAACCATGATAAGCATATTAAATATGAATTTCAACGTGACTGTTAGTCATAATTAGCAAAAGCAAATGAAGACGCAGAGTTGAAAGCAATCCACACATCTTAGAAAACCAGCGAAAGGCTTTTTGAAGGGAGTGAACGCTGGGCTGTGATTTACAGTCTGAGGTGAGAACTTGGATTCACAGGTAACTAAGGGAGGAGACGGAGAAGAGAGGTGGGCAGAGTAAGGCTGTGAAAGGGACAGAGACAGAGCGAGCTTGACATTGACTGAGGGTCCCGAGAGATCTTTGCTGGCCAAATAAAACCGGGGCGAGGAACTGGAGAGGGTGACGATTAAAGTTCTTCCCCAAGCCCCGGAGGGAATATTCTCTTCGAAGTATGAAGAGAGCACATAGAATAGAGGAAGTAGAATTTTCTGAAAGAATTTGAAATGAATTTACATCTAACCCCAACGGATCTAGTTAAAAAGTAACCTTGCTTCCTTCTTGGTCTCAAAATATCCAATTACTGGGGTTCCTTGAGAAGAATTTGCATGTCTTTTTCTTCTTTCGTACACAGATATTGAAATAATTTGTGACTCTGACAATGGTTGTGAACAAGCCAAATTTTCTTTTGATTTAAATGTAATTAAGGATACGCAAAGAGAACACAGGCCATTTTTATGTCCTCTTTATTACAAAATAGCAGCATGTAATTGGAAGGGCAGTGTGCATGTGTCGGACTCAAGCTAAGCATTAGATTCCCGGACACTCATTTCTTCCTGTCAAGTACATCTCCCCATTTTCCAGATGAGAACTCTAAGACACGGATAGGTGGAGTGGTGTGTTCAGTATCCCATGGAAGGAAGCGGCAGACTCACACCAGGCAGCCTGTTCCAGAGTTCATGTGCCCAATTGCTGTGCCACACTAATTCTAGCACGGAAGTGGAAAGGGCAAGATGCACACCTTCTAACAGCATGAGTGGGAAACTGACCAAAACAGTTCAAGTTTTATTTCCCAGCAGCCACATCAGGCAAACACCTATGCCATGTTGCTTACAGAGTCTGATATCAGCTGGGTTGGTAAGGGTGATGGCAGAAGAAAGGGAAGGAGGGAGGGAGGAAGGGAGGAAGGGAAGGAGGGAGGGTGGGAGGGAAGGAAAGAAAGAAAGAAAGAATAGAGGAAGGGAGGCAGGGAGGGAAGGA
>NC_022024.1:7421954-7429552 GCF_000317375.1 Microtus ochrogaster
ACTCATTTCAATCTCAGAAAGCATTTGTTTGTGTCACCATGTTGTCTTAGTCAATAAAATCTTAAACTAATTCAACCTTAAAAGAATGGCATCCTTTGGGCCGCCGTAGAGGCTCAGATGGTAAAAGGGCTTCTTGTCACAGCTGATGAAGTAAGATCAAGCCCTGAGACACACAAAGTAGAAGCAGAGAATAAACAGACAAGTTGCTCTGTGGCCTCCATACATGTGTGTATACACACACACACACAAAATAAATAAATAATAAATAAATGTAACTTTTAAAATCACTTAAAAACTAATGGTGTCCGTAGGATGGCACTGGCTAAGAAGCCTCTCCCTGCTTGAGTAGATGCTGACAGTGCTAAGCTCAGATGTTCAGAAAATGGGGATTTCTCTGCTCTGAGACAGAAAACACTGCCATGCTGCTCCAGGCTTGGGCTCCACCCAGCTCTATCTTTGGCAAGGCTCTTTGCATGTGCCTGTGATGTAGCATGTTCTATACATGTGATCACTGTGCAAAAGGACTGTCCTCAAAAGGACAAACAGTGCTTGCTCAGAGTAACTGGGTAACATTTTGTCTTCTGTCTTGTGCAAATTGCTTCAGTGTTTGCATGGGGTCTCCTAACTGCCCCCCTTTCAGTGGCATTGTAAGAATTCAGCATTGCAATGGACATACCTGAGAAATGTAGTTTTACTTCTGAACCGCAGAAGCCAAGTAGAGCCGAGCATCATCCTTTTATTATAAGGAACGCAACCTCCTTTTTGGTAAAAGAAAGAAAATGGCTGGACCACCAATTGCTCCCAAACATCTTGTCAATACATAAAAACAGAATTTATTAACACAAGAATGACATTTAGGCTGTCAGTGAAGACACCAGTTATTTTCCAAAGTCAACAGTGTGCTCAGGTGCAAAAAAAAAAAGCTAAGGTAAAAATCAGAAGAAGCCGTTCCTGTTTTCAACTTTCTCTGCTCTGAGACTTCTTCCCTGCTACCAAGCCTGGTGACGTGGGTTTGGTCCCTGTACCCCACACAGTAGGAGAAATGGACTCCTAAAAGCTACTTCAGTTTGTCTTCTCCTTTTATAATTAAAGCTGAAGATGTCTCATACAATTATTGCAGAGACAACAATAAAATAATGAATCTATTAATAAATGCTGGGGCTAGGCAACTGATTTACAAAATCCTTTAAATATTAGTTCTATGTAAATCTCGCCTTGAGTTCATAGTTTTAACATAAAAGATATTCTATTTACTCTATAAGAATTTGACCAGTAACATGTCAAAGTGGATCAGTCAATTTCCTGGAGAGAAAACATAGCTTTACTAAAACATGATCTTCCAACATGAACAATGTGGGCATAGTCAAGAGTATGGCTGGGGGAAAAAAGCAGAGATGGTTAATGAGTAAAACTCAGTGGAGGAGGGAAGAGGATACCGTGGAGGAAAAAGCAGCAGAGGGGTTTATGATCCTGAAGGCACACGTTGGGTTTCTGCAGTGGGAAGCCATCGACAGGGAGCCAGCAGCTGTGGCAGCCCATCATGTTGACTCAATTAGCTTTGAAGATGTGTTCTGTGATCTCCATGCTGTAAGATCGTGGAAGTTTACTCAGATGAATGCAGATGCTGCTGGAAGCCTACACAATTGGAACTCATTACAAAAAAAAAAAAAAAAATACAGAAAGAAGAAAAAAAAGAAAGGGGCAAGTATTCTTCCCGTGAAAGTCAGCTGTCTCTAAAACAAAGGACCTCATAGGGTGCAGCAATGAGTGAGTGGAATTGGCTTTCACTGCCAAGACTGGACAGACGAATTCATCAGAAGGATTTGCTGTGGGACAATGGTCTGACTGGGACAATGGTCTGTACCCTGTCACTTGTATTTTAAATGAATGCTGATTGGCCAGTAGCCAGGCAGGAAGAGAATTCTGGGAAGAGGGAAGTTTCAGTCTGCAGTCGTCACCCAGACACAGAGGAAGCCAGACACAGCAAGCAAGATATGACTGCCTAGCCAAAAAAAAAAAAAAAAAACTGTACCAAGTCACGTGGTTAACACATGCAAGAATTATGGGCTGATATAAGTTTTAAGAGTTAATAAGAAGTCTGAGCTAATAGGCTAATCCATTTATAATTAATGCAGGCCTCTGTGATTTCTTTGGGACTTAACGACTGCAGGAACTGGAAAGGACAGAAACCTCAGTCAAAAGAATGGCATGTCAACATGGGGCTGACCAAATCCACTTAAAAGCCTGAAGAGAGCTTGGGAAGTTATTCTTGATAGAAAAGAATAGAGTTAAGCACGGCTTCTTAATAGCAGCACTTTCTCAAATGGGCTCTGCTTGCTAGAGGCAAGTGCTCTCATTTAAGAGAGGCTTTCTGACTCAGCTTTAGCTGCAAAACCTTGCAGCTCTTTTAAGTGGTCCTGCCATGAAACACTTAAATGATGTTGATGAAAAGCTGACTGTATACTTTTTGGCGATGGCAGGGACCTTGAAATGCCATAGAGTTGTGGCACTAAACATGGCTCTAGCCAATACCACTCCTATGATGCTAGACTCTAAGAAAAAAGCTAAGGAATGGGCCATCAAAGCCACGGCTTTAATCCTAGCCATATTGCTTAGCAAATTAAAGACTCATATGGTCAGAAAAAGAAAGATATACATAAAAATAGATTCAAAATGAAGAAAACCTCTAAACAGTTTACTGTGTGCTTAAAAATATATGTGGACTTCAGAGAAAAAAGGATAAAGTCTTTAAAATAAAAAAGAGAGAGAATAGCTGGGTGGGCACACACCTTTAATCACAATACTTGGGAGGCAGAGGCAGGCAGATCTTTGTGAGTCAAGGACAATCTGGTCTACAAAGTGAATTCCAGGACAGCCAAAGATACACAGAGAAATCCTGTCTTGAAAAGCCAAAAATTAAAAATAAAAATAAAATAAATAGAGGTTAAAATAAAGCCCCATAAATATATGTTACTTTGGAGAAGAAGTTTTGCTTTTGTTTCCATAGGAAATGAGGGACTATAGATTCATTCTGGATTAAGAAAATCAGGTTTGATCAAGGAAGACCCCCTGAGAAATCTCCAATAGGAAGAATGGCCCAGATGTCTGAATTCTACATCCAGAACAGTTCAAAGACTGCTGCCTGAGATGATCAAGCCTCACAGGATACTCCAGTCAGGACTGGATCATAATTCTAAATTCTAAATCACTCCCCCAATCAGCAGGAAAACTATCCACATTCCCAAAAAATGGGTTATGGATGTTTGCCTTTGTTTAGAATGTTGATTACAAGTTGTTATGGATAATGGTCAGTAGAAAAACTAAACAAAGGAGATTCGATTCAGAGTTCTTGCTTTTTTCTCTTTTCAAAAAAGGGGGGGTGCTGTGGGACAAGAGACAAGCAGGAAGAGAGCAAGAGACTAGAGAGATGGCTTAGTGTAAGAGCAATTATTCTTGTAGAAGAGCAGGGTTCGATTCCCAGCACCCACATGGCAGCTCACAACTGTCAATAATGACTCCACTTTCAGAAGGCTCCTTGCCTATGCGAGTGCCAGGTACATGGGACATAGGCACACCTGTGAGCAAAAGACTTGTATGCATAAAATCAAAATAAATAAATCTTTAAAAACAAATTTTAAAACAAGGATGCACAAAATATTCTGGGAAAAAATTTAAAAGAAAACTCTGGTCGGGCAAAGTGGCATATGCCTTTAATGCCAGCACTTGGGAGGCAGAGGCAGGCAGATCTCTTCATTCAAGGCCAGACTGGTCTACAGAGCAAGTTCTAGGACAGCCAGGATTGTTATATAGAATAACCTTGTCTCAAAAAACAACTAAAGGAAAGAAGGAGGGGGGGGAAGAGAGGGAAAGAGAGAAGAAAGGAAGAGAGAGGGGGAGAAAGGAAAAGAAAGAGTTAGAGAAAGAAAGATAGAAATAAAGAAAGAATAGTTGTTTTCTTTTTCTTTTATTTTTTTTAATTGTTTGGAGGCCTGTTACCCAACTCCCAAATAAACACACAGAGACTTACTTTCACTTATGAATGCCTGGTGTTAGCATGGCTTGTTTCTAGCCAGCTTTTCTAACTCAAATTATCCTGTTTCTCTTTAATTATGCTTTTGCCTCTTGGCTTTTTACCTTTCATTATTCTATATATGTCTTTCTTTCCTTCTTACTCGTGGCTGGCAGGATGACTGGGTGGCTGTTCCCTGGCATCCTCCTCCCCTCCTTTTCTCACTCCTCACTCTTGTCCCTAGATTTCTTCTCCTATTTATTCTCTCTGCCTGCCAGCCCCACCTATTTTTTTCTTCTGCCTTGCTATTGGCCAGTCAATTTTTTATTAGACCAATCAGGTATTTTAAGCAAGCAAAGTAACATAGCTTTACAGAGTTACACTAATACAACATAAAAGAATACAGTACATCTTTGCATCATTAAACAAATGTTCCACAGCATAAACAAATGTAACACATCTTCAACTAATATTTCAAAACAAGAAAGTTTGCAACGGTCGATTTAATTTACAACTACAAAAATTTTATTTTCTTGCAAGTCAAATTCAAAATAATCTAAAATTTCAAACCATTAGCCCTTAGAATATTTATAACAAAAAATCAACACTGTGAATGATTTTAAAAGGAATGCTGATTTCCCAATGTCTAAAAAACTTTGTGATATGTTTTATTCAATAACATGTAACTTTCTAATTTTAATTATAAACTTTTATATAAATGGAATCACATGGCATTATGTTTCAGAATGTGTGGTGGCTCCTCCCTGTTGCCCAGTTTCATATTAACATAAATAATGTTATGTGAATTAACATAATTACTTTAAAATTCATCTATGTTCATGAATGTTCTGCACTATCAACAGTTCACACTCATTTTGGGGCTCACCACATATGAATATACTAAGAGCCATTCATCTCTTTACCTACTGACAAACATCCAGGCTGCTTTTAACTGGCTTACATTGCAGACAAGGCTAAAAGACAAAAAGAAAAAAACAAAAGTTTGATGATCATATTTGGACACATGCTTTCTTTCATGTGGAGGAGATTCCTAGAAAGGGAGGCACCATATCATGCGTACTAGGATAGTTGCAGATTTTTAGCTGTTAAGACATGCCATGGGACTAGTGAGAATCACTCTTGGAATTCAGGCTCTTCTGACAGGCATCTGCAGTGACCTAATTCACATGTTTCTCACTACCAACGGAGTGCTAAGCCTTTTTGGTGTCCTCAGTTGGCCTCTGTAATTTTTCCTTCACACTATACCTATTCACATGACTGCCCACTTTTATTAGAAGTCCAGTGAGAAGAGATTTTGTTTAAAGTATTACATCTAAGAACTTGCTTAATTTAAATTGCAAGCCCTGTCTTTAAAAAGTTTCCAGTTTTAAGCTTTGTATTTAATATTGTAATACTTTTGAGTTGTTGGTTAGTTTGGTACTCACTGTGAATTAAAGGAGAATTGTGGTTTTTTGTTTTGTTTTGTTTTTTGTTTATTTGTTGTTGTTGTTGTTGGTTGTTTGAGAAAACAGGACTCCGCAGCAGCGGAGCAGCCGCTCCAACAACCACCTCTAGAACAACAAGCTCGCCAACAAACAAAAAACAACCACCGGCGGCCGCCTCGTGGAAGGAAACAAGGGAGCAACCACCACTACCTGGCAGGTGAGTTGTTTTTTGTTTGTTTGTTTGTTTGTTTGTCTTATAAGTTTGTGACTTGGAATTTTTTTTTAAATCCCTGAAAAGAGCATTCATGAATTTGGGGAAGGAGGGGCTGCGGTGCTGGGGTCAAATACAGGACCTTATAAATGTTGAGCAAATGCTCTACCACTGCTGAGCCACAACCCCAACCATCCAGTATCATGTATTAAATATACATACATATATATAATATATGTGTGTATATATATATATATGATTTTATAATTGGCTTGCCTTCACCCCTTTATTGGAAATTAATTGACCAGTTTGGGTCTACTTCTAAATTCTCTGTTCTCCTCCACTGACACAAGTCTACCTAGACACCAGCAATACAATGATATGCTTTGATGGAGGTGGGTCTTGTATCTTATCTGTTGCTTTCATTGGTTAACTAATAAAGAAAACTGCTTGGCCTGATAGGACAGAAAATTAGGTAGGCGGAGTAGACAGAACAGAATGCTGGGAGAAAGAAGCCGAGTCAGGCAGTCGCCATGATTCTCCCACTGGACACAGACACAAGTTAAGATCTCCCTGGTAAGCCACCAGCTTGTGGTGTTACACAGATTATTAGAAATGGGTTAGATCATTAAGTAAGAGCTAGCCAGTAAGAGGCTGGAACTAATGGACCAGGCAGTGTTTAAAAGATTACAGTTTCCATGTAATTATTTCGGGTATAAAGCTAGCCGTGCAGGCGGCCGGGTGCCAGAACATAGCCCGCCGCTCCTATTTCAACAATGCTTCCTGTATCTTTGCATCAAATCTGGTATTAAAATAAGTAAGCCATTCAATTGTCCTTTAGAGAAAGAGTTGACTAACTCTATGTTCTATATACTTTAAAAATGAATTTTATAATCAGTTTCTATGCTTCTCAGAAAACTAGTCTGCTTAATGTTAGATTTGATTACTGTGTATTGATAAGTCAGCTTTTCAGTCTGGCTGTCTTTGTATTCATTTTCCTTGCCTTGTTGTAGTTGATAGAACCTAAATGACCCCACTGAGTAGAAACAGCAGCAGAGGTGGTGGCAGCTTTGCTCTGGGTCTGAGCAAGAGAGTCAGCCAGTGTGGTGCTGGCAGGTTGAAGACACTCTCTTCTCTTATAGTTTGACAAGAACTTTTATGAGTCAGCATTAAATTTTTTGGCAATCCTGTGTGTATCACCTATGGTGTTAAGTATGTCATTTTTAGTTAACTAATGAATTACACAGATTGCCTTTGAGGTGTTAATGATAAACCAGCCTGCCTCCATCTTAGGCTTGGAAGTCATCTTATAGTAAAGCACACGATGCTCATTCCTGTTAGTGATGAAATCTGTTTCTCCAGGATTGGGCTATGCCCCAGCTGTAGCCTTAACTGCAAATGGTTCTCAACTACCTGCTCTGGGAAATGGCAACCATGCCTCTGTCTTAAAAGATTATTACCACTACTTTATTATGACCACCTTGAAACCATGT
The DNA here is from genome assembly GCF_000317375.1 of Microtus ochrogaster. Classification (NCBI taxonomy): domain Eukaryota; kingdom Metazoa; phylum Chordata; class Mammalia; order Rodentia; family Cricetidae; genus Microtus; species Microtus ochrogaster. The sequence continues at coordinate 7,429,113 of NC_022024.1, forward strand.
CTTCGTTTCACAAGAGGTTGTTATGATCAACTTGATCTGCTTCTGTAACCCCACATATTTGCCACCAAAGTCCCCATTTGGAAACCCCCAACTCCCCACATCCAACACTGATCTCTTGAGCCCCACCTTCAGGGACAGACAGCCATGAACACAAATAAGAAATCTTGCTTTAATTAATAATTTGGTCATAATGATTTGGGTCAGTGGTCTCGCTCTTCACATAGTGGGATTAACATTAGAGCAGCACGTCCTGGGATAAACTCTGTTTAGTCATCTTTCACATAAAGCCATAGGTTTGACTTGTTTACTTTCTTTAAAGAGTGTTTCTGGGATCACACGTTGGCTCTGCAAGCAAAGGAACTAGCCACCAGGCTTGAGGACCACAGTTTGACTCCTGGAATCCACTAGAGGAAGAGAACTCACTCCTGTAAGTCACCCTT
>NC_022024.1:7430402-7452508 GCF_000317375.1 Microtus ochrogaster
TTTCTTATTTTCTTTCTCTTCCTTTCTTTAATTTTAATTTATTCTTTTATTTTCCCTAGCTTCATATGGTGGTGGCATTTAATTTTCACTGAGAACAATGTATAATTCACTTTTAATTCCTTCTGTGATCCATTAATTATCCAACAATCCGTTATTTGATCTCTAATTATTTATGAATTTTTCAGATAACTTTGTGCGTGGAGACTTGTTTGATGGCCAAGAGTACATATTCTAGTTTGCTAAGTGTTGTCTGTGAACATGGAAATTTTACTTATTTCACTTTATAGTCTGCGAATGTCAGCTGTCAAGTTTGTTGAAAAGATTTTTCGAGTCACCCATGCTCCTTTGTACTTTGATTCAGATGTTGAGAGAAACTGTTAAAGTCTTCATTATGATTATATACTTGTCTATTTACCCTTGCAATCCTCATAATGACTCCACTCTAACTTGCATTGCTTTCAGAGAATTCTTTTAACAGACATTTATAAATTCCTTTTCTATGTTCTATTTATCATCTATCTGTCTACCTATCTGTCATGTATGTATCTATACATCTATCTATCTACCTACCTATCATCTACCTATTTATCACCCATCTATCTATCCATCATCTATCTACCTATCTATATATCTGATAGATAGGTAGATGATGGATAGATATATATCATTTATCTATCTGTCTCATCTGTCTATTTATCATTGTCTATCTATCCATCTATCACCTATCTATCATGTATCTATCCATTTATCTACCTACCTATCACCTATTTATCATCTATCTATCTATATAGCTATCATCTATCTACCTATTATCTTTCCATCATCTATCTATCTACCTATCTATCTATCTTTCTATTTATTGTGTATCTATCTATCCATCTATCTACCTACCTATCATCTACCTATGTATCTATTTGTCTATCATCTACCTGCCTGTCTCTATTTATTATCTATCTATCTATCTATCTATCTATCTATCTATCTATCTATCTATCTATCTATCATCTATCTATCTATTATCTACCTATTTACATCCATCTCTATCTCAAACTCACTGTGCTTAGGGTAATATGTCTTGTGTTTATTTTCATGTTCCTGTGCTCTAGAATTCATTGCATTTTGTGGATAGTTAGAGCTTTTATCTGCTTAAAAATGTCTCCCGTGTCTATTTCTTTGCATGTTTGATTTTTTTCCCCAATTGCACGTATCATCAGGGTTTAACTTTGTCCCATGGTTCAACGATGATTGGTTGAGTTATTTTGCACTTGTTTTTTTCTTTTCATAGAACTATATATAGATTGAACCTGGCGTTTTTTACATGATTAACAGGTAATCTGGCACTGAGTGGAAGTTAACCTCAACTTGGTGCTCTTTTTCTGTGTCTCTGTGTGTGTGTGTGTCTATGTGTGTGTGTGTGTGTGTCTGTGTGTGTGTGTGTGTAACTTTGGATAATTTTTATGGCTTCAATCTTACAAATATTTCCTCTGCAAAATCTAATCTGTGAATTATATTACATACATTTTTTAATTGTAGAAATTGTATGTTTTGTTTTCTACATTAGAAAAAAAAGTTGGGCAGGTAAAGCCACATACAAAAAAAGGAGGATGAAGTATATACTGTGCTTTTCCATCACAGAGGTTCGACTTGTATAATGATGCATACTCTAGGGCTGCCCTAAACTTCTCAAGCACAAGGAAAGCAATTGCACAGCTCCCTTGATGTCTCTGCTTGCTAATTCTTGGTTGCTTTACACTAATTGTTTTTTCTCCTCGTTATTGGTAATATGTTTCTCTGTCTTCGCATGCCGGGTAACTTTTGATTGATTCCAGGCACTACAAATTTTATCAAGTCAGGCACAGAATTTAGTTTCCTTAAGAATTTGAATGTTTTGTTTGGGGGTACGATTACGTCACATGATGACCATTTGATCCTTCTCAGACTTTCTTTTTCCGACGTGCTGGTGAAACTAAAAGAGCATTTTAACCAAGGTTCACATCCCACAAACAGAGAAACATTTCTCTGAAGGTTTTTACCCAGTGCGCCATGAACTGCGAAGCCCTTGGGTCTAGTAGGAACCGAAGATTCCTCCCTCACCTCGAGTGTTTCTCTCATGAGTGTGTTCAGAACTCGGCTAAAGACTGACATAAGATTCTCCTCAGGTCTCCAAACTTTTTCCCATGTGACATCTGTTCCCCTGAACTCCAGTTTTTTTTAAAAATTCCATCTCCATATTCTTAGTGCTGTCTCATAGTTCAAGGAATTCATGAACCTCCACCTGGGCTCTTACTACCCCTCTAAACAATTATCACACACACACACAGACATACATACACACAGATACACACACACACACAGACATGCACACACAGAGATACACAGACACACACAGACACACAGACACACTCACAAACACACAGAGACATTTACACAGACACAAACATACACAGGCACATACAGGCACACACACAAACACACACACAGAGGCACACAGACACACAGGCACACACACAACCACACACACAGAGGCACACAGACACACAGACACACACAGAGACATACACACAAAGACACACACAGGCACACACACAGATACACAACTCATAGACAGACACACAAATAGACAGACACACACAAATAGACAGACACACACAGACATACACACACACTTATCACACACAGAGACATACATACACAGGCACACAGACATACACACAGACACAGATATACACACGCACACACATACACAGACACACCATACAGACACATACACACACACTCACACAGACAGACACACACACACAGAGACACACACACACATTTAAAACATCTCAGTTTCCAGTCTTCTTATTGAGGGCTAGGAATTAGAAGTCCAGTAAGGCCAAACGGCCTCTTTCCTGGTTTTGCTCCTCTAAGTTCAGCACTTCAGACTTGCTATGCTGAGGACAGACTAATGTTTCCCTTGCTCTGGCTGTTGCTCCCGTGAAGCTCCTACAATGTCCTCTGAGAAGAAAAGGACTTTAAGAAGGGGAGCTTTCATATTTACTATGTCATCAGCCATGTGGTTTGAACGCCAGCCGCACACTTTTGTATTAGAAAAGAAAGCTTCAATCTGACATCAGATGTTAAGAATTGCTTATAACAAGAAATGACGGAAAATTCCAGTACCTCTTTGTACACTTAAGGTTATTCAGAAGGCGAACAAAAGAGAAAGAAGTCTATCTCAGCTCAGCAGGGAAGCATATAGGCAAAGGGCATCCCACCTCCTTTCAAGGGAGTAGAATTTCAAAGGCTTAGAACTTGGTATGAAGGAGTGGGGTAGGGAAGAGGTGTCAACTGATACCATTGAAGTTAATTGGGAATTCGAGAAGGTGGAGATGAGAAAACGTATTGTTTGCTCATTCATTCCCTTAAATTTTGATGGCAAATTTCATAGCTGTATTCTAAAAATGATGACTAACTTACATAGTAAAATGCTATGAACTGAAGTCAATGAACCCATGTTCCCTGCACAAACATCTATGCATACATGTGTGCTTACCTATGGGTCTGTTTTTATAGCTAGGTAAAATGAACACCCAGAAGTGCACCACTTGGAGACAGTGCTTAATTTGAAGAGATATTTTTCTTACAAAATTTCCTGTCGGGTTTGACAAATGCAAGCTTAGAATTTAGCACCACCACTAAGATGCATTTGAGAAATCTGAGTCCTGTTTCCTTACACGTGTAGCAGGACGCAGTTAAGATGCCATGTGTCTGACATTGTAAATGATATCTGTCCTCGGGGAAGGAACTGTTGCAGGCCCTGATGGGGCAAGAGCAGCTGCAGTGTGTTTGAAACCAGAACACAGGGGACAGAGGACAGAGGCAGCTCCATTTGCAGAGAAAACAACTCACCTGTGTAGCAGTTCAGCTAGAATATGATCTTAACATGCTAAACCCAAGCCCAGATCATTTGGAGCTCCTCCCCTCCCCTGAAGGATGGAAGGAAAAGTTCTGATAACATATACTCCCGGTGTATAGTTCACTTAGCTGAATCATGACTGACCAGAGACCAGCGTTGCGCCTCTTGTCTCTAACAAGAAAAAGTTCTTGAGTGTTTTAGATTTATGAGACCCCTCCACAGTGCCAGGTAATCTGTCTTGTAGCTAAAATGCAAGATGAATTGACTTGAGACAAAGGGATTCACAAACAAAATGGCAACCAAATTTTTGGGGCAAATCCCATGGTGAGGCTTAGAGAATTAAAGGGAGTTACTTAAGGATATCTTGAGTTTGCCATCTGGAATTTAATGAGTTTAATGAGTTTCTACCACTATTTTAGACTATAGTAACATCATAGCAACTCCATTGTTTATAATAAAGTCTTATAATTCTTTCTAATTCTAAGGGGATACATTGTGCATATTTGGCAAATTGTAGGAGCTTACTAAATATTGAATATACTAGTGATTCAAGAGCTGAGATTCATGTAAGTGCAATGACTTTATCTTTAATGCTCCATTCCTTTATGATGACCAGATTTCCCCCAAAGAATGTCTCATAGTTTATATAGATATTCTATCTTCTACTTACCAAAAGTTACCAAGCCTGTGTCATGAGCTCTGTGTCATCTAAATGCAAAACTGAAGACATGACTCTCATCAGGAGAAAATCCACCACTGACTGGGGAGGCACACACTGAAACTGATAGTCATGATACCAATACGGGATGTGTTAGAAAACAGGCAGGCAAAAGATCCGGTGATCTTCTGATTGATGTAAGCCTTGGAAGTAAAGTCAGAGACCTTCTTAAAGGGCCAGAGGAAGATGAGTGGGCACCCAGCTGCCCCTTAAAGAGTAGCAGAATTCTATTCATGAAAATGCAGAGTGTAAAAATTATTCAGTATTTTAAAGCGTCTACTGGAAAATGCTATGCGAAGGGGAGAGGATGGATGAGCGAAAACGTCTTAAATACTGTATCTTGGCTAGAGACACACAAATATATTCTCTTATTCATCCTTTAAATCAGAGATTGACCATAACTTTGGTAAATTGAGAGGGAATCACTTGGTAAAAATCACACTTTACCAAAGAATGGAAAAGAAAAAAAGAAGGGAGGGAGGAAGAAAAGAAGGTAAAGAGAGGGAGGGGAGGGCAGGGTGGAGGGGAAGAGCTTAGGAGGAGAGAGAAGAGGTGAAGTGGGGAGAGGAGAATTTCCGAAAGAAGGGGAGAGGCTACCAGAGGAGGAGAGATGGGAATGAAGGGGGGAAGAGAGGAGGGGAGGACAAAATAAAAAAAAAATAAGATCAGGGGAAGCAAAAGAGAAAATCAGAAAGATCACATGCTAAGGAAACACCTCAGTTTTTGAAAGTGTACACCTGCAACAGAGAACCAGTCCACGTTAAGAGAATGACGAGGTAGGAGACAAAACCCAGCTGAGCACTATTTGTAAGGAACAAACTTTAAAGCTGTTTGGATAGAGGAAAAAGACCCAATGGAAACATTTGACACAAATGCAAACAGAGCACAGCTAGGTATTCCAAAACTAACAGTCAAAAGATGATAAGAGAAACCAGCAGACGTCTGGGAGGAGAAAGGTTTAACCCAATAAAACGTAAGAGTTGTTTGCAGTATTATGTCCTAAATTACACCTTAGGGAATACTGTTTGATACAGAAAGAAATGGGCAAAAGTTTAATAATATAGACACACTGTTATTAATACTAATTACTGGACTCATTTAAGTTTATAGACATTAAATTTATGTTTCTTTGTTCTATGAAGGACATTTATTTTGAAATATTTATTGTGAAAACCAAAGTTGTGGAGGCACGTAACAGTCTGGTTTTGAGTAAAGAAAAAAGTTATCAAAATTAAAAGAAAGAAAGGAAGGAAGGGAAAAAGGGAGAGTGCGAGGGAGAGAGAGAGGGAGAGGGAGAGAGAGAGAGAGAGAGAGAGAGAGAGAGAGAGAGAGAGAGAGAGAAAATTAATCTCTGCCCTGCTCTATTTCTGGCTCAGCAGGAAGGCACTGGCCTTAAACAGCAGCATCCACGCCTGCACCACACAGGGCACCCTGAGCTCCATGTCCAGAGCCCGTGGGGCACTGACCCCAAACACCTGAGCCCACACCTGGCACCCTGAATTTCAGGTTCAGAGCACACGTGGCACTGACCCCAAACACCTAAACCCACACCTGGCACCCTGAGCTTCATGTCCAGAGCCCGCGTGACACTGACCCCAAACACCTGCACCCTGAGCTCCATGTCTAGAGCCTGTGGGGCACTGACCCCAAACACCTGCACCCTGAGCTCCATGTCCAAAGCCTACAGGGCACAGACCCCAAACACCTGCACCCTGAGCTTCATGTCCAAAGCCCACATGGTAGAAGCAAAGAACCTAGGATTACAAATTGTACACTAACTTCACACATACCACATGTACAAATACCACGTATTTATACTAATAAGTACAATATAATTTTAAGAGAAGATCATCTACTTAAAAAGGTAAAACTCCAAAAGGCAAATGTGAAGTAGTCAAAAAACAAAAACAAAAAAACAAACCACTCACACAAAGAACGACGGAGCTAGCCAGGCATGGTGGCTCTCAAGCAGACAGATCTCTGAGTTCCAGACTCGCTGAGGGCTACATTGTGGGGCCCTGTCTCAGAAGGAATTCACCAGGCCTTGCCCCGACACTCCTGGCACACTGGAAAGAGCAATTCTTAGAACATGAACAATACCTGAACAAAAACGGAACCATTGCAAAAGCATAGAAACTCTTTCCAACCTGGAGAGAGGACCCGGATGGAGAGATCCCGTGTGTTGCAGATGAAGCATGCGTACCCTAAGCACCCACGCTTGCATAAACAGCAGCCAAATTCTTGGAATTCAAGGGAGGATACAGAAAAAAAAATTTAAAAAGAAAAACCTATGCTGAGACAAGATGGGTTTTGAAAACATCTCCGTCATTTCTCATCCTTCTCTGCAATTATACATTTCTGAAATAATGGGGAAATAGCAAGAGGGCTTCAGAAAACAGAGTAAAGATTTAGAACCATATACACAGTGGAATGGATGGACGGCAGCGGACATCGGCAGGAAGGAAACAGGTCTGAGCATGTCCTAGTGGATGCCTCTACTAAAGTTCGCACGCGGCAGCGAGCCTACACAGTTTCCATCGATTCTTTCATTTCATTCTCATAGGGTCCGAATAACAGAGGCCTTGGCTGTCATTTTCAAGTGGAGGAGGGGCTGGAGAAATGGCTCAGTGGGTAAAGAGCTTGACACACCAACGCAAGGACTTGACTTGGAATCCCCAGGCCCCATGGGAAGCTGAGTGTGTCCCCTGTGCCCATCTGCAACCCCAGCTCCCTTATGGCGAGATGAAAGACGGACACAGGAGAGTTCTCCGAGGCATAAGAAGAAGAGAACAAAGATAACCCCCTCCAACACAGAAGAAGACAAGACTAACAAGAGGTCATCCTATGTTCTCCATGTATGTGCCATGGCACATGTGTGCCTGCATTCACACACAAACTTGTACACACACGAACATGCACATGTGTTATATACATACACACACACATGCACTATTTTTTTAAATGAAAAAAAAAAACTGAACGAGAGGAGGGAGCTTGCCCACACAGCCCTCTCTCATGCGAGTCACTCGCCCCTCCTTCTACCTCTCATCTTTTGAGCTTCCTTCCTGAGGGTGTGCGGTACTGACCGTACCCTCTATCTGGTCACACCCATCCTTAACAGATGGATACTATCCCCAATTCCACTGCTTCCTCCTCTATTGCTTGACTTCCTCACCTCTGTTCTCTCTCTCTCTCTCTCTCTCTCTCTCTCTCTCTCTCTCTCTCTCTCTCTCTCGTCTATATGCCAAACGTTTTACATAAAGCTCATGTCTCAGAACCACTTGGGCAATAGAATTTGAGCCAAATATTCTTCTGGTTTTTCTCCCTCTACATTTGTGCTTGTTTGGTTTGGTTTGGTTTGGTTTTTGAGACAGACTTTCTCCGTGTAGTCCTGGCTGTCCTGGAACTCACTCCATAGATCAGGCTGGCCTCGAACTCATAGAGATCCCCTTTCCTCTTCCTCCTGAGTGCCGGGATTTTAAAAGCATGCACCACCACGTCTGGCTATTTCCCTATATTTTGTAAGTGTCTTCATTATCCAACATGTTGCTGGACATCATATTTAAGCACAGCCTTGCTGAACTCTTCCCAGTGAATTTTATAAGTCATGCTTATTTTTATTTTACAAAACTTATTTCTATTGCTATAATCTGTGTATTATGTTAATATCTACATGTCCTTGTTCCTTTTTTACACTTTTGTGGGGCTTCCTGGATACACAGAATATTCCTTTCTAGTATAAATTGAGCACTGCATTTTATTCTTCTCTTTTCAAGATAGGAATATGCTAATCTGCCCCACCAGTGCCTGTAGTTCTCATAGCCTCCTGGGTATAACGCAGATGACAGCATGGTCCCACTTCAGCCAGTGTGTGTGTTCCTACCTTTCTCAACACACTGGCTCTTTTCTTCCAGGTCTTAGTAGCTACTTGTGACCTCATTTAAATGAAGATGAGTGTCATTAAGGTTTGTTTTGTTTAACTTTGTTTTTTTGAGATCATATTTCACGCTGTAGCCCAAGCCATACTAGAACTTACAATGTTGCCCAGGCTAACCCTGAAGTCACAATGATTTATCTTTCTGTTTAAACTACACTGTTGAAAGAAGAATGTAACTTAAATTTTCTCAGCAGAATCCATGATGTGAAATGGCCTGAGTCCGGAGCAGTCAGGGACACAGCAGTTGCCTGACATTGAAGATCCCCAGTCCACCCTCTAAAACAAATACACACATAGATTTATAATATCCATGCATGCATATATATTCCATACGTCATCATATATTTCATTATTTTAATATAAAATATACTTTAATAAAATGTAAAACATATAAGTTAAGACAAAAGTATAATACATTTTTTATTTTAAAATGAAACACAATGGGTAGTTGATGGATCCTTTAAACGCTGATACAGTTTGCTCAATGAAATGTCACATAACACATTGATCTCATTTACCTCTTCTCACCATCTCGAGGGTGTCATTGGCTCTCACAAAGTCGCTCTGAAAGCACCTATCCCCTCTTAGCAAGGCGCACTCCTTCCTTCTCTGCAGTTCTGCTTTTCCTCTTCTGTATTACAGTGGCAGAGAACACTTTCATGCATCTGTGTTTTGGCTGGAGCTTGTCACATGAGGTCTGCCCATAACATCACCTACGTTATCAAAAAGTCTAAATTTGAGAGCGTTTGTCCCCAGTCTGTCTGTCCTCCCACTAACAATGCCCAACCATGCTGCACCTGTCTGCCTCAGCGGCACCAGGCATATACCTGTGTTCCACTTGTTGTGGCTCTTGTCCAAGTCTTAGTCCTCAGCTTGCTTTCTTGTCTCAGGGCCCACTGACCTATCTCTAATGCATCCCTCTCAGAGATGGCTCACCTGATACCAGCCAATACCATCACCATCTGACCATGTTTACCACCTGCTAGCTCATCTCTCAGGCATGTTCGCGTAAGTGCAAGCATTTTCTTGTTATATTTGTTTGTTATTTGTTTTCTGACTTCAAATATAAAGTCATGAAAATAAAGATGCCGTATTTCATGATTGCTGTTGTATCTCCAGATCCATATCCAGGAGCCTTTGATGCACAATAAATATTCTCTGGATGAATGAATTTGCTTCACAATAAATATTCTCTGTTTCTTAATTTCCTTATTTTCAGAAATAAGGAATACGAGGGCTAAGAATATTGAGTGAGGTCACACAATATCATAAACAAAACTACATGCTATCTTTTATATACAGACTCTAACGTATAACATATGAATACATATAAACAAATATCTATGTGGGCACAGTACAGCATGCAGAGAATTGAGCAAGTAAGGTGAGTAATAAGGCGTGAGGAAGGCCTGAAGGCTACAGGCAATGAACACGAGTTATAAAGGAGGGCTTAAAGCCGCTTGTCTTTCCACTTCTAGCTCTGTCATGATTTCTTGCTCTGGGTGATGGATAAGCATATAAAAATATACCCAACAGTAAAGGTATAAAAATCCAATATTAAGCCCCACAGCTGCTATTCCAACTGGCTACTCTAACTGTATAGAAGTTTATTGAGTTGCATAGTCTTTGGGTCTGGTTAATTTCTCGTGTGTGATTTTTTTTTCACTTGCCATGCTCTTTTTCAAAAAAAATAATAAGGCTTGGCATAAAAAATAAATTAAAAAATAAAACAGGATTAGTAATAGTACCTAATTCATTCCATCAACATATTTTAGAGTATTAACCAGGCATTAACAGAGGAACAGTACTGGCCACTGTTCTCAGCGAATCTTCTTTCCAACAAGAGGCACCTGTGTTAGCTATTTGCAATAACTCATAAAAATGCTTAGCACAGAATATGATATAAAATAGCTATGCAAAATGTAGCTAGTGCACTTTTCATTCGGCCTGGGAAACACTGTACGTTTGGAAGCAGAAAAAAAAAAGTCAAGAGCAATGCTTTAAGAAAATATATTCGTTAGAAATAAAAACTATCTAAAGCGGTTGAGATTAGAGGAAAGGAACCAGTTACGACTTTGATCATTTGTAAGCCCCCTAGCATTCTGCGCCAAATAAACAGAGTTTTAAAGCCGTGTACTCAGGTTGACTAGGATTCTGATAACTTGATTTAGGGTAATTCACAAATATTGTAATAGATTTTGATAGTGAACTTCAAGTTGGCAGTACACCAGGAGTAGATAATAAATATAACAAAGGCCGCATTGTAGCTCAGTGATCTCAAGTAATCTATCTACAGATACATATTGTGGATAGATTATTGCTCATTGCTATGCTGGACATTGCTCCTCAAACTGAGTTGTTTTTTGGCCGTTTTAATCTGAAAGTTCAAAGCTAGTGGGGAAAAAAATACACAAGCACGCTCTTGGAAAGTGGCAGGCAATTTACTAAGGATATTCTAAGGAGAAATGGCTAAGTGTCCAAAAGATTCCATGGGACGGGCAAGGGGATGTTGAGAAGTAAGGAGGAATTTCCTGTGTATGAAAGGAAGAAGGCGTGGTAGAGTTCTTTATTGATAGTAACCGAAACTTTATCATCGAAAGCTTTGCACGTGTCTGTTTCTGTTCTGTTCTACAAGGGTTAACTGGTAATCCTAATAATAGGAGATGAAAGTCTATAATAATAGGAAATGAAAAGTCTATTATTGTGGTACTTGCTTTGTAGATGAGGCAGTTGAAGGCCAGAGTTATTAAGTAACTTGCCTATGGCAAGATAACCTCAAAGCAGTGAAAGACCATTCCACGGCTGCACTCATGACAGGCCGTGATTTCTGTCTGTAGCACAAACTGCATTCTAATAAAACTGTGTGTAAACAATGTCATTTAGCATAAAGTAAAAAGAAAGTCAGAAGGGAAACATGAGCAACCTTTCTCCCCATTCCTATGTATTGAACTATCCCTGATGTGGAGTGTTCCTCAAACACTGCCTCCCAAACATTGCGAGTGCAGGGGATATCTTTACCTCACCTTTGGTCATGAGTCAGGAAGAAGAAAGGCTTTGTTGGCACAATCAATTAGATTTGGAATAGGATATCCATCCCTGACGATCACCTGCTACTACATCTATCAATGTCACCAAAAAATACTAATGACCCAAAAGAGAAATGACCAGAAATTATGTTCTCGGGGAAAGGTAGGAAGCATTCAGCTCTGCCAGCACTTTTCTTCGTCTTCGTATTAATGCAGCCATTCACAGGAGTGTCAGTGGCTGTGAGTACACTGTGAGAGGCAGCAAAGTGGCCAGAGGCAAACCTTGAGTGCTGGACTTTTGCTCATAAGTTTTACTTATAAAAATTATCTTATATGTAATAAGATAAGCTTATATCTTGTAAGTTTAGTTATAAGATAACAGATGAAACTTTTTTCTGAATAGTAAAATAGAATCTGTGTTATAAAAATTAATGTTTATTTTTCTCCCAAGAAGTTATCAAAAATGTATAAAGAAAGCATAGTTTACAACTGATATTGATTGTAAAACTTTCTCTGTATTGTATATCATCATCATCATCATCATCATCATCATCATCATCATCATCATCATCATCATCATCATCCTTTATTCCCTGGCAATGTTTAAGCGCGTACGGGCAGCCCATTTATGGCGGTTCTCCAGTTGTTCCTATCCTGGGCAGCCCTAGATGCTCGTGTTATTGTCACATTCAAGGTTCCAGTCATCCTTTATGCTGTCTATCCGGTGTTTTGGGGGCCTTACTTCTTTCTTTGCCTTATCCCATGCACTCCTCCAAGCAGTGCTGTCTTTGGGTATCTGCCGCCATTTATTCTCATTCCATGGCCGAAGTATCTCAAGTGCTGCTTTTGTATCCTGTAGTTTACTTCCTTCTGCAAATGGAGATATTTCTTAATGTCATCATTGAACAGCCTATCTCTTCATGTGACACCTAGAATGACACTAGACACGCCATCTCAAGAACATTCAGCCACTGTTCTGAGGAGCGTTTCCTTATCCAGGTTTCAGACTTGTAAAGAAGGTAGCTCAAGACAAGAGTCTCCTATACTTGTAATTTCGTTGTTGTTGTTGTTGTTATGTCTCTTGCTAACCATAACCTTTCCCTAGTGCCTGGAATGCAGCCCCCACTCTCCCTATCTGCCTCTTGACATCTGAAATAGTTCCCTCCTGTGAACTGAGGCTTCCTCCCAGATAGACTAAGTTGATGGTTTGTGTGAGGGTCTGATTCTTTACTACAACGTTAAAATCCCTGTGCGCCCTTCCCACGTGTTGCATCTCAGTCTCCTTGATGTTTTCTTCCATACCAAGGTCTTCACTTACTTTCTCCACTCTCTTTGCCATGGGCAGCTCATTTGGACTTTCAGCAAGTAGTACTATACCGTAGGCGAAACACATTACTGATTCACCCACCACCTACCGGCACGCCTATCTCCTCATCCTCCAGGGCTGTTGCTATTATACTCCAGGAATATTTTAAAGAGCGGTGGTGAGAGGAAACATCCCTGCAACACTCCTTCAATGGTCTTAAACTGATCCCTTAGTTCTCCACAGACTTTGACCGATGCAAAGGTATCTTTACAGGCATTTTCTGGTATTCTTATGATTTTTCTCTGGGTACCTGTAGGACCTCATTGTTTCCCAAAGTCCTTTTCTCCAAATGCCTTCCGGAAGTCAATGTAACAGACATGTAAGTCTTTTCCAAATTCTTTGTATTGTATTGCATAACATACCTGAAGGATAATTCCAATTGTAGTAACTCAACTATTTTAGACTTACCCTAATGTTACCATCTGATACCTAATTCACCAATATTGGACTAAAATAATGAAATACAAATTTCAAGAATGAGTTAAACTTTCATGGTGTGATGTAGTGAATATTAAGCCAATGACTTCTTAAACCTGTGTTGCAAGCCTATGTTCTTGAGCGAGATTGTATCTGAACTCTCACCCCTCCACTGACAGGTCTATAACTGATTGTGTGTAGGTCACTGCACGGTCACATGTCCCGATTTCCCCTTCTGTAAAGTGGAGAAGTTATTACCATGCAGCACATAGGGCTGAGGATTAAAGGTTTACACATAGAAAGATTCGGAACAGAGTCTGCGCATGGGGAGTTTCCACATCTGCTTTCATTTGCTGATTTTGTCTTCCCATGTTACAACATCTGATTTTCAAATTAGCCAGGATATCTAAGTAGAGCCACCGTGTCACTGTTTTAGTGTGGTGACATCAAACTAAATGTTTTGCGTAGCGAGACTGAGTGTTCAAATCTCATACATACACCCAAATGCTGAATGTAAATTTCCCAGTGCTGTAACATGGGGGGGGACTCTTTACTCAAATACACATCAAATGTGTTATGACATCAATACTGATAAAAGAGATTCTGGTGAGCAGATTTATTTTGATAACAACTTTTAGATATGTGAGCAAAAATGAAGATGATAACTATAATTTCTTTCTTGGTAACATCAATAAACTAAACAAAATTGAAAATAAGAAATGTGGACAGTTGTATAATGATTTCCTCTGTATTGACTCGTTCAGTGCTGGAGGAACACTCATAAGACTCTGGAAGTAAAAAAAACTCACAAATTTCAGGAAGTTCCTGAAACTTACATAATTTACAAGGTCCCTTCACAAGCAGTAAACAGCGACTGAGAAGAGCAGGCTCTATAACCAGCCTAGTTGCCTGCCAGTCATGTAGGGAGTTCCAGGGAGGGAGCCTCTGTGAGTTATCACACATGATGAAGTGGGCTTTTTGGTGATGTAGCTGCTGTGAGTCATCCACGTCCCTTCAAGAAACCCTCATCCATCCTCCTAGAAGAACCCTCAATAAACTCTATTAAGCTGAGGTTGGGCAGAATCATGTATTTTGTTCTGTCATAAAGCATATTATCTAAAGGATGCACATTTGTTCATGTCTCTTCAGGGAAAGTCACATGACAGAGAGAAAATGGAGAATCCACCTGCTTGATTTTCACTGACTTATCTATTAGCAATCATCCCTTTGGAAAAACTTATATTGGCCACAAAAAAAAGTGTTCTTCATATTTGGTATCTATGTGTCTTTTGTTTGTATTATTTAAAATACGAGTTAAACCACAAACACTATGGGAGCCTTGTGCGCCCTTGATTTCAGAAGAAAGTTCAGAAGTTTCTCTTTTTGGAAGCCACTTCATTTATGTTCATTTACGATGGCAGCCTTATTAATCTAATATACATGCCTTATTCAACTCACCCCTTACAGCAACACAGATGAAAGGAATTATACGTGTAAAAATACTAAGATCTCAGAAGTTAGGAATTCTGAGCAAGGTCACAGGCTAGGAACAGAACTGCGTGTTCCATAGAACCCTGTTCCTGTCCCTCGCACAGGCATGCACTCTCATGGGAACACCACCGTTTCTATTCAACTCCTGCCCATCCTAGAGCTGTTCAGACACTGGGTATCATCTCTGCTGAACCAAAATCTACGTCAGCTCCTGGTTTAGGTGGGAGAGGAAAGATCCAGGAACAGAGGTCAAGTGCAACCTTACAATGGCTTCCTTTCATGCCAGCTAAGTGCCTGCTCTCACTTCCTGGGTGGGTAAACTCCCTCATTCTCTGTGTTTAATCTGAAGTGAGATATTTTCTTTACGAGATTTGGTTTATTTGCGAATAGAATAAAATTAAGATGTCTGTCTGGAAAACTTTTCACAGACAGACCGTAAGAGCTTGAACAAATAAATATTCTTAGCTGTTAATTTAAAAACTTCAGGTGTGGGGAATTCTGGGAAGGCAGTTTGAAGCCATTTGTCTTCATCAAAGAGCTGACCCAAACATGCCATGAGTCTTTGCTACTTTGCTACATTTTTAAACAGACCTTTCTCAAGCACACATCAGGAAAGCAGCAGAGAAAAATGGAATCATGGATGAGCTTCCGAGCAACTGTGATGGAGTCCGACGGGCCTCCTCTCACACACGTGGTCTTCCCCGGCCCCTCATCGTCCCATTCACCGACAGAAGGAGAGTTTGGCATGAGAGATGTCTTGACCGGGGGTGAGCAGCTGCCGGCAAGCTTCCAGGCAGTTACCTTCCTTGCTCCAGTGAACACTTTAAAATATTTACATCTGGACGCTAGTAAAACCAGACAGAGCATCACACCCAGGTGCATTTTAAAGGCCTGGAAATAGTGCCATTGTATTCAGAGAAAGACAGCACTGTGCTCCGGAGAGAGTCTTCTCCATGGCAGTCATGTCGCAAGAATGCTCATGTGGATCAGGTTTTTCCAAGGTAGCTTCATCTTAAGATGTGATCAATGCTCTGTAACTCTACACACATGGGTACATGTGGGAAGAGGCAGCAAGCCTCTACAAGAGCTGTCTCAGTTCTCAGGATGAGCAAGGACCTTTAGCAAGTCCGTGTTTCACTTTGGGCTTCTATTTACCTATTATTTATTGGGTAGGTTCTTAGCATCTTGAGTCTCTTTGGTAGACTTGGAATAGTCAAGGACAAAACAAGGCAGGTGTTAAGAAGCAAAAACATTGGCCTCAAAGGGAAATTCCATGTTCTGGTTGTATGATCACTGAGCATCTTGTCTGGACATGATCATATATGAGCTTCACAGGTTGTGGTAGGTGTGCCAGCAAGCTCAGGAGAGCATCTCACTAGCTAAGCATTTGCTTCTTCCTTTTCCTCTCAAAAGAGTCTCACCCCCTCCCTTTGATGGTAAACTAGATTTAATTAGGTCTCACTCTACTCCCTGGGTCTCCCTGCATCAGGCACCTGTCCTGAACAATCCTTAGATCCTTGCTTCTGGTCCCTGAGTTTGGTGGCTCTGTGTTTATTTCCTCTGCCTGGAGCATAAAGAGGAAGTCTCTGAGAGGTGGCTGATTGTAAAATGCTTGAAACTGGCTTGCTATGTTTAGTATTTAGTCCTTCATCATGGTTGTATGAAGAGCCACCTAACAGTTTGGTGTTTAAAGGATCTGTGGCAAGTTGGGCAGTGGTGGCATACGCCTTTAAATCTACCACTCCGGGAGGCAGAGGCAGGCAGATCTCTGTAAGTTCAAGGCCAGCCTAGTCTACAGAGTAAGTTCCAGGACAGACACCAAAGCTACAGGGGAGACTTTTGAACTAATTCGGCTGAAATAGAGAGTTCCTAATGAGAGGAGGGGTGGGTATTAATGCAGAGAAGAGGAGGCAAGATCATTTAACACTGTAAGTAAAATATTGAGCTAGCAATTGATTAGATAGGAAGCAGAGGGGGAAAGAGAAATCAATGGTGCCTCCATAACGGATGGGAGCTTAGGCTATTTGTCACGTAACGAGCATTTGATACATGCTATTGTATCAAATTGGATCTCTTTTACTAGTTATTAGCCGATGTACTGAAATATACTCAAATTACACCTAAACTTGATTTTTGTTTGTTTAAAGTTAGTAGAGGATTCTTTTTGTGTGTGTAATTTTGCTCCTAAAATTCTTTGGCTAGGGATATCACTGTACTTAAGATTGGTTACTTTTATGATAATCATCTTGCCTACTCAAGAATTTCTTTAAAAAAATTTAAATGACGATTGTTTCCAAACATCATGACCTTTTATGAAAACTAATTTTAACAAGTGATGAAGTTATTATTATGTTCATAGATATTTAACCATTTATCGACATTTATCTTATAGTGTTTGTAATGCTTTTTTTTAAATTTTGAAACACAAGGTTTGTTTTCTTCTCTCAACGGACCTTAAAGCTGCTAGACACACATGCCAGCCATGCCTGATTAGCATCCCGACCTGAAAAGGGAGTGCACTGTGGAAGAATAAATGGGAACCTGGGTTATAGCACATGTGATTCTCCAGACCAGGAAAAGAGGCTTCACATGGTAGCATTTTCCTTGGTGTCTATAGCTTGGTTCCCAGCCTGTCTCAGCCTTAACTAGAACTTCCTAAACAACATCATATTTAGTAAACATCCCAATATCCTCCTTTTCACCTTATTTATGGGTAAATATAAACTCTGCATTTTTTCTTACTCTTGGTTGAAAATCACTGCAGATTAATGACTAGCTGGTGAAAAATGTAAGATTTCATAAAGTTATTAAAAAAAAGTTGCCCTTTTAGGGTAGTGTTTTTTTTTATCCTGAAAAGACATTAAAATCATATAATTGAAAAAACAAAAGATAAATGAAATGCCCAAGGCCAGACAGGAGCTATTAACACCACCAAGGGATTGTTCCAGGAATGCTCCAAGTTCTGAGAGATGCTGACGACTACAAGCCACAGGTGATGGGCTCGGTGAAATCAGTCTTGTGGCCTAAAATCTTGCTTCCAATTCAAATGGCATTCAGAGGCTCATATTCTGATCTCATTTATATAGCCTTCAGAACTCCCTCTATGAGCAAATCGGGGGGGGGGGGAAATGGCCCAAACAGTCTACCAAAAACTTGCTTACTAACACGTCTGTCCAAAATCTTCACTGCATTAAGAGTCTGGGACACGGCTGCTGCTTAGGGATGGTGGGTGCCTTTTTATCGTGGCTCTTGGCATGCTCTCCAGATGGTATCAAGGTTTGGCTCTGTTGAATTCTTGAGTAAGGAAGAGGCCAACTATGCCATTAAGATTATGACCAGGTTTAAACTCTGTGGGAAGCCAATACAGATATCCATCTCAAAGCAAACAAAGCAAAACAAAGAACCAAACCATGAATGAGTAGGCCAACATCTTCATTGGGAATCTGAACCCAATGAACTGAATCTGAACTGATGAAAAGTTACTTTTTGACACTTCAAGTGCCTTTTGGATCATCATATAAACCACTGCAATCATGGGGGATCCTGAAGCAGGCAACATCAAAGGTTATGCCTGTTTTAATTTTATCTGGCACTTTGGATATAGTAGTTAAGGCCATGAGTAGGCAATGACCGCCCCACCACTCTGCCATACACCTTCAAGAACTCTAAGGGTGTATATCAGTTTAGCAGCTGGATGGCTTCTGGGAGTCTAGCATCCTTTCTCCCAGGCTCATCAACTTCATCAGCTGTTTGAAGATGCGTGTTCTGCTTCCAAACCTGTATCATCATTAGGATCTGAGCTTTCTCCACCAAGGATGTCTCCTCCACACTACTCACCATCACTGATGCCTCCTAGGAACCCCTCAAGAGAGATACCCTGACACATGCCCCATCGTCTATTTCTTCTGGGCCTAGAGGTCATGGCCTCTAGCAGCAGGAACCCAAGACACTGGGCATCCTTGTCATAGACATCTACATGCTGACTCATTCCAATCAAGTGGCATGCCCCAGTCAGGATATCTCAGAGGCAGCTGGCCCACCTTGGTCCTCATGGCTTAGATAACCTCATGCTAGGTCTCCGAGTTCTAGGAAGCAGTGATTACCATATTCACCCTCTGAAATACCTTATCCCATGCAACCTCCTCTACTAGGTACCACATCATAGCCTCCATTTGAATCTTCATGGGTCATCCAAGTTCCATTTGGTATGCTTGGGTCTCCTGCATTGAAACATCCTCCTGAAAATACTGGCTCTTCACAATTCTATCCCCATAGTTACCAATGGGGGCTCAACTCCTCTCTCCACCTAGACACCCCTTCTCATGACCCAATTTGGGGTCCTTTTTCTTAGTAAATTGTCACATGCTGCTCCTCTATTATTTACTTCATGGACCAATCTGAGTTTCTGTAGTTCCTTGGAGCTAATGCATTAACCCCTCGTAGATCCTCAACCCCACTTTGATATTTTTTACAGAATATATTTTCCATATATGTTTATATATAATTATATTTCTTTGTTCTTTAATATGTGTATATATTTGTTTTAAGAAAGAAAAATAATTTAATTGACATAAAATATAAAAAAAATATTGCATCTTTGCTGTCAATCTTCCCCAGTGAAAAGCATTACAGCTAGCAAGATTTTCTCAAGGGCTCGCTTGATTCTTGATTCATATAAACTTGATTTCTATAAACATAAAAATGTTCCTTCTGAACATTTCTTGTCAGATAAGATAGAAGGGAACAGCAGAAGAAAAATTAGTTACCCACAGCTGAACACTGGACAATGATAAACACTATTATCATCAACAATGTTAGAATACAGAGTATCCAATGGAAGCATTCTGTTTTGTCTCTGCCACTGCTTTGTGGATGCTCACCAAGCACAAAGTCAGATGGTGCAATCTTCATGGAAATCCCTCTGTTAAATGCACACCCAGGTGAGCAAGCTGAGTCAGGATAATTTAAACAAGTTCTCTAGAGTTCCACCGTCACTTGGCTCCTGTTCCACACCTGAGTGCTGTTGCTTGGGACAGACAGTTGTACTGAACCACAAGGTTTGAGGTAGTTCGCTGTCAGGCATTCCTGAAACCTTCCTCTATCCAAGAATCTGAATGTCAAGAAAGAGTTTGGGGCAGTAAAAGTCTGGAAGTCATTGATGAGTTGGTGGTCATCAAAGCAGAGGACATATTTACCGATTTCTCTGAGGTGGAAATCGGAACCTGTCTCATCCTGACAGTATTGAGAGCATATCCACTCAAGCTAAAGGAAAAGCAGGCGGCACAGCTGCCCTTACCAGACCCTTGCTTGAAACCAGACCGCTATGAAAATTTCTAATGATTGCTTCAATGAACACATTGGCGAATTAAAAGTGAGCTTTGTGTTGGGTGTGCGACAGCCCATGTTATAATTCCAGCACACTGGAGAATGCAGCAGAGATTTGAGGCTACATTCTAAGATTCTCTCAAAAAAGCAAAACAGAAAGTTGAGCATCCAAACTGCCTAGGCTCCCCCAAAGCCAGTATGTGCAGTAGGATCAAAAACCCATTGCCATTGTTCTTGAGTTCTCAGTAGTCCTCATTGTCCGCTATGTAAGTCCAGTTTTATCCCATGCTTTTTCAGACCCAGGCTAGCTGGTCTTGGTGAATTCCCAAAAGAACATCCCCATTGTCTCAGTGTGTGGGTGTACCCCTCGCGGTCCTGAGTTCCTTGCTCGTGCTCCCCCTCCTTCTGCTCCTGATTTGGACCTTGAGGTTTCTGTCTGGTGCTCCAATGTGGGTCTCTGTCTCCTTTCATCTCCTGATGAAGGTTAGCCTAGCCAGTTTGGATGCTCAACTTACTAAACCTGGATGGAGGTGGGCCGTCCTTGGATTCCCACAGGTCAGGGAACCCTGATTGCTCTTCAAGCTGATGAGGGAGAGGGACTTGATCGGGGGAGGGGGAGGGAAATGGGAGACAGTGGCAGGGAGGAGGCAGAAATCCTTAATTAAATAAATAAATTAAAAAAAAAATCCCAGAGAACCTAGACAACAAGGAGGACCCTAAGAGAGACATACATGGATTTAATCTACATGGGAAGTAGAAAAAGACAAGATCTCCTGAGTAAATTTGGAGCATGGGACCATGGGAGAGGGTTGAAGGGAAGGGGAGAGGCAGGGAGGGGAGCAGATAAAAATGTAGAGCTCAATAAAATCAATAAAAAAGAAAAAAAACAAAACAAAACAGAAGAAAAGCAAACTGATACACCCAACTTCTTCTTCCTCCACCCAACTTCTTCTTCCTCTACCTCCTCTCTCTCTCTCTCTCTCTCTCTCTCTCTCTCTCTCTCTCTCTCTCTCTCTCAGGATTTCTTCATGCAATAGTCCTGGCTGTCCTGGTACTCACTTTGTAGACCAGGCTGAATGAACTCAGAGATCCCTCTGCCTTTGCCTCCTGGCTCCTTTTTCAGAGATGTATCTGAGACCATCCAAATCCAGAAGATAACAGAATACTTAGGGGTTTGAAATGGTAGAATGCAGCTCCTTCAGAATTACCTCAACACAAAGCCAAAGTTTTGAGGGAAGCTTCTGGAATGCTGGGGACATCTCCAGAAATCTACAGCTCGTGCAAAGAAAATCACATGGGAACTCCTGATGCAACCAGGCTATTCCTCTGGCTGGGCGGGTTAGGGTTGAATAAGACACACATCTGCCCTGGGATGATCTCATGGACATCTACCTAATTTGTTTCTGTTGGTGTTGAAATTGTGTAAGGAGCAATACCTGAGTGCCTTAGAGTACCACAGTAATTTATATGCTTACAGGTCCCCATGCCAGGTCTTTCTCAACCAACTAGCTGCAGCACACAGCAGGCTGACAGCAGATAGCAACAATGAATTATAAGAACATCCTTTATTGTTTTATCTGGTACGGTGTCTATGCGAAGTAAAGAAGTTCAGTATAAAGGGAAAAAAGAAGGAATGCGGACCAAGTTGGGTAACAAATACAACTCTACAAACCATACCTTTAATAAACTTATTTTCAACTCTGTTAAAAATTTGTGTTCAGATCTAACCTCAAGACTATATCCTCAATACCTTAAAAAGTTTCTATAGCTTGGCATTCATATGATGAATAATGAGAATTATTAATGGTTGTATAAAAATCTTCTTTGTTTTATGTTTTAAATAAGCCAGCTTCATCCAAGATAATTCAGATCAAAATGTTTAAATTTTACACAGAAAATTTCACTCTTGCACAGACAGAGAGAGA
>NC_022024.1:7452608-7474780 GCF_000317375.1 Microtus ochrogaster
AGAGAGAGAGAGAGAGAGAGAGAGAGAGGGAGGGAGGGAGAGAGGCAGTAGCAGCCGCAATAGTACTCACCAACCTGCTCTAGACCCCTTTATAAGCCAAAGCCTCACACTGCGTTAACGGGCAACGTTGGCACATGCATTTAATCCCAGTGCTATGGGAAACAGAGGTAAATGGATCTCTGAGTTCGAGGCCTGCCTGGTCTACAGAGGGAATTCCCAGGACAACCAGGGCAATACTGAGAAACCCTGTCTCAAAAACTCAAAAACCAAAACCAAATCAAACAAACAAAACCCCACACACATTCTAAATGTGCTTTGACATTTCTCTTTTTGACAGCCCCATACATAAAAGTTGTCGGTGTGCATAATGTTGGTGTGTAACTGAATATCTCCCGCCTATCAACTTCAACTGGAATGTCATAATTACTAGTATTTACATTAAGTTTTATTTTCATGAAGAAATGTATGGAAAACAGTATTATATAAACAGTAACTCATGTAGACACACAACAAAATAAAATCTTTTTGTCTCATACTATAGATTACTGAAACCCAGCTTTATCAATTACCTGTTACTTTCTTGTTTAAACCCAGCTGGAAATATTGACTTTGTAAAAATATAGGAAGTTCCTTACTTGTGTTAACTTAGTGTCAAGTTACCAAACATTTTATTTCAAGTATCCTTTTATAAGACTAGGAATATAGTATTGATATATGCATCTATGCATATAGAGCTCCTCACACATAGATGGAATATGCCTAAGAACTGAAGACAATGGTTATGAAATGCTGCCAGGAACTCCATCAATCTAGTGTAGATTTGTGCTGTTGTTTCTCTCTCCTCTCTATTCTAAAACACTCTTAATTATCAGTAAGAAGTGAAAGGCTGATGAGTATCAGCAACGTCCTTTTGCCTGAGCTGCCAACGAGTACCGTTTTGACATTAAAAGAAGTGACGTGTCTCAATTCTTGTCTTTTCCACCTGCACCCTGGCTGTCCCCAGACACTGACTCCCCAGGTTCTTCCTAGATTTTGTCTTTCTCATTTCTTCCAACCAAAGCTGTGTTCAAAACTCCTCTCCTCGGCAATCTGTCTCAGCTCCCCCGAGGAAACCATCCTCTACTAGAGTGGATCACTTTTTATTCTGACAATTTATTTGAAAGATCTCACACATTTAAATACCATACTGTACCTAAAGGCATGGATTGCATATTACTGATTTTTTTAATGGTGTCAGAAATTATTGCAGTATGATCTAGGTAGATGTCTGCTGAGCTGGTCATCTTACACATCCCCACCCATCCATGTACCCAGTGTCCCATCCAAAACATGCTGTGTCTAAGAGTGTGTCTCACCATCTGCAAAATTAAATAATAAATCTTGCCTGAGTAACATTTTAATTATACAAATATTTTAAAAATTAATTAAGATATGTAATGAATTTGAGGAAAAGGTACTTAGGAGAAAATCTGAGTCTTTAAAACTCTACAAAATGATGCTAATGATACCTGTTTTTGGTTAATAACCTTTGGGCATTAAGCCCCAAGGAGAATTCTCATACAATAAGGAACATCCCTAAACTCTATAAACTATGAATAATTAATACTGTGTGATTAATTTATGATAATGATACTAATAATAGAGCTTATGGCATTTGTTCTTTTCAAGAAGTGACCTCAATAATTAATTACAGGTAGATATCTGCCACTCACACAAAGAAGGGCTCTGTGTTATAAAAGTGTCTCAAAAGAGTGCTGATTGTCGCAACTATTGGTAAATATGATTTAAATGAATTGCTTGAAGTAAGATAGCACCATGCCAAGGTCTGCAAGTTCCTGAAACATTTGCTTTTTATGTATGCGTCTGATGAACTGAACTAACCCTCACACCATTTAGACCTTCCCACCACAAAAGTCTTTCACACATTGGTTAGAGAAAAAAAAAATACAATAAAAACAAAAACCACCTCCCCCATGAAGCAGTAACACATGGCCGAAACCAGGCATTGGAAATAAAAGGACCTCAGACTTGGAGCTTGAAAAGGGAAAACAGAATGGCTTTAATACTTCTCTTTCCTTGAAATTTCAGGAGGCCTGTCTTCCCTTGCTCCCTCTCCCAGACCTCCCCCGCCCCTCCTCCCCCTCTTCTCCCCTCCTCCCCTCCTCCTTCTTCTCAACTTGCAGACTGGCAGCTGGATTTACTGAAGTGATTTTAAACACAGGATCATGTCAGACACTCAATTCAGAACGCTCAGAATTCAAAACTGCCACGCTTCTTCCCTCTGCTCTTTCTGCCTCTTCTCCTGCATCTCTTTCGCTCCTTCCTCTAGGTCTGAAAGATCCCTAAGCACCTCCGACATAGACATGTTCCAACTTCTAAGCATTTCAATGTTGGCTTAGGTAAAATTGTGGCTGGGCCCCCCACAATTTACTCAGACTACCTCCCGGCTGCAGTTCAGGTATACCCTGGTGGAGTCTCACCAGTGACTGCCAACACCCCTGAAATATCAATACGGTAAACTAGCAGGCATCAAAGGGATTCCTAAATCACACCAAAGACAGTTTTACTACCCATAAAGTAGAAAACCCACGCAGGAGAGAAGCAGCCCTGGATTTACTGTTTATTGGCCAGGTGGAACTGATTAAGAATGTGAGAATCTGCGGTGCCAATAATCATGGGCTTTTTGTGTTCAACACAAGAAAGGGTTTCCCATAACCCAGCAATGGCGGGGCAGCAATACTCCAGAAAAGCAAACGAGCATCGACTTTCACCCAGAACTGGGCTAGACAGGCTGGTTCGGAGAAAATAATGTTAAATGAGGGACGGAGAAGACAGAACTTTAGTCTCAGGAATCACAAACCAAGATCACAGATTCTTTGCAAATGAATGCCAAGATGAACCCATATGAATCCAGCAAGTGCCATGTGAAGATAGACGAGAAGCTTATGGCCAGGTCTGGATTCACTTGAAGCCCTCTTTATGACAGAGGCCGAAGTATTGCATTCCCTGCTGGAGATGGTTCTTGTCTATGAGCTGCCTTACCAGATGTGGAAGTGGGAAAAGACACTGCTGAAGACTAACACTCCAAAGACATTTGACCGGGAGACAGTCTGTCTCCAGCCTTTGATCAGAGGAAAATAAGCATACCTTAAAATTCTGAAGTGGGAGAGTCCAGGAAGATATAATATATGGTTAATATTTATAACGTGAATATTTATGACCATGAAAAAAGATATTGGGTCAGTATTGCTCTAAATGTGCTTGTAGCATATGTACAAATACTCTAGTTGGGCAATGTTAGCTCATACCTTTAATTTTGGTGCTCAAGAGGCAGAGGCAGGCAGATCTCCATGAGTTCAAGGCCTGCCTGGTCTACAGAATAAGCTCCAGGACAGCCAGGGCTACACAAGAAAGCCTGTCTCAAAACACACACACACACACAAAAACCCAAAAATATAAATTGTACAATTCAGAAGCACCAAGTGACAGTTATGCAAAGTTATCTTTATCATAAAAATCATAGCTGTTGAAGGCTAATAATTGCAATAAGCTTTCCATAGAACTTGATAGTTGTGGTAGTTTCAATGTAATTGGCCCCCATAAGCTCATAGGGAGTGGCACTATTACGAGGCATGGTTTTATTGAAGTAGGTGTGGCCTTGCTGGAATGAGTGTGTCATTGTGGAGGTGAGCTTTGAGGTCTCATATATGCTCAAGCCACACCCAGTGTCCCTGCTCACTTCCTGTTGACTGGGAGTCAAGATGAACAATTCTCTGTTTCATGTCCTCCAGTCCACCACCGTGTTTCACAATGACAGCAGTGGACTAAACCTCTGAAACGGTAAGCCATCCCATTAAATGTTTCCTTTAGAAGAGTTGCTGTGGCCATGGTGTCCCTTCATAGCAATAAAATCCCTGAGACTATAAAAACCTTAAGATAAAAAGTTTTCATAAAACAATAAGAAAATTAACATATAAAGAAAATAAGACAAGTTTACACATTTAGAGTTTGCTTTTAATTAAACTGTTCAGCCTTTATCAGATTAAAAGTTCTCACTAGGATATTTTACATATGCAATTTTTAAAACTCCATTAATTTCAAATATTATTTCATTAAAACTTTAGAACACAGTTCATTAATTATAAGTGATTATCAAAGGAAATTATCTTTGCCCTGAATATATAAAGTATAATTTAGCTAAAAATAAAAGTACTACATTTACTGAAGGAATTTACACTGAAACTTTTTAAAAAGAGAAATATGAACAGATAATATGTGTACAGAAGAATACAGGCTTATAAATTATACATAAGTCACCAATAAGATAAATATCAAATATACAAGATAAATACAAAACATGGCAAGAAAAACAAAACATAGAGCTTAGATTTTAATTGCATTATTATAGTAGGTACTGTTCCAAAGGAAAAAAATTAAAACTAATTTGAAGATATTAGTATACATGAGAATCCATGCATACACCCCAGTATACTTGAAAATAACATGGCCCAATGAGAAATCATTAACTTATTTGATATTATGGGGGGGAATTTTTTGAGATTTTTTTTTTAGTTGACTGCACAGTTCTTGAGTGTAAACTTTGCAGCAGACAACAGAATGCCACAATGTCAAAATGTATGTTTGTCATTAGGAAATGGCAAAACTTGGAAAAGATTAGAAGATGTGGACTTACTGGAGCAGGTGTGGCCTTGTTGGGGAAAATGTGTCCCAAGGATGGGCTTTTGGATTTCAAAAGTTCAAGTCAGGCCCAATGTTACTCCCTTCCTGTTGCCTGTGTATCTGGATGTAGAACTCTCAGGTACTTTTCCGATACCATGTCTGCCTGCATTCAGCCATGCTTTCTACAAAGACAATAATGGACTAAACTTCAGAAACTGTAAGCCAGGCCCTAAGGAAATGTTTCATTAATAAGGGTTGCTATGATCACTGTGTCTCTTTAAAGCAATACAACACTGACTAAGACAAAGTTGGTACCAGGAATGGGGTATTTAAATTACAGGCCTGACCATGTTTCTTGTTGGTAGAATGTGGGTTTGGGGACTTTGGACTAGGAAATCAATTAAATGCTTTAAGTGGGATTTAATATATCATACGAGTAGGAGCAAGGAAGACAGTGGTGACAATAGGAATGTAGATTGTGATAGCCCAGTTCAAGAGGTTTCAAAGGAGGAGAATATTGGTAAGTAGCCTAGAGATTATTTTTGTGATATTTTAGTGAAGAATATGGCTGGTTTTTACCCTTGTCTGAAAAGTCAGCCTGACGTTAGAATGAAGAGTTTTGTATTAACAGTGTTGGCAGAGGAGCTATCAAAAGAGCCAAGTATTGACTGTGTCATGTGGTTCTTAGTGCAGATCTATTACAAAAAGGAGTGCACTGAGCCACAAAAAAAGAGAAAAAGTATGCTGAGCAAGGCAAAATAGGGCATGCACAGTTTGAGGAGAAAAGAAGCACCAAGAAGTGTAGTGGAGTTAAGTCCAGTGCTCAAGCAGATCAAATGTTTAAAGAAAACCCTGATGCAAAAAGAAATAAAGGGCATGGTGACCTCAAGGCAAGGTCCCCAACAAGCTAAGCTTCCAATTTGTTAAAAGAAAATTAAAGAAAAGCATAGGGCCAGGCATGGTGGCATAGACCTTCAATTCCAGCTCTCAGGAGGCAGAGGCAAGTGAATCTCTGAGTTTGAGGCCAACTTGATCCACAGAGCAAGTTCTAGAATACCCAAGCTTAGGCAGTGAAGGAAACCATTAAAAACAGAAAGCTGTTGAAGATGTAATTGTACAAGAAGACCACATTCCATCCCCAGCAAGCAGAAGATCATGGCTGCTTCGGCCACACGGTTCTGTCTTTAAAGTCAAGGACACAAGAAAGGGATTGTGGCCTGTCCCTCCATGGCTAAGGAAAAGTGCTGAGACCAAGTGTGTTTCAGGGCTGTCCATGCATGGAAGTCCAGAGAAGTATTTGCACGAAGCTGTGAAGGTGGAGCCTGGATTACCTTGCAGACCCCACGGTGTTGTATACACAGACTTGTGGAAATCTTGCCAAGGACAGCTGCTAACAGAGAAAGGAACCAACCCAAGAAAGAGAAGTGCGTTGCAGACAACAAACCTGAATGGAGTTGGATATCTGAAGAGTGCTTCAACGTCAGAAACAGAGCTGCAGAGTTTGGAGTTTCCCAGATGGTTTTCAGTCTTGCTTTGGTCCAGTATCTCCTTACTATGCTCTCTTTCTACCCTCTTGTAATGGTGATGTATATTCTGGGTCATTGTTGGAAGCATGTGATCTGCTTTTCATTTCTATTTTACAGGGGATTATAGTCAAGAGATTGTCCTGAGTCTCAGAAGACACTTTAGACTTCAAATTTTTAAATGAGATTATAATAGACTATGGGGACTTTTGAAGTTAGACTAAATGTATTCTTGCAGACCAAACCATGTTGTTTTGGGGAGGGTTATGGAAGATTTGAAACTTTGGGCTAGAAAAGCCATTGACTTTTGAAAGTTCTGTGAGCAGTGCTGTAGGAGCTAGGAAGATAAGAACATGGAGAGCAGAGGAGAAAATGGAGGACTGGCTTGTGATGTGTCAGAAGGAAGCAAACTCTTGGACCTTTTGTGTAATGAATACATGGTTCTGGTAGTTGTGGCTGAAGAATCAGCTGTTGATGAAATTAATGAAAGACTAGAACCACTGAGTTTGCTTTTCTGGGACAATTAATGCTGGTCAGCCAGAGTTAAGAAACTAATGATGATTAAGAAAAGACCAATATCATTGAGGTAAAATCTTCTGGGAAGTATTTTGTCAGATTTAGCACACAGAAGCTGTGTTCCAGAGACAGTCAAGGTTGTACCTCACGCTGACATCTGAACTCGGTATTGGAAGAGTCACCTAGGTAGTACTGGCTTTGAAAGTGTGAAGACAAGAATAGCAACTGAGTACTGGCACTCTGAGAATTCAGGATAGACCACTGGAGAAAGGGCAGCCTCAGTAGCAGTTGAAATCCAAGCATCATGGAAAGAAGTTGAGGCTTTACACCATGAAAGAGCCCAGGAGAGGCTATTAGTCAAAATGCAGCCCAGCTGCAGCAGAGACTCCAGCACTTTGGAGACGGCAGGACTGTGGGATGATCACCTAGAACAGCAGCCATGGTGGGGTGGAGTTTGTTGGAGCTCAGAAGACAGGCTGTGTGGTGCTGAAAGAGGAGCCAGCGAAGAGACCAAGGCCCTTTGGAGGAGCACAGGACAGCATGAGCGAAGTCTAGGTACTGGATGATGAGTTATTTACACTAGTGGGGTTTGGTTTGGTTTTGTTCAGATTGTGACTGTGCCCTGGTTATTTCCTCTTGAAGAAAGTACTTTTTTTTTTTTTACACAGCTGAGAGACTTTGAACTTTTAAAAGGATTTTAGATTTTTGAAAGATTGAAGATTTTAAAGAGACTGAATTTTAATATGTTTGAATTTGTAAAGACTGTGGAAATTTTAAAGTAAATACGGCTTCAATGTGAGATCTTGGGTATTGATGAGAAAGGAAAGATTGTGGCTTAACAGTGATGTGTTAGTGTGCCAAGCTGACAAAAGGTCATTTGTGCTGAATAGTTCTATATCAACTTGACCCAAGCTAAAGTCGCCTGAGAAAAGGGAACTTCAATTAAGAAATGCCTCCACTACTGGGTGGTGGCAGCACAGGCCTTTAATCCCAGCACCTGGGAGGCAGAGGCTGTGGCTATCTGAGCTTAAGGCCAGCCTGGTCTTCAGAGAAAGAACCAGGAAAGCCAGGACTACACACAGAAATCTAGTCTTAAAAGCTCCCTTCACCATCTCCCCACAAGAAAAGATAATGCCTCCTTAATATCAGGCTGTAGGTGAGGCTATAGGGTATTTCTTAATTAGTAATTGATTGGGGATGTTTCAGATCATGTGGGTGGTGCCATCCCTGGGCTGGTGGTGCTAGGTTCTATAAGAAAGCAGGCTGAGCAAATCAGGAAAAGCAAGCCAGTAAGCAGCATCCCTCCAGTGCCTCTGCATCAGCTCCTGCCTCCAAGTTCCTCCCCTGTGTGAGTTCCTGTCCTGACTCCCTTCAGTGACAAACAGTGACATTGAAGTGTAAGCCAAACAAACCCAAAGCAATGGAAATCCTAACAAAGACAAGACCTAAATCTGATTTAATATTTAGAGTAAAATTTCAGAATATCTAAATTCTGTCCCATTTGAAGACTACTTGATGAGTGTGTTTAACCTGAAGGACTAGAACATACTTGTAATGTGGTGGCTTCTGGTCACTTTATTTAATTTTTTCAATCCCTGCATAAATACAGACCTGTGAAGCTGTTCAGCATGCATCTGCTATGGTCTTTAGGAAGTACGCTGCCCACCTGTAATGCAGGGATGAATTAGCCATGGACAAATACTGTCTCACCATCTTCCCTGACAACCTAATGACTTACAAGATATATTTAAACTTAAAATTGCATGGGTGTAACTTGTCAGAGTTATCTTAATGATTTTATTCATGTCTTAACACAATAAGCAAGTTTTTTTTTTTCTGATAGGCATTTTAAATATCCTCCCTTCGAGGAGCTAAGACTACAACTCAGTGGTAGAACACATCCTTAGACCTGCAAGGCCCTGTGTAAAATGAAGAAAAGAATTCTCAGTTAGCATGGTGAGACTGATCCAAATGTCACAGTTCCTAGGAGACTGTGGCAGGAGGATTGTAGATATGAAGCTAGCCTATTCCACACAAGTTCCATGCCAGGTGGTATAGCATGAATAATAAAAACCCAGAGAACAGAAATTGGGGTTCAACCTGAAAACCAGAAAAGCAAAGCAGCCAAGCCACTGGAGAAGTCTTACCTCTACCAAGGCTGGGCAACCACAAACTAAGCAGACTAAGCAGCCTGAACCTCTCTCTCCTCTCAATTTATATTCCCTTTAGTGCTGGGATTCAAGGTGTGTGACTTGCTAGTACTGGGATCAAAGGTGTAGGCCACCATCACTTGGACTTGTTTCTGCATTAATCTTGTATAACCCATGGTGGCCTTTAACTCACAGAGATCTGTCTGCCTCTGTCTCCAAAATCCTGGAATTAAAGGTGTGTGCCACCACTGCCTGACCCCTACTGACTAGTTTTGCCCTTCTGATGTTTAGGCAAGCTTTATTTATTAAAACATAAATAAATAAAATATCACGATAAGATAGGTAATAGGGAGACTTTGTCTCAAAACATAAAACAAAACAAAAACCCCACAATGCTCTATGTTGTAATTTTCAATTATCTCAATAAATCCAAGGCTTCATTTGAGTTACTGAGTTTAGAAAAAAAATGTGCATGTGTCAAACGAACTATAAACTTCGAAGACTCAGGGATCACGCAGCAGAACAACAGCACAGGAGACAATCCTGTGGGAAAATAGAGCAGTGTTTGCTGAGTCAAAGTCCACCTGGATTACAAGCCCAAGCATGGACAAGCCTGGCAGAGGCAGACTGCCAGCAGGGAGAACATTCACTGGCCACTTTGAACCCAGTGAGGTCACTCAGTTCCATGCTGCATGCCCAGCAATGCACCAGTGACCTCCTAGGATCTCGGGTTCTCAAGCTCTGAGAGCCATTTGCTTGCCAATACATCTTCGAGCCCAAAACACATTTCTGGAGTACCTAATATGTTCTCAGAATGTTTAATGAACATAAGCCTCTAGGAGGATCCCACCAACAACAGGTGCAATCCTATCTTCATTTTGTATGACCTTATGCCTAATCCTTTGTATTTTTTAAGAAGGTGATCCTCTAAGGTTGTCTGCCCCTTAAAAGTTTCAAATTCCTGAGCAGGGATGTGAGGGTAAGGGGATATTATTTTTCTAACCAAATGCCTTTGCATTAGTAGACTGATTTGGGTGCTCAGATACAGTCTGTGTTTCCTTATCATATCGATTACAATGCCTGTATATCACTTGCCAATAAAGTATTAGCAGCATTATTATTATGGTTATTGGTTTCCACTTTCTTCTGCTAAACCATCCGCTCTGTGATGGTTTGGGTGCCATGTGGGGTGGATAGGAAGAATGCAAAAATAACTGGTGAGGGATCTCTGGGGGTGGCTGGGTTGGGAAAACTCTCTGTGCAAGAATGAGGACCCCAAGAATGTTAGATTTCCCCAACATTCACAAAAATGAAGGCTGTGGCAATCTCTGGGGCTAACTGGTCCACCAGCCTGACTTGATTGGTGAGCCTCGGGTCCAGGGAGAGATTCTGTCACCAAAACCAAGGTGGACTGTTCTGGCATATCACCACAGGCTAATGTCCAGCTTCTACATGCATGCATAGAGATTTGCGGATGCACCTATATTGCTTCCTGTTGCTGTGACCTAACACATCTCAAAAAGCAACCTGAGGAGAAAAGGGTTAATTTCATCTATAAGTTACAGCATATCACCATTAAGAGAAACCTGGGCAGGAACTCAAGACAGGAACTTGAAATAGAAACCACATAGGATTGTTCCCCCGAGGTGTGCTCAGCTTCCTTCCTTATGTGGCCAGGCCCACCAGTGTAGGGATGGTACCTCCCACAGTGGGCTGGGCCCTCCTACCTCAATTCACAATTAAGAAATTGCCTCACAGACATGCTCAGAAGTCAGACTGATCCAGGCAATTCTTCCCATGAGTCACATGTGTCACCGGGATTATGCATGAACAACCACCCACATGTGTTCATACATACATATATAGACACAGACCCACAAAACCAAATTAAATTTAAAAGTAAAAAGGGGCAAGGGAGAATCGCTATTGAGGGGGCTAGAGAGATAGCTCAATGGTGATGACCACCGGCTGCTCTTCCAGAAGTTTTGACTTCAGTGCCCAGCACCCACATAGCGACCAATAATGGGATCTGATGCCTTCTTCTGGCAGGCAAGTGTAGATGCAGATGGAGCACTCATATCCATAAATAATATTTGCCAGGAGTGGTGTCGCCTTTCATCCCAGCAATCCGGAGGCAGAGACAGGCAAATCTCTTAGTTCAAGGTCAGTCTGGTCTACAGAGCAAGTCCCAGGACAGCCAGGCTACACAGAGAAAGCCTGTCTCAAAAATCCAAAAGATAATTAATTAAAATCATAAAGATAGCTATGGAACGAGCAGATGAGGTGCTATTCCTGACTGCTAGTATTCATTTCTGTCCTGCAGAAGTTATGCTTTGAGGCTAAGGGCCAGCAGTGGAAAGGCTGTTTTCCAATGCATAGTTTACACAAGGAATGTACCCTGCTGTATATAAGCATGCACATACCTCTGCTCTAGGAAGGTCTGAGACTGCTACTGCTTCTGGGGTTGGTCCACACACGGACGGCGGAACTTCAGCCTCATTTGCAGCCACCAGAGATTGGCACAGAAACACCCAAGAGGCCACTGGCCCTTCCACAGAACCAGCTCTGGTGGTAGGAGTTCATGTCCCTGAGATTCTTACACCAGTAAGAAAATTTAAAAGCATTGGCAGTTCCTAAAGCACCCTTGCTTAGAGCCTTTAAAAAGCTGACTGCTCCGGACACTAAACTGGGCTAAACGCAAAGTCCTCCTGGCGTGGTTGGCCTTCAAGTTCAGCTTTCTTCTGCCCTTCAGCGCTACACACTGGATTATTTCCTTCATGTTCTTCCCTGTGCTCCCAACCCAATCCTTCGCTTTTATAGACAAATCGATTTCCACATGTAGCATGGAGCCCGCACAGGCGGAACTTGGGTTACCATCAGCGTTACTGTTTTCTCAGGATTGGTTCAACCACTGCAGTGGATGTCACTCCCCCGACCTTTTACTTCTTCCTGGTGCTGAAACGGGGTGATTACAGGTGAAAGGCTGGGAGCTCGGGTGACTGCATTGAACTTCTTTGTCATTGACTAGTAGCCCCTCCCGCCCATGGCCAGACAGACACAAGGCTGTTGGCAACCTTAAGTTTAAATACTGATTTGGGTTTCGTTGGTAAAGCAAATGCAGTACCGCATCCCATTTTAGTTTGAAAATGAATTCGCCTATGCTTGGTATACACAAGTAAACATTACAGTTTGAATCTTTAATCCCTGTTCTTGTATTTGGAAAAGGAACTCAAGATTTCAATTAAACAAACTTGTAGAGGAAGACTTAATTGTGCAAATCATTCCACTGAGTGTCATGGAAAGGTGAAATCAAGTCCGTTTTTTTTTTTTAAAGATGGAGCCCAACCCATGAGAACACATGAGCACACTAGTGTATTATGAACGCCACTGAAGACACAAACCTTTTGTGGGGCACCACTACCATGTGAGCACCAGCATACAAAAGCATGGATACACACACAGGAATAATAGTTCATGTATAAAATTGCCTGTAATGATCATAAAAGCCTTGCGGTATACATTATTAAACAAGGAGGTTAAGACCTTCAGTCACAAAACGAGTAAACTAGGAGGTGGCACTTCAAGGCTTTGAAGTTTAGACTCAGGGCCAAAGTCCCTCTCTTTCCATGAACCGCCCTGTCATTAGCACAGTCTTCTAGCCAGGGGAGATGGCGTTAGCGATGAAGATGAAAAGTAAAAGAGAAAGAGGCCGCTCCATACTTTTGAAAATGTGTGGCATTTATAATATTTCAAGACACACTCTGGCAAGTTTTCCCTTTGGCTGGTTCCATGGCAGACCTCACAGAATGGAGATATATGATTACTTCTGCCCCCAGTCACACCCAAGGGAAGTTGGCCCTTCACGTGGTACAGTTGCTCCTTGGCCCCTCTCAATGCTTTAAATGATTTCAAACTCCACTCTAATTAAGAAGCTCTGACTTAATATTTTTTTTCAAGACAGGGTTTCTTTGTATAGCCCTGGCTGTCCTGGAACACACTTTGTAGACTAGGCTGGCCTTGAACTCAGAGAGATTCCTCTACTCTGCCTCTCCAGAGCTGGGATTAAAGGCACGTACCACTCTGCCTGGCTGCTGACTTAAATTTTGAGGAATAGATATATGTGATACTATTTTGTGTACTGAAATGCTAAATAGTACCAGTGAATAATATGATACTCAACGCCCTCAGAGGTGAGTTGACAGCTCCAGCCACTGAATAGAATCCTTTTTGACATTTTCAATCAGGCCCACCAATAAACAAGAGCGGTTCTAACATTTTCTACAACAAAAGTCAACGATATGCTTAATAGTAAAGTTATGGATTGAAGCACTTGTCTGAAAACCTCAGGATGCCCAGCTATGATGATGTCATAGAAGCTGGGCAGATACAGTATGGGCACTGGGTTCAAACACATCTGAGGACAATGTGCGCAGCTCAACCATTTGGGTCTTCTAGATCCTTCCACAGGGGAATCACTGTATGGCTGCTTGCCTAGTTGCCCACAATTATTCCAACTGAATAACTTGTCATAGACAGACACTTTCCAATAGTTACAACCATGTGATTAGCTTAATGCCAGAATAAATGCCAGGACATTTAAGAAGACTGAGAATTATGTTCTAAACCCTGAGATTATTGTTGATCTACTTAAACCTCTAAAGCCTTTCTTACTGTTGATCTCCCCAGACAAGTCTCCCACGAAAAGTCACATGTATGTGCATCTATGTGTGTGTCCTTCAGTGGCCCAGAACTCTGGGAACCACATTGAATGTTCCATCTAGCCACGAAGAGACACAGAGAACTAAGCAAGATTTTATGTGCGGGGCACTTTTTCTTCTGTCTTCCTCCCTCTCATTCTTCCCCCCCTCTTTCCTCCTGTTCTGTTTATGGTTAATTTTAGAGTAAATTTTTATTTCTCTTCTTATAAAAAAATCTTTTACTATCTTGATGTATGAAAGATATTACTCTGCAACCTGATTGCAAGGGTTTTTTTTTATATCTTTTTATAACGGTGGGAAGTACAAAGAAATGCCAGTTTTGTTTTTGCAAGTAGAACTGTACAACAATTTTTCCATGAATTTGAAATGCTACATTTATTAGATATCAAATTTTGACCTATTGCATGGTCCATTTCCAGAGTAGTATTTTTGTGTTTTGATATCAAGCTAAGACGTATCTCCGTTGCTTCTATATCTCTTAGAGATTGTCCATTTCCTGAATATTTCTCTTCCATAATAGGTACAGTTTGCCAGTTTGTCTGAAGGCAATTTTGAAACTATAACTTAGAAAGAATGAACTTAAAGCTTAATTCTGGGAGAATTGAGAGCTTTTTCATAACCTCACAACTGTATGCTTTTTTCATAACTTCTCAGCCATATGCTCCTGTGTTTGTTTTAACAGACATCTCTAATCCTTTATAAAATTTACCTAATTACTATTCACTTATTTTTCATATTAATACAGTAACAATATTAAAATTGACTAGACTATCTCTTGCTATAGTTTGTTATTACTTTCCACATTCCTCTTGACTGCTGGATAGACGCTATATGGTACAATTTTGTATAGCCCTAACGTAGAAACCATGGAACGCGAGCTTAGCATGTTTGAGTCCTTGTGATAAATCCCCAACACTCTCAAGATAAATGGATACATATGACAAAAAGCAATTTGATCTGGCTTTATGGAAAACTCCATGTATGTCAAGAATGAGGAGAGATAATTCTCCAGCCAAAGGAAGAGACTAAGCAGAAATGAGGAAGAGAACTCTGCACAGTTTGCTTGAAGACCCAGCTGTGCATATTCTGGGCCACAGGTTTGGGGTGTCCAATAATGGAAGCCAGGTGGTCAGACTAGAGATGAAAGATTGGACCAGCTTGTGAAGGGTTAAGATACACCACAGGGTGTGACCATACTGTTTTTACTTAACTATGTGGTGGTGCAAAGTTCAATCTAGAATTTCATCATTACCATGAAGTCACTATACATTGCAGATGTGATTTAAAACAGAAACCACAGCATAGATAGGAAGGACCTGCACATTCACTGGCAGCTCAGCTCTCTCTGAGCTGAGTAAAGAAGGACAACCCAGGCAGGGCGGGCACAGCCAGGGCACAGGAGCCACGCTGCAGAGTTCAGAATGAGCCCAGTCTCTTGCAGCTGCTTTTCTTTTAATGGCAGGAAATTAGGAAATTAAATGCCCTTGTTTACAAATGAATATTATTCTGAGCAGCAAAAGCAAATTATCTTTAAAAAGGTGAGGCCAAGGAAAGGAAGAGCCATGGACGGGGCAGGAGGGAATGACCAGTATCAAGTGTACCAAATAATGTTCAGTTCTTATTCAGCTCACCTTTCTGGAAATTTGAGATTCTTACTTCTTGGTTATCTTGCCTCCCTCTTCTCCTGATGCCAGATGATGCTTGTCCTGAGGAACGGGAGCTGGACAGCAGCAGCTGCAGTGCTGGGAAGAGATGCCATTAAGGACAGCATTCCTGTCATCATGAGAGAAGGAGAGTTCGGTATCACTGGCTTCAACTCTGCTGAGACAGTGAGCTACAGCAATTTTTCTTGTTAAACCCAACCCCACATGATGTGTGTGTGTGTGTGTGTGTGTGTACATGCACATATAGACATAACCAATTGCCTCTCTATATTTCCATCCATACATACATCTATATAACAGCCATCCATCCATCATTTATCTATTCATCTGTCTACCTAACTACCATCTAGCCATTCATTCACCCACTTACCATCTATCTATGTATCTATCTGTCACTCTGTGCATCCATCTCATTTGACAGGGTTTTAACACTGTAGCCTGCTTTAGTGTTGAACTAATGAACATCCTGCCCATGCCTCCCAAGTGCTGGGATTTCAGATGTGTGCTGAGAGGGTATTTGCTGAAGACAGAAGACTGAAGACAGGCCAGCCAACCAGACATCACTAGGGGATGGTAGAGGACAGAAGCCTAATTTTGTATTAAGGGTGATGAGATACAGAGCCGGGGCAGGCAGTG
This sequence comes from Microtus ochrogaster, assembly GCF_000317375.1. NCBI lineage: Eukaryota > Metazoa > Chordata > Mammalia > Rodentia > Cricetidae > Microtus > Microtus ochrogaster. The sequence continues at coordinate 7,468,496 of NC_022024.1, forward strand.
GAGGTGGGGGGATCCTAGTTAACAGAATTCAACAGGACTCCTTGCTAACGTGGGCTTTATAAGGGGTGAACACATGAACCTTGAAAAGCCTTATGTCAAGCCAACAGTGGTCATCATGCCCTTAAAATAAGGCACCCTTCTTTATGTGTTGACCAGTGAGAGGCCATAGGCTCAGACTGGCCTCTGTGCTGGAAGGCAGTGCATGATATGTTCCTAGGAGAACAGCATTTGCTGCTGCTGCCTCCTTGGCATGCTGCAACATCTCAGATCGCAAGCCTTCTGAGAGCCCCAGATGATAATCGTGGTCGGGGAAGAGTTAAGCCATTTTAGGATCAGAATAGACCTGAGGTAGGGTGACTCTAATGGGAACTTCTGACTCTTCTATTATCAAGAGCAGCAAAAACAAACAAGCAAACAAACACAGCTGAAACCTGAGACGCTATCTCACCTAACGCAGAACATCTGGCCACCTTCTCCTAACACAGAACATCAGAAAAGCCCAAAGCACAACATACTGCAGGCCAAGTCAGCCCCACCAGCTGAAGCTTAACTTTGGAATTTCCTGTATTTCTATTTCAATTATAATTCATTATCTTTTTCTTTCTTATTCTCTCTCTTTTTTTTTCTTCATGAAAAGAACTGAAGTGAGCCATGGGGGCTGGAGCTTATGGATCAGAAATGGATAAAGAAAAGAGGGCAGGAAATGAACAGAAGCAGAGGAACGGAAGAAATACTCAAACTGCTTCAGCTCTTGCCATAGGCAGGGAGCGGAATGGATGACTAGGTGAGGCAACGAGTAGGTTCATTTGTTTCGCTGTAGAATCAGCTCTGCTGGGGGCTGGAGAGATGGCTCGGCAGTCAGAAGCACTTCCTGCTTCTCCTGAGAACCAAAACCAGGAGCAACTCCAGCTCGTGGACCACTGATGGCCTCTGAGGCCCACACTCATGATCTCTGTCAGGGTTTCCGTGGCTGTGCAGAGATATCATGGCCACAGCAACTCTTACAAAGGAAAACATTTAATTGGGGTGGCTGGCATATAGTCCAGAGGTTCAGTCCACTGTCACCATGGTGGGGAGCATAGTGGCAGGCAGGCAGACGTGGTGCTGGAGGAGTAGCTGAGAGTGCTTTAAGGAAATAAGAAGTCAGCTGAGACATTGCGTGGTATCCCAAGCATAGGAAACCTCAAAGCCTGCCCACACAGTGAAGCATTCCTCCAGCAAGGTGAAACCTACTCCAGAAAGTCACACCTCCTAATAGTACTACCCTCTATGAGATTATGGAGGCCATTTACATTCACACCACCACACTCACATGGCACACACACACAAATAAAAAGTAAAATAAAAATTATTTAAAGAAACTACTTTACTCTGTGCAAATACCATACATATCAAAGATAAATCTTTATGCTATCAAGCTGCATACCTTAAATGTGTACAGTGAAATTTGTTTGTCTAAGGAAGACTTTCGAAGCTAACCAAAAAATGAAGGAAGGCAAGCCCTTACAAAGTATGAGATACTTTCAGGACACATTGAAGGAACACCAGCACTCAAAAGAAGTGTGAGCCTTATATATAGTTTGATTACAGCAAACAAGAGAAACCAAATAAATACTTCCATGAGGCTGTGCCACTATTCATCATGATGAACTTGTCTTTCTTGTCAAAATTGTGGTTTCAGCTACTCCTGAGTTATGCTCATACAAATAAAGCTCAGTTGGATCATACAAAAGCAAGAAAGATTTTGACTATGCTGCAGTATTGGTGTTGAAGCATGGTCTGTATTACATTTTAAATAAATGCTGATTGGGCAGTAGCCAGGCAGGAAGTATAGGCGGGACAACCAGACAAGGAAGTAGAGGTGGGTCAATGAGAACAGGAGGATTCCTCTGCAGTCCTGGCCCAGCCACAGAAGAAACAAGATGTGACTGCCTCACTAAAAAAGGTAATGAGCCACATTATAGATAAGAATAATGGGCTAATGTAAGTTATAAGAGTTAATAAGAAGCCTGGGCTAATGCTAATGGGCCAATCAGTTTATAACTAATATAGACCTCTGTGTGATTTCTTTGGGACTTAACGACTGTGGAAACGGGGCAGGACAGAAAACACAGTTAACACAGTATCGCAAAGAAGGGCTGGAGCAATGTCTCAGTGATTAAGTGCACTGGCTGCTCTTCCTGAGGATTCAGGTTTAAGCCCGACCCCATATGATAGAGTTCACAATCTCCTGTGACTCCAGTCCCAGGGGGTCAGATGCCCCTCCTGGCTTCCAAGGACATACACATTGTGCACAGACATACATGCAGAGAAAACATCCATACGCACAAAATAACAGAAGAATTTTTAAAAGAAAGAAAAAGGAGAGGGGGGAGGGAAGGTGAGAGGGAAAGTCCCAGGTCACATCACACACAGCCTATAGGATCTGAGTCCTAACTCATAGTTCTTATCGTCCAGTCTAAGAAGCTGGGTGGGCAGGGCTCTCCGCAGCTGTCTTCATTCAGGAGAGGGGGAGCATCATATTCTCTGTTCACGAGTGGTTTCTTCTGTCACGTCACGGAGGGGTCTGAGAGTATCCTCTGATTCCATGAAGTCTCACGCCTCCCATGCATAATTCGATGAGAAACGACACAACTCTGAAGGATCCATCTTTCTAAGCAACAACAAAGCCTTAGCAGAAAGAAGCTGCAACCTTGACCCTAGCATAGTTTTCTCCAGTGGGATTTCTTTTTCATAATGTTCCGATATAAGGAGGTAAGTCTGGAATTGCCAGCCACATCCGGCCATACCTGGGCAATAGCCATTTTCCTGTTTATGGCTCTGTGGTTTTAAATTTGCCACTTGATATATTAAGCTGGCTCCTATGAGCCAAATGGCGCATATTTTGTCCCAATTCCACGTGCAACAATTAGCTTGAAATTGTTGTGGTGTGGTAAGAATATTTATACCATGGTCATGGGCAGACACAGCAGATACCCGAGCTCACCCCTCCAGGTAGACGGTGGCTAAATACCTACTGACCATTTGACTAGATAAGCACATACACATAAGGGTATTTGATGTATGTTGGTTGAGAAGCATTTTCAAAATCATATGTTTCACTCTTTCTATGTTGATTAATGCCACTTTGACTTTGAAAGTAATCACCAAAAATAAAAGAATCCCACACATTTGAACATGGTTTGTTGTCAGCCACTAGAATTATTAATACCATACAGGAGGTTTTTAATGAAAAATTATAATCCTCCTGCTTGATAAGCTCACTTTGTTTTTTGTTTTGTTTTGGTTTGTTTGTTTTGTTTCGAGACAGGGTTTCTCTGTGTAGCTCTGGCTGTCCTGGAACTCGCTCTGTAGACCAGGCTCCCTGGAAACTCAGAGATCCTCCTGCCTCTGCCTTCTGAGTGCTGAGACTAAAGGCGTGTCACCACACCCAGTTTTGTATCATCCATTACTTTTTAAAGAACAATTAACTTTTTTAAATGGGAATGATCCCAGACTAGAACTTCCTGTGAAATGACAGGATTGTTTATTCAGGACACACCTGGCCCAGTGCAAAGCTCCAATTCGCTGCACGGGAGATTTGATCCTGTCATTAGTGACCTTGGAAAGGCTTCTATCTTGGCTCTCAAGGCTTACTAAAAGCCAGCCCAAGTCCCAGACACAGCAAGAAGAAGGCTGTAGAATGGAGCTTGGAGTCAGGGCAACAGGCTCCACCCCCTGGAGTCAGGGCCTTGGGCTCCTTTCTCTCTGGTCAGGGAGTATAGTAGAAAGAACCTGGTCCCGCTGAGCAGGTACCACCCACTCAGCCCTGGGTGAGAGAGTCTTTAACTGTCAACAGGCCTCCCTGAAGAAATTGAGAGCTTGGAAAAACCACAAATCATGGACTTGAGCCCGCTTCTATTGAGAAATCCTTCCCAGACATTATGTCACCTTATTTTCCTTTCAGTGCTGCTTATGAGCAGGTCCTCAGCCGCAGAAAATGTGTTGATTAAACTTATCACAATGCAAATGCCTTTCAACACTTTGTAACTTTTGTGCCAACAAAATAACTGGGAACCTCTTGGGCAGGTAGAGGGTTTGGTCATCCAATCACATGCATATTCATCTATGACTTCAACCTCTGGTACAAATGCTATTGACTCCCATTCTGGAGCTATTCTCTCTCTCTCTCTCTCTCTCTCTCTCTCTCTCTCTCTCTCTCTCTGTCTCTCTCTCTTTCTCTCAAAGCTGCGATTTTACTCAAAAACAAAACAAAAAAAAATGTGAGTTTCCAAACAGTCATTAAGCTTCTTTTCCAACGACTTATAGAAACTGGAAAAAAAAAAAATAGACAAGCATTTCCTACAATACTTCACAGTTTTATAGTTGGAAATAATAAACTTTCTAAAAGTAACTAAAGACTCGTAAGACACACAATCAGAAATGCATCTAATTATGTAAAGTAGCAAGTAAGCCAGGCATGTTTTTTTATTTCTATAATCCTAGCACTTGGGAGGCAGAAGTAGATGAGTCTGTAGTTCGAGGCCACCCTATGTTACACAGTGAATGCCAGACCAGCATGGTTTACCTGCTGCCTCAACAAAACAGACAAAAGACAGCAAAATAATTAATAACTAACAAGATTATTTGGACCATACTCCTGTTTAAACCTGGCATTCTAATTTTTAAAAGCATTTTTCCCTTCCAAATATTGGATTTGGAAATCCAATATTCAATGTGGAAAGCGAACCACCTATCTGCATTCTTATCTGTATGTGACGATTAGCTTGAGGCTTCCAAAGTTGTAAAGTGTCTTGAAGGCCTAACCTCAGGACTGGCCAACATTTTAGAGTCCTCAGCTCTTCTCTTATTGAGGGGATGTGGGCACCTAATTGTCAAAAATCTTACAAAGACTCCACAAGAACTATGTCTCCAGTCTTTTTATCTCTAGTCCAGACATAAGAATACATCAGCTAAACGGAAGAAAGGCTACGAAACACTAGACACCATTTTTGAAAGGTGCCAGGGTCTGTCTGGATGTATCTCCATGGTGGAACACTTGCCGACTGGTGGTCCCCAGATTCGTGATGGAACCTAGTATTAGGGTGTAGGGTGTTTAGGGGATCATTAGGTCTCAAGACACCTTCTGCATAATGAAAGTAGAGTTCTCACAGGGCAAGCCTGTGGAAGACCCCCTCCCCTTCCACTCTGAGGAACAGCTTTTACATGATGCCCTTTCAAACCATGACCAGTTCATTTGCATTATTTTTAAACTATCTAGCAAAAGGTATTTTGTTATAGCATCCTGAGTTGACTGAGGTGGAATACCTCACAAAACCCAATTTGTTTCTCATTTTGGTAACTAATCCATAAAATGTTCCCAAGAGTGAGTTTTCAACGTTAGTCTGTCCCATACCTGTTTATCACCCTACCCATCAACATTCAGCTGAGAGGCCACATAAGAAGGAAGACTCTGACTCTTATTTTGAATTTACCTTCTGCTACTCAGAAACCAAGACCAATTTCTTTGGCTATGAAATGCCATAGCAACGGCCACAGCATCTGTATAAGGTAACTGCCAGTCGCCTATTGAATATCCACAGAATGCGCAGAAACCAACTTAGCTAATGTCCAAGCAGTCACTTTAACAGCAGGTCCACAAAGCTGGCTGAGGATCAAAATCAATTGGAGAGCTTTTGAGAAACATAAATTCCCAGGCCTGCTGCATTTTTATAAAGCTCCCTCAGGGATTCAGATGTGCAACCAAATTTGGGACTCCAGGGCTTTTTGGTATTCAGAGACTTGCCAAGGGGGAGTTCTTTCCACAGTGTTCCTTGAAAGTCAAGAATTTAAGCTTCTGAATAAAGGGTGAACAGATTCTTTATAGCAGGTAACATTACACAAGCTTTTACAGTCCCTGGGGGAACTGGAAAAGGGGACATTTGAGTGTTATTTAAGGGAAGGTAGAGCTGCAGAAACTTAATCTCCCAGACAATCCTGAACTCTATTATATATTTATATATTCTCATTGTAATCACTGAGTCTTTAATCCCCTACTTTCATTTTTCAGTCGACTAGAGCCAGGAACATGCCCTTTCATTTAACGTGAGTTTGCTCATTCGATGACTTCGCTGTCATTTTTCAGACAATAGTCGTGGCAAATATAAGCCCGGATGGGAAAGGCTGTCCAAGTCTGTGCCCAGGTGGGAAAGGCTGTCCAAGTCTGTGCCCAGGTGGGAAAGGCTGCCTAAGACTGTGCCCAGGTGGAAAAGGCTGCCTAAGACTGTGCCCAGGTGGAAAAGGCTG
>NC_022024.1:7475220-7479991 GCF_000317375.1 Microtus ochrogaster
TCTCTCTCTCTCTCTCTCTCTCCTCTCTTCTCTTTCGTGTGTGTGTGTGTGTGTGTGTGTGTGTGTGTGTGTGTATAACTTCTTACCTTTTGAAGAACAGAAAAGGACAATGAAGAAAACGGAAACTCTGCAGACTCTACCTGAGAATGAGAAGAAAGCACATGGACAGCTCCTAACATTAGGGTCTGGGGGATGGAATCGCTGAGGTCAGGATGAAAGACAGAAGAGCAGCATGCAAGATTAACAAGATGGATCAGCCAGTGAAGGCCCTCTCTGCCCTAGCCTGACACCTGAGTGCCATCACACACTCACCAAGAAACCAGCAAGAGCCCATGGGCTATTAAAACTAACAGGTGTTTTCAGCATCTGAGATGCCTGCCACCCGGATGTCAGGTGCAGAACAGTCACACCACCCAGTCTGGATTCTACTTCCAGAGTTAAACCATTTGTGGCAGCTTCATCTTGCCCTTACCTCGTGATCCCCCTGGAAATCCTCCTACTCATGCTAAGTGTTCCTTTGGAACTGGGTTTTATTTTCTGTCCTTTGACTGCCGTGTTACAAAGACACCAGAAAACAACATTTCATGGCGAGCCTTGTAGGCATCAGCCTGTGCTCTGCAACCCTTGGCCCCATTTCTCTTCTTGCTGTGTTGCCCTTGAAAGCTCCTCTGAGAAGCTTAGTCACAATCAGTGGGCACTCTACAAGTGGATTAACTCCAGGAGTTCCAGACAAAGATAAGGCAGTGGTCTATGAATGAGCAAAGGTCAGGCCCAAGTCAGTGAATGGCTTCCCCACGACCGAGCCGCCGCCATCTCTCAGCACATCATAAAAGCCTCCAGAACCTAGGGTGTCCCATTAGCTGTCTTTTAAAGATTCGAAGTTTCTGTGTAGACACATTTTTTTTTCAAAGTGACTTATACTCTCTTTAATTTAGAGAAGTTTGACATTAAGATGCCCTTAGAACAAACAAGGGTTCTATTTCTAGAAAGCCATCCTGACATTTACGTAAATCTAAATCCACCGTAGCAGTTCTATCAAAACCCTGCAAAGAATATAAACATTGGACTTATGCTAGCTAGTGAAAAAAATCAGGCAGTGGCTTCAAACTGTTTATGAGGGATTACATTTATGAGGAAGAGTATTGACACTGAGATTCATACAAGTGTGTGGGAGGGGAAAAGTTGTATTGTCTCCAAATATAATTGAAATATTATTTTGAGCACGTATATGTATCAGTAAAAGATACCTTGACTTCTTACGTGCAAATACTCCCTGCCCGGCCAAGTTCTTGAACCTCTCCGTGTCTAAGTCTTCTGAACAATAGTAGTCCCATCTATAATACTTTGCTATGAGTCAAATGAAGATGTTTATATAAAGCACACTGTATTATTTTTGTCACTGTTTTTGGTATGTGCTGGCTGCTTTCATAATTATTCCACTATTTTTTACTCTGTTACTATATTTTAATGCTCCTGTTGTTCTAATAGTACTTTTTATAATAATTGGATTTTTAAAATCTTATAATTTTAAATTGTATAATTTTTAAAATATTTTAAAAATAAGATTTGTTTCTTAACATCTGATTTTAATTATTTTATTATTATTATTGTTATTTGGATTTTCGAGACAGGGTTTCTCTGTAGCTTTTTGGTTCCTGTCCTGGAACTAGCTCTTCTAGATCAGGCTGGCCTCGAACTCACAGAGATCCGCCTGCCTCTGCCTCCTGAGTGCTGGGATTAAAGGCGTGCGCCATCACCGCCCGGCATTATTTTTTTATATGGGGTTTTGCCTATACATCTGTCTGAGCGCCACTTTTGTGCCTAGTTCCAGTGGAAGTCAAAAGAGGACATCGGGTTCCTAAGAACTGGAGTCCCAGCCAGTTATATGCTGCCACGTGGGTGCTGAGAATTGAACACAGGTCCTCTGGAAGAGAAGCCAGTGTTAACTCACTAATCCTTTCTCCAGCTCCAGTATGGACATTTTCAAAATATAGAAGAGAAGAAGCCCCCGGTGCTCACATGCGCTATGTGTGCAGAGTGTTGATATGAGACCCGTGTTTACCTTTTCTCGTCTTTAAATCAGTTTTGGACAGGCATGAGCAATGCCTTTCAATTCAGTGAGAAATAAAATCACCCAATGAGAATGCAAAATATATCTCACAGTGACAACTTTCAAGCCGTGAAACTCAACGCTTATGCCCAAGAATGCCACCCACAGCAAATGAAGACCACATATGTTCCACAAGCCAAACTGCTAACATATAGGTGGGGTTTCTAAGGCATCGACTTTTGCTTTGCAGAATAAGTAGGGTCCCCCAAACTGCTCGGCTATAATTTCAGCCTATTCCTACCCACAGCAGCCCGTTCCTAAATTGCCACATTTTACCTACGTCTGGTCTTTGAAGACATACCCTGCTATGACCCCATCAGCAGTGGGACTGGCTGCTTTGTTTAATTCTACTCTTGCATTAAAAAATATATATATCATTCACATAAAAAAAAGAATCTATGGATTTGAAAAAGGCTTCCCTGTTCTGAACCTAAATGCCATCAACACAGACTTAACCCTGTAGGGTTGTTTCCACAGACAAGAGCTGGCAAATTATCACGGGAGTCAGAGCAGCAGGACCACATCTTAATTTGTTTCACAAGCTGCCACCCCCCAAGAGTGTCAATGAGACTTGATAAGAACTATGAGCTTTCCAAATCTCTGATTTGTTCCCCCGGTCCAGCCTCCTAACGCTCTCCACAAAGCTCGGGTTTCCACCCTGGGAATCCCCTGCCATGTTTAATTCCACTGACACAGGCAGACCCTCCTCTTCTAAGGAAGCTTCAGAGGCTCAATTTCAAAAGAATCTTCCCTTTCATATGTTTTATATTTAGATTTATAAAACTAAAACTACCAGCTTCTGGGACAAACAACACACCAGTTCTGAAGTAGGTTTGTTTGATTTCAGTTTTGTTCTTCCTTGTTTATGCATTCATTGCTCAGGACACGGTTTGTCGGACCACGCAAACGTAGCAGCCGAAGAAGCCCTTCAGACTAATTCTCTTGACAGAGGGGATAATTACAAAATGAACCAATTACAGCTGGTTTAGAAGATGACAGTTGAGGCAAGCGAGAACAGGACTTCATTCATTGGACAGCCAGATCCCGTCCGTCCCATAATCAGGTAGGGAGCCTTTCCAACAGGCCAGATTCTATCACTCACGAGCATCAAGGCCCACTGCTTGCACCGTCTGACAAGAGATACAGTTAATCTTAAAGAAAAAGAAGTGGAGAAAAGAAATGACATCTGCTTGTTTGATGTACCTTGGCAGCTGCCTGCCTTGTAACTCAGGATGCTCCAGTGAACCCGTCACCTGTCACTCCACTATGTGGATTGCTAATCATCTTTATGGCTGTTGAATATGTTGCTCCAACCCTCTGGCCTTATTTTTGTTTCATTTTAAAAATAAAAATTATAGGGGCGATTTATACACAAATAATAAGTAATTTAAAATATAGCAATGAAGTTATTTTTTTATTCCCTCTATTATTGCCTTATGAATTGAGATAAAACACTGGATCATGGCCGATGATATCCATCAAAAAGAAAAAAAATATACCTAAATGGTTTTTGTTGCCAAATTCAGAGGGCTATCTCACGACGATCTGACTTAAAGTCTAAGCCCGTGGAATTTCACTCTGGGGGCCTCATGGCAAACATCCAATAGTCTGCACAGCCAGAGAACAGCCAGAAAGTGGACTGGGAAAAGCCAAAAGGGCAGGCAAGCCCTGCGTGGAAGAATCAATCGGCAAGGACTGCTCTGTACACGGGCAACTCCCATAGCTAGGTGAAAGGCAAAAGGGAAAAGAACTTTATTAATTTGAGGAATGTTAATTATTTTTGTGGACTGACGCCAGAGTAGTTAAAACACAGATTTCATTTTTCAGAGGAAAGAGGGGAGAAGACAATGACTTTAGTGGGTGTTTGCCAAGCCCATCTGGGAGGGCTCCTATCGCTGAGGTCTCTTCAGCCCAGCGGGGGTGCCCATCCCCCTACACACCTTCCCAAGGATTTGCTTTACCTGGTTAGCTCCAGTGTGCGGCATTTTTAATGATCTTTCTTTGATGACCCCTTTTCCACATTCTAAAGTCACAGCATGAACCTCATAGTCCTTATTCTGGCCCTGGATTGGCATTTATTTTGGATTGACCATTGCACCCCTTTCTCACCAGTCCAGTTTGGTTTCCACCTCATTGGTGTTACCACCTGACCTCACTCGTGACTCTTTTCCTAGCCACTTTCTGCCTGGCTATTTCTCTCTGGATGAACCGCAATCACCCGACACCTGAATGTAGCCAGATTTCCCTCTGTATGCTTGTACTCTGCATTCCACGAATGAAGTTCATGAATTCACTTCTCTCACCAATCATACTGATCCTGAAGCCCAGCCTTATTCCTTTTCTTCCTTAGCCTGAACAAAGTCAGTTTTATGCTGAAACATCCTTCTCTTTCCGTGACTATCATCTTCAATATCCTTGACTCACGGAAGACGTGCAGCGCTGGCTTGCTTAAGTTCAGACCTCCTGCCTTGTGATTTATTCCCTGGCTCTGTTTTCTCTCTAGACCATGTCCTCCAAGACTTCACACACTCTTGGGCGTGGCCTCTGAGAGTTCCGCTGCTGAGAATCATGACCATCCGTGTAGAATTGCCAGTTGTCTACCAGAAACTAAGCATGCAGCAAAAACAACTTAAAAGCTTAATAAGTTTTCTTCAAAAGAAG
>NC_022024.1:7480189-7491858 GCF_000317375.1 Microtus ochrogaster
GGGTATTTGAGTTCACTGTAGCTCTTGGTTATCCCTTCTCCAAATCTGCTCATCTTGAAGAACACATTTGACTCTGAAAACACTGAGTCATCTCAAGCTCCTCCATGTTGATTAGCATCCACCTGTGCCAGTCAAGAATTCCTGCATCTTCACCATCCTGAAACATCTCTTGGATACACCGAAGCTTCTCAAATCTGGTTTCCTATTAGTTCATTACTTTCTCATGTGAAATTAGCTCAACTACAGTATTTAAAGCTCATAGTAAAGAAGGGAAAGTATGATACAACTTAACACAACTATTTGTTAGGATTTTCCTGTGTTTCTTTTAAATCATTTCAAAATGCCTTTATCCTAGCTGTAACATAAAGGTGCCATACTCTGCCATCAATATGTCTGTCCTTTTTATCCATGATACTACATAAACCTTATATTATCACCTCACGGCAGCAGCAATGAACACAGTTTCCCTAAAAAGAATTATTTGAGGACAGTGCTGATGCTAAATCCTCGCGGATCCTCCGAGGCAACAGGGAATTGAATATGTTTAGAGCTCACAGGTGGCAGGCTAAAGAACACTGCCATCAGCTCTTCTAATGAGCAACATTTTCTAGTAGGTTTTTCCAATGCCATCGGTCACTCAGAGGGCATGGGCACTTTGGGAAGACCTTTCACCATTCAGCCCGACCAACAGCATCAGCTCCTGTGCACATGACAACACCATACCAACCTCAATAGAATTTCCTCCACCTAGAGTCATTTAAACTCTTCCTTCACCATAGAACACTAGAAAGACTTAAAAGTTCAAAATGTGGGGCTGGGCATGTGGTTCAGTTGGTAAAGGGTTTGCTTAGCACACACTGAGCTCTGGGATTCATACCCAATATCCTGTAAACAAAACGTTGTGATCCAGCCCTGTAATCCTACAACTTAGGAACTAGAAGGAGAAGAGTTATATGTTTAAGGTCATCTACAGCTTCGTACACATCTAAAACCAATCTGGGATGCATGAGACCTGTCCCCCTTCCCCCTAGAGGAAAAAAAAAAAAGTTCAAACCTGTCTCTGACATTTACCTAGTTTGGGAATTTGGGCTAATTCATTTAGCTAAGGTCTCAGTTTCGTCACCTGTAAAATATTGATAATAATGGTAATTATTACCCAGTGCTATCTGGAGGGTCAAAAACTGAGACAGGATTGTCTTAGTTAGGGTTTCTATGGCTGTGAAGAGACACCATGCCCAAAATACCTCTTAGAAAGGAAAACATTTAACTGAGAAGGCTCGCTTACAGTTTCAGAGGTTCAGTTCACTATCGTCATGTCAGGGAGCATGGCGGCATGCAGGCAGGTATGGTTCTGGAAGAGTAGCTGAGAGTCCTACATCTTGCGGGCGACAGGAAGTTGACTGAGACACTGGGCGGTATCTTGAGCATAGGAAACTGCAAGGCCCACCTCCACAGTGACATACTTCCTCTAACAGGGTCACACCCACTCCAACAAAGCCACACCTCCTAATAGTGCCATTCTCTATGAGATTATGGTGCCAGTTACATTCAAACGATCACAAGGATACATGAAGGTCCCAACCATGTGTATGGCCAGCACAGGCAAAGCCTTGGCCATTTTAAGCATTTAAGTCAAATTCAAACTCTGCCATTCACTCTCCCCGCTGTGACGTTGATAAGCCTGGCCCCAGCTCCTGCTCTGTGCTCTATTCACTAATATACTTTGGGCTTCTTGCCTGTCACATGCCGGTAGCTTTCATCACCAAGAGGACATATATAGCGCAGGTACAAAGCTCAGTGCACCGTGCCGCACAGTCGGGTCTCCAAACAGAAAAGGTTATGGACATTGTGGACACTCGACTCACCTTTCAGGTGATGTATAGCCCAGCAACAGACACTGAGGTTGAATCTTGTCTACCCCAAAAGAAAAATATACATTAAAATAATTTATTTTGTTTAAGGGACCAATTTGAGGCAAGTTTACCAGTTCAAAAAATTTTAAATTCCTAACCCGCCCTTATAATTCTATGACTCTAGTTGACATTTATTCCATTCTTGTTTGAAGAAGTTGACAAAATAGCATGGTTTTCTCATTGAATAAAATTTTCAACAACAAAAATTCTGATATCCCATATATATGTACTTGGTCTTTTTCTTCTTTGTTTGCTTAGACTAACATCAGAAAGACCAAATAAGAATGAATGAAAACCATTTTCAGAAAACCACACAGATTCTGAGCCTCTACTCTCAGGCTCTGGACCACAGAGCACACCACTTTGTTTCTTCTTCAGAAATCAAATAGGTATTGCACCAACGTCAAACTAATAATTCCTTTTGCACAAGCAAAACACATTTTCAAAAATAAAACACAACAAACAAGAGTCCCTAGGATGATCTAACCCCCCTGCTCCCTCCTGTGTAAATGCCTGAGGGATTCAAGTTGGCAGAACAAAGACATAACTGGACACATGATTATTGCTGGGCATTCATGATATCTGAGAGATGGAGTTAGCATAGATGTCCTAGTTCTTCCTTTAAGAGATTTGTATATTTTTTTTTCTGAAAATATCCACGCATCACACCTCAGATCTTATACGCAGGTTTGTTTTCCCCTTCTCTTTTTTGTCATTTCAAAGCATGCACCCACATACAGCCCTTGAGCAGACAAGGCCTGCTGAGGGAAGGGCCACTTAGGTGCACAGACTGTGGATTATGCTTTATAGCTGTTAATTAAGTTGGAAACAGTCTATGTATTGTCTCAATAAATTGCAAGGAACAGACAGCAAAAGGTCGCCTGCACATTGGCTCTCAAGTGATTAGCCACTGCGGATCACTATTCTTCCCCCATGTTCCCTCCTTGAACCCCTCTGCAATGAGCCCAGCAAACACTGAGTGAAGTGTGGCCAAGCAGGACCCAGCAAGAACGTCCCGGACACAACCTGAAGAGGCTACAAGACACACATCGCTGAAGGATTCAGAATAGAAGAAATGGTTTCAGATCATACCAAACCCGGCTGTTGGTTTTCTGGTGCCAATCGCTGTTTCCCTGGGAGAATTTCTCTTTTCGCTGAAAACTCAGCAGTGAATCATGAGGACCCCACAAGGAGAGAATTGGGCTGCATGGTGGAGAACACCTGCGAAGAAGGCCACCAGGGCAGTTCTCCTGCAGAGTGGGTTTACTGGGCACACAGCCATACCCTCCACTAGGCCAGCTCTGACCCAGGGTACTGTAAAGCTAATGATTTGCTCTAATCCAACCCAAATAAGAGTAGGCAATGTCTTAAAACTTTTAATGAAAAATGTATTCCTACCTTTGACCCGAGCTATTTTTCTTCAAATATTTAAAATTCAAACACACCATGAACTTATGCTTTTATTTCAAACCAGAAAACCACCCTTGCTGTAATTGATCACACACACACACAGACAGACACACACAGACACACACATACACATGCACATATGCACCCTTAGTTTAATTTGCAGTTATACATAATGCACTGGATTTCTATCAGATGTGACAGAAACACACAAGAACTCAGCATTTATGTGTTAAGTAGAAAACACATGAAGCCCTGGTGGTGTGGATCGATTTGCATCCATTTTAAAGCAGTTATCTTGGAGAAGACTTACAGGAGAGCTTTTAGCAGGGCTGGGAGACCTAGGGTGCTCTCTATGAAACATACTCCGCACAGCGTGGTGAGACACCAATGGCTAAAAACTCAACCCTTTATACTCCACCTCAGTGACGTCACTGTTGTAGTTTAAATCTAATTCATGAGTAGAAAGCGGTTGTCTCCGAATTAAAATTATCCTCTGATCTTTAAGGGCGGGGAAGGAAACTGGCAGTGGTGTGATTTCATGTGTGTGCATCTGTAGCATCACTCTCTGAGATATTCTGGGTGTGATGAGTGCGCACTTCTGTGCTGTCATGATACAGGCACTCAGCTTCACACTCATCTGCTCAAGATTTTCCTCCCTGCCATTCTGTTTATTTCAGAGCCTGTGTCCACACACAGGTAAGTCCACAGTGCTTAAGAAAGCAGGATGTGCTAGGCATGAGGCATGTCTCAAGGTATATATAGGAAGAAACTTTCCGCTGGATTCAAAGTACCCGCTCAGACTCCTTAGCTTTTCTGTGACAAGAGTTCTTGTCCCATGAGGACATTTTCACTGGATGTAATGGAGCACTCTCTCAGTGTCTGTAGTCACCTGGGCTATGTAGTGAGACTATGTCTCAAACAAAACAAGGAAGAAAACATTTTTCTGTTTAAAAATATGAGGCTAGGAACCATCTGGTCCCTGTCCTTGAAGCATCTGATGGATGCAGCAGGTGGAAGGCTGCAGATCGGGAGACTCTCAGCTGGTAAAGAAGACGGTAGAGTTGGAAGCAAGTGCAGGATGCCTACTGCTATCAACGCTGTTGGTTTAGCTCTGGTATTGATTTGTTCCCATGATCAGCTGAAAGTAACCATACATCCTTCTGTAGGACAAAATTAGTTTTCTGTTTATTTTCAGGATAAAATAAACCCCAAGCTGTTTGCAATTAATCAGAATGAGATTGCATTTGATGTCGATCTTCAAACAAATGTAGGGTTTTGTTTGGGTGTAAGAATACAGTTAAAGAAAGGATGGGGGCTGGGCGGGAGCACCCATCCTTCAGTGCAGCCATGTCGGCATGAGTAAAGTTTGGTTCACCTTGATTGAGGGGGTGCCCCGGAAGGAGTGGAGGGAGTAGAGGTGAGAGTTTCTGGGACATGAATTTGATCATGGACTCTAACCAGGAACAAAAAGAAAGCAGGAAACAGTGCAGAATTAATAGCAATAGAAACTTTTCTTGAGTAAAAATGTTCTAGAAATGGAAAGAAAGAAAATCAAGCAAGGTTTCCACCACAGTAAGGCTGGACCAGCTAGATCATCACGAAACCTATGGAGAGCACCATGGGAGGCTTTTGAGCAGGGGTCTGGAGGATGGATGTTGGGAAGAGGATTCAGGCCGCTCTGTGGAGAGTTACAGGGATCTCACAGCAGGACCAGCAGTGGGCGAAGAGGCTCAGGTGAAAAGATTGAGGTTGGAAATGGATGGCGAGAGCAGAGCAGAGCAGTTGAAGCTGGTTAGGATAAGCATGTGTATCGAAAGCATGGCTAACAGGATGTGCCCCTGTGAGAGGTAAGTGGAAAACAGCGATGGAATTAGAGGCACGTGGCTAAGAGTTATAATGAAGAAGAATGAGAGGTTCTACAAACTCTTAAGCCCGAATATTCAGATATTGACAGGGCCTGGCTCCCAGGGCACAGGTAAAACACACATCACCTCTCTAGTAAGTAGCCAGTACATATGTCATCTATACCACCTATGGTAGGTTAAGTGTAATTGGCCCCCATGACCTCATAGGGAGTGGCACTATTAGGAAGTGTGGCCTTGTTGAAGTAGGTGTGGTCTTGTTCGAGGAAGTATGTCCCTGTGGAGGTACGCTTGAGGTCTCATATGCTCAAGATACTATCTAGTGTCTCAGTCCACTTCCTGTCGCCTTCAGATGTAGCCAGTAATATGTCTGCCTGGATTCTGCCATGCACCCAGTCATAATAATGGCATGAACCTTGGAAGCCACCACATTGAATGTCTTCTTTGTCAGAATTGCCACGGTCACGGTGTCTCTCCACAGCAGTAGAAATCCTAAGACACCACTCCTTCAAAGGTTTAGGAGGGCAGAAAAAATGTAAGTGTCAGAGGATGGGGAAGTGTACTGTATTCAGAACATGGGCCCCAACAGCTGTGGTTACCCATACAAAACCTGAACATGATTGGACAGGTCAACCTTTCATCATGGAGAGGGGAAAGGGTCATGAGGACCCCACCTCTTTTCTGGTGACTCCTGGCTGTTAACGGTGGCTGTGTCAGGGGGAAGCTGTGATTTCTTCACCAGCGTACCACAGACAAGTTGTCCCCACTCCATTAAATAGCCTCCCACAATGCTCATGGGAGCAATTCTATTTAAACTCAGTCCTTCTCCTCCCCCCCCACTACATACAAATAAAAAGATCTGGGAGTGGGAGGTAAGCCCATTAGAAAGAGGGATTTCAGTAAAATGGAGAAGGGGATGAAAAAGGATAGTGAGATGTAGGAAAAAATGACTAAAATTCAGTGTATAGAAGTAGGAAACTATGACTAAAAATTCATAAATAAACAAGTAGAGCAAGAGCCTCACAAAAACAGAAGTTCGTGCACACACACACACAAACACCCTAGAAGTGTTGTCATAGAAACAAATAAGGTGATTTCCTGACCTATGTATTTGCCACACTTAAAAAAAAAGTATTCCTCTTTTAATAATAGACACATAATAGACAGTTGGATGGAGTGGACTATTGAGATACCTAGTTCTTTGGTGCTGGTTGATTGTACAACATAGTTTGTACCGTAGCGATTTCCTTACAGCTATTTAGCCGGTGAGTACACAGGAGCAAAGATTCTTCTCATTAAGTAGATTGGAAAGGAACCCTCTGTGTGCTTCCCACTCCAAAGTCTCACACTGGTCCAAGGCTACCACAGTTGAGATAGAACTGCTGTCTGATTTTTTTCTTTACTCCTTAGCCTCTGTCTACAACCTTTGATGGAGCTGGGTGGGAAGAAAGGGGCATTTCATGAGCTCGGCTAATGAGTGTCATCACCGTAGAAAGAAACCCTAGGACTACATAAAAGGAGACACCATGCCTCTACGTTCCCAAGTCCCTGAACTCTACATGTAGAATTTCTCACAGCAGATGGGAAGGGTCAAATGGTGTTTGGGTTTGAGACGCCTCCTCTGTCTGATGCTAGAAGTACCCTGAAACCCAGTGGAAAGACTATCACCAACAAAGTCCTTTGGTTTTATCCCCTGTTCTCTGTGCCCTGTGAAATGTAGATGTTGGAAAGCTATTTGGTGCAAGTTGTGTAACAAGCTATGATGAAAGATGAAAGGCATTTCAAAGAGTCACTATCCTAAACCATTTATTCTCTTAAATATTAGCGTTTCCAGGAGCTGATGGCTCTTATTCTCAGATTTAGACATCCAGAATGTGTCCTATAGACACAGTCATAGTTGCCAAATATGGACTGCTTTTGGATACTTAAGCTATTTTTAAGCAAACAAGCTATATTTGAATGGTTTTATTAAAAAGCTATTTTTCTAAATAGCTCTGGAAAAAACTTTTAAAAATGCCTTTGTAGCCACAGTCGGGGTGTTCAAATTATGCATTATTTGGTCATCACCGTTCTTGTCTTGGATCAGAGGGAGCCAAGTGTAATTGCTAACATGATGGAAAACCCTTCGCTCACCTTGAGACAGCTCTCAGATGCTCTCACTGGCATTATAGGAAATGACCCATGAAGGGAGACCCAGGAGTCTTCAGGGCTTCCTTCCTAGGCTGCAGTCTCAATGACTAACCGCAGACTTCAGGGAAACACTCCACTGCTGCCAATGGTCTTGAATTCTTTGGGGACAGGTCCCTGGGCATTTGATGTACTTAATAATTCTTGTCTCCTCTAATTTCCCATGATATATTTTCATCACTACAAATAAATATCTCTTTCAAATTCAGACTTTGAAGGGACCTGTTGGCTTTTTAAAAATATGGCCACTAAGGCTTAAGGAGTGGCACAGTGGTAGAATACATTTTCAGCAGCATGAAGTCCTGGATTTAATCCTACACCCAAAACAAACGAAACAAGGTACTACTATATTACATAGTTTAATACACCAAGACCAAATGCTGAAATAAACTTCACTTTTAATAATGCATTTTTAATATCTGGAAAATCTTTCATATGAAGTCCATTGATAAACAGGTTCAAGTTATGAATGAGGATGCACATTAATAAATGATAAAAAAGGAATTTACAACTTTTAACCCAGGGTGGGTGTGTCTCTAGCTGATGTGGGATGTCCTTCTGCATATGTGTTACTTTTACTGTTTTGGTCAATGGATTAGCAGAGTAAAGCTAGGTGGGAAGTCCAAAGATATATAGAGAGAGTAAGTAGGGTAGAGATGTCATGTGACTGCCAAAGGAGAAAGACACCAGAATAATACAGGTAAGCCACAGCCTCATGGTGACACACAGATTAATAGAAATGGGTTAGTTTAAAATGTAAGAACTAGACAGAAATATACCTAAGCCATTGGCCAAACAGTGTTGTAATTAACATAGTTTCTATATGATAATTCATGTCTGGGAATCCGGAAAACGAAAGCACAGTCTCCATTTACATAACTAGCATCTTCTCTTAATAATAGTAAGACATGCATATCTATTTGTTTTAGAGTTTTAGCAGGCTCAATTTTCATGTGACTATATTATCTGTTGTAGAAATCGTTATCATGGTGCTGAAAACTCAAGTATAGAGTAAAAACAAACAAAAAAAAAGAGATAACCTTAAATTTTAAATCAGGTCACCAATTTAATGGTGCTGGTTACTGGATCCCAGGGTAGGATGTTTTACAGTTCTAGGTTCAAACCTAGGGTCTGATGCAGGCTAAACAAGCTCCATACTGCTGAGCTGTACTCCCAGCCCTTGTCTTTGAGTTTGAGCAATGATTAACTCATAATATCATTGAGCAACTTAGGGAGAGTCTCCTAATTAAGGGACGCCTCATCTCACCCATGTTTCTGGGGCAATAGCTTGAAGGACAATCTCAAACAAAAGCTGATTGGAAAACGGAACCACTTGAGATTCTTGTTTGTTTTAAAAGCACCCTTTATACCATACAGGAGTCAGAAAAGTCCAAAGATTATCATTAGTCCCTACACCAAAGCAAAAGAAATGTTGTCACCACCTGTAAAGGCTGTCAACAGTTGGAAGCTGACATATCTTCTCTCTGGGCTGCTTGGAGCACACGGGCATCATTTACAGCTTCCTAAACTAAATATAGCCCAAGACAAACTTGTGAAGAAAGGGAAGCATCCTTCTCTTTTTAGCATTTTCCCCTAACTCTAGTAGCCAGCTGCCTAGGTTCCTAGCCAGGCTTCATTTAGGGAGCAGGGATGGTTCAAATACTCCTGACTTGTTAGCGGCACTTCAAGAGTTGGGTGGCCTTATACTTAGAAGAAACCTTTCGGAAGACTCTGCTGTCCTCGAGAAGAGCTCAAACCTCATTCTGATGCCAGGGTCAGGGCATCAACCTTCAACCTTTACAGACCAGACTGTAAAGCACCTGAGCCATGCAGCCACGCATACCATCTTCCCAAACCTTAACCAGTGTAAAAGGAGGGGCCGAGGGACATGCAATGCCATGCTTCACCTGTTGTTCCCAAGCTGCTGACTTGAAAGCTCATCTTTGGAGCAAGAAGGGCAACTTTGGAAACCCACCGCTTCCAGTGCTACAGTGAAGGGGTGTGGTGCAGTAGTAGGGGGCAACTCATGGAGTCAGATGGAATAGGTTGGAATTCCAGCTCCAACACAGGTAAATGTTAGCATCTCATACCATGGTTTCTTTACCAACAAATACGTGGATTTGGGGAGGCTATCTGGAAGAGGCTATAGCAAATAAATGGTTTAGTACACATCAGGCACTTGAGAATGTTAAGAAGCCAGGTATGCTGCTAAGTATCTGTATTTCCAGGAGTGGAGGGCTGAGGCAGGAGGATCAAAACTTCGAGGCTTGCCTGGGAAACATGGAAAGACTCTGACCCAAAAGTCAATAGAGCATCTAGAAAGGTAGCTCACTGACAGAACACCTATTTAGCATGTGCTGGACCCTAGGTCCAATCCCCAGCACTGCAGAAATATTAATGGTGATGGTAATAATGAGATTGTAGGTGCCCACAAACACCGACTGCTAGCGTGAGGAGTTGCAAGGGACTCTCACCTCCACATTTGCATGCTTATCTCGGTAAAACACGTGAGCTGAAAATAAACGTTCCATCTCTGATGAGCACGCCAGATGAGAGATGTGAGCAACCCTATTAAAATAACTGCAATTCTTTAAATTGCATTGAAAAGATTCAAGAATCTTGCTGGCTATACACTTCAGTTTTCCTCTGGGAGTTGGGGGTGGGTGGGTACAGAGAAGCTCAAATGACAGCAAACAGCAGGTGGGATTCATTTCCAGGAACTAAAAGGATGAATGCTCCCCCACCCCCACCCCCAAAGTCACTGATGTCTGAGCGAACTGTCCTGGAACGGAGGACCTTGCCTGCAGCAGACAGCTGTGCCTGGATGAGGCGGCAGGACCGCAAACCCCTGCATGTTCATGCTCTTTGTCAATATTTCAAAGGGAATCTTTTGTATTTATATGTGAGCACCACGGGAATATGTAAGACCTTTCACTAAAAATGTTTATGATTTTATTACATTTGTTTATTTTGTGTGTGTAAACCGAGACTGCTTGACCATTTCCCAATTACTCAGACCCAAATAATCACGCAGAAACTATATTAATTACTACACTGTTTGGCCAATCAATAACTCAGGCATATTTCTAGCTAGCTCTTACTTACATCATGAATTAACCCATTTCTATTAATCTGTGTATTGCCACAAGGCTTACTGGCAAAGATTCTGAGTGTCTTTGAGTGTCTTTCTCCTTGAGCAATTACATGGTGTCTCTTTGACTCCGCCTACTTTCTCTCTCGTCAGATTTCCCACCTGGGTTTGTTCTGCTAAGCCTTTGCCCTAAACAAGCTTATTCATTAACCAATGGTAATAAAGGATATTCATAGCATATAGAGGGGAATTCCACATCATCTGTGTGTGTGTGTCCTCTGACACCAGCATGGAGGTCAGAGGACAACTTGTGGGAGTAGGCTTGCTCCTTCTACTCTAAGGATCCTGGGGACTGAACGCTCACAGTGACAGTGTGGCAACAAGTGTCCTCGTATGTAGGAGCAGAAGCTGAATGTAATGCAGGGCACTGGATCCTGAGGATGCGCAACAAAACCGCACCGTAATAGCTAGGCAGGCCTGTGTAAATATAAACTGTCAAAGGAGACGAAGATGTAAATAAAGGCAACAAATAAATCATTTATGAGCACGCGCATGATTTGGGAATGCTCATTAATTCTTAGAATGGTGTAGTAGACTAACCATTCATCCAAGAAGTGGAAGAAAAACATTCCACAGGTGCCCTTTTTAGTAAATATGTTTAATGATTCATTTTGACCTCGTGGCATATATCATAGCAAACTGAGTTAATTCATAACTTCTTGAGATGGCATAATCCAATTCCTAATAAAATTCATACAATATGCTACCATAACACATAGATTTAGGACCTTATGTGAGGTCACAAAATACCTTTTTTTCTATTCTCAATTTCATTAACATTTAACAACTTGAGCATCAATGAATTCTAGCACCATTGTTACTAAATACTTCCAGCAGCGAATGGTTTTTGTGGTTCATCCATTTGACCTCTCCGAACAATGAAAAGAGATTGACAACTTGAATAAAGTTGTCCAGGTTGGGGAGATAGCTTAGTGGTTAGGAGCACTTACTGCTCTTGCCAAGGACCCAGGTTCCCAAGACCCCCATGGTGGCTCACAATTGTTTGCAACTCCACCCCCAGAAAACCTGATGCCTCTTTTGACTTCTGTAGGCATTACATACTCATGGTGCATGCACACACAAAGGAAGCTCTCTCTCCTTCTCTTTCTCTCTCTCTCTCTCTCTCTCTCTCTCTCTCTCTCTCTC
>NC_022024.1:7491958-7495537 GCF_000317375.1 Microtus ochrogaster
TGTGTGTGTGTATAATTATGTATATTATATATTGTATTATATTTTTATTACATAGTATTATATTATATTATAATAATCATATATACTATTATTGTATATACTATAAAACACATTATATATTAATATTAAGGATATAACTTTATGTGGAACTTCGAAGTTCTGCTATGCAGCACAGTTTTGTTTTCGAGCCCTTTTTGAGAAGAGGAAAGGGGACCAAGGAATCATCAGGGTATGGAGAGCGATGCCGCTTCACCTCTGACGGCTCCCCCTCCATTGCAGAGACATGTCATGCATCTGTCTTCTGCACTCCAGAGAGAAGGGCTGGTCTAGGGAGGTCTTTAGTGTTTGGTATATCCCATAGATTTTGAGGACTGATGCTTGCTGGGGGTTGGGAGTGAAGTGGAGGGATGGGGGGACCAAAAACACGCTAAGGGGCCCTTGCTGGGAAGGAGGCTGCACCGAGGGAGTCCAGTGAGTACGCTGGGCCCTCTGCCTTGGCCCAGTTCTGCAGTTCCCTCTTCTTCCAACCAAGATGCCAGGGATGGCGGTGTCCAGGTGATTTTCTGGGTATCCACTTTTACCCCCAGTCTGAGTTTCCAAGCACACCATTCTTCCTAGAGGGTGATTTGATAACTAAACGAAATGTAAAGCAAACTATATTTAATTTGTAGCTAAGTCCATGTTTAGATAACAGCATTTACTTTTAATTCAAACACCACACAGTCTGCCGACTTGAGAGAAACAGGTGGGTAGCTAGCTCCCCCTTTCTAACCGCTGATCTTTGGAGAGGAAGAGGGTACTTTGTATTTGAAACTGCATTTTGTGTGTGCCTGAGTGCAGGCGAGAGGGGAGCCTGGTGAGGTTACTGAGCACGGGGGCACTTCCTCCTGGCGACACTAGTGGGGACTTTTACTTTTATCTTTCCCCCTTTTCACAGTTAACAGGTCCACAAACCCTGTCATTCATTGTGCCGATAAGGTGAAGGCTGTGTGGCCCAGCTCCAAGCCTGTCCTTGGATGCTAAAACTGACAATCTAGCACCTCCATTACTTCTTATCTCTGAGTCATTGGCCTTGCCAGCACTCAAGATAAGAAAGTCTCTCACTTGTTCAGTGGGGGAGAGAGAGGGAAAGAGAAAGAGCACCTGCCTCAGTGTGTAATCAAGTCACATGCTTCTCAGAGGCAAAAGAAAAAAAAATCAAATCAACAAAAATCCCAACCCATTGGGTCTGGGACATACTGACCACAAAATAGGCAGTAGTAGGCACTTTGGGAAATAGGACTTTTGGTTCCTGGGGGTGGGGAGGAGGAGATTATAAATGAGAAACTGGTGTGTATCTGATGGAACATTAACCAGGGCGGACCGGCAATCCACTGAGCCTCTCTCAGGAATTTCAGTTGTTAATTTGGGGAAATCACCAGAATTCTTAGTTCACTTTTGTGCCACTGTAACAGAATCCCCAAGACTTCGTAATTTATAAAGAACAAGGATGTATTTCTTACAGTTGTTGAGGGTCAAAGTCCAAGCTCAAGGCACCCACACCTGGGGAGGGACTTCCTGTTGTAGCACGCACTAGTAAAGGCAGAGTGGGAAGAGCAAAGGCATGGGATAGGAGGAGGGGGAGAGGAGGGCAAACTCAACTTCACCACAGTCGACTGTCAGAGTAGCAGACTCCCTCTGGCACAGCAGCACAAACCACCACCACCCCCAGAAAAGCAGAGCCAAGCTTCTGTGACATAATAGCTCTTGGGGGTTCCCTCCCAATCTTGTCACGTTAGGGATAAATGTTCTCAGCACTGACATCAGCAAACATGCACGGTGCTTTTCTTCATCTATTCCCCAGGAATTTCACTTTCAGTTTTATTTCCTGCGGAATACAAAGGGATCCATAGAGAGCCGTAGGGACTCTCAAATCATTTTTTGGCTCCCGCTGTCACCCTAGATAGATACCTACCCAGTTAAAAACTTCTCTCTGCCCTTTGCTTGATGAAGGCTTTGGGGAGTTGGTAAAAAGAGATGCCTTGCTTTACCTGTCTATATAGGAGAGCTGCCCTTTCTACTGACCGCATGATCAAAGGATGAACTGAGATAGGCAACGCCCCAGATCCTTTCCAGGCCGTGTCTTCCACCCCCAGTTGTCATGTGACCTTCAGTGCATACCCATAAAGTGTTCTTCTCTGCTGCTGCTGCTGCTGCTGCTGGGTCCCCAGCGACCACGCTAAACCACAGCCAGATTCTACATAGGCCTGTGAAGCAATCTGTGTGATGACTTTCCCTAGAGATTCAGAATCTCCTTTCCCATTGGGAGAATGTGTCCATCGCCCCCCCCCCTTTTTTTTTTTGAGACAGGGTTTCTCTGTGGCTTTGGAGCCTGTCCTGGAACTAGCTCTGTAGACCAAGCTGGTCTCGAACTCACAGAGATCTGCCTGCCTCTGCCTCCCGAGTGCTGGGATTAAAGGCGTGCGCCACCATCACCTGGCTGTGTCCGTCCCTTTTGCGTCCTGCAGATGTGACCCCAATGCAATGTTGTTGACTTAGAGGGTATTTTGAGGGCTCTGGCTTCATGACTGGACGAATGCCATTCTGGCTGCAGCAGGTTTCCAATAAAAAGATAAACACTGTCTTTTCATCATCCTCTCTTCCTCTCTCCCTCCCTGTCTTCCTCTCTTGCATGTCTTCTGCCATGGGATGGTACAACAAGGAGGCCCTCCCTAGATGAGGACCCCGAGTCTTGGACTTGTTAAACGTTTCCCAGTGTTAGGTGTTCTGTTACAGGAGCATAAAACAAACTATGAACCTCCTTTGCATTTTGACAATTGTTTATTTTTTCTCTAATCTAATTTGACAACATTACTTTAGTGGTTACTCTTCAAGTATATTTCCCACCCTCCCAATTCATTATCACAAACATGAGTGTGTTCCTTCTGGTTCTGCTTGTATTTATTTGGGTAACTCATAGCTTAATTTAATTGTGTAATCATAAATTCAAACCAGTCTGGACCCTATGGAGGACCAGCTAGCCACTAACTGTCAGGATCACACAGACAAAAGAGTGTAATAGAGAGGAGCTGGTGGCCTTCAGCAGAGGCCTAGGCCACAGCCAGTAGGCACTATGCAGAGAACAGAGGGCAATAGGGACTAATCCAAGGAGCTGATAGAGAGAAGCCTGATTTAAAAACAAAAAGAAAAAAAAAAGGCTTTGATTGTATTCCTAGGTAGCTGATTAAGAGAAACTCAGTAAATGCAGTGAGAACATGGTGGGGGTGGGGGAGTCCAGCAGAGCTAATGGAAGCCTGTTTAGGACAGACGCCCAAGCAGATGTGCAAAAGGACAGGCTGAGGAGGAACTGAGTGATCTGGACAACGATGAAGTGTCAGCGAAAGAGCTTTGCAGTGAACCGGGAGAGTTGGTGGGTCGGAGGATGATAGTCAGCTAAAGAGGCCATCAGAGACCAAACGCAAAGTGAAACTGAATAGGTCACTCGAAGAATTTCAAACTTTACTTTGAAGACAATGGAGCCCAAGAAAGCAATCGGGCCGTGGAATCGTAGGCGTAGGCCCTGATTTGAGTTGTCTTTGC
>NC_022024.1:7495979-7503767 GCF_000317375.1 Microtus ochrogaster
CTGTAGGTGGTTGGTAAAAGTGTGTGTGTGTGCGTGCGTGTGTGTGTGTGTGTGTGTGTGTGTGTGTGTGTGTGTGTTATTTAGGAGAAAGTTCTGGACCGGCAACCAGGGTGAGATATCAATAAAAGCACAGAAGTGCAAATTTAATTCATGAAGAAAGTGAAAGTGAGGGTACACAGGAAAAGCAAGCCCTATTGCCAAAATGGTGACAGACTTCTGATTGCCCCTGATATCGCAGGAGCAAGCCAAGGCACTCACATCACATAACGGGCATGTATGTACTGGGATCTCACTTGGTTTGAGAAATTTCGGTGTAGCAAACCTGGTTTTTCTTATGTAAGTTACTCAAGCAACACTAGCCAGGAAAAATCCATAGCCCAACTGCAGTGAACACAATTCTAAGCAGAGATCCTATAATTTTAACTATTGCTTGTCCGTCATTCTAAGATGTGACACAGTTACAGGCAGGTAGAAAGAAGGGGAGGGGACATTTACTTAAAATAGGGTGTGCCAACTCTAGTCTTTCATGTCCCCAAGTATAGCAATGCTCACAGAGGTGATTGGCTACAGTGAACGTCAATGGGCATGGGGTTAAAATCTCAATCCCACCAGCTATTCCTTTCCACATCAACTAGCATGTGAAGCAGTGTCAGCCACAGACATGCGTGGGCAGAGACCATGCAACACTCAGCTTACAGAAACTGAGTCTTAAAATTAGTTCGAGCCACCCCACAACCTATGAGGTATCTCTTTAGGACCTGCCACTGTCCCCAACGAGGGGATAGCAGAGCATCTCTGTGGTCTCCATCACTTCAACACCTTGCTGCCCAGGTTACCTGTAGGAGTGCCCAGACAAACTTCACTCAGAAGTCTTGTAGTTTGATCCTATCTCCTCCCTCAATATACTCCACAGATGGCAAGTATGTTTAATTCTGATAGCCTTTTCAGTCAAGATATGTCATCACCCAAAAGCCAGGTTGACCAAGGTATGTGTATTTTTTTTCTTTCAAGGTCTTAGTGTAGATTACTGCTCTTAGCTATTGGCGGAAACCTGATTGCCAACTCGAGTTTATTAAAGGGTCATTTCCACCCAGTCCCATCCACTGTTAACCAAACTACCAGGTTCAAAATCATATTGTGTCTTGTCTGTCTGTGTATACATACATGCATACATACACACATACATACATGCATGCATACTACATACATACATACATACATACATACATACATACATACATACATACATACATTTGAAATGGGGTCTCACTATGTTGTCCTGGCTGGCCTGGAACTCACAAATCCTTCCGCCTCTGTCTTCCAGGACTGGGCTGCCCGGTTGTGTGTGTGTGTGTGTGTGTGTATGTATGTATGTATGTATCCGATTTGGGGGCATAAAAAGATTCCACTGACATCAATACTAAAACTGTTTTTTCATCAAAGCCTCTGTTTGATCCGCTTGGAACTAAAAAGCTCCCTCACACCAAAACTACTTTGACTGTACTCCCTAAAGTTTCTTCAAGTTAACTCCACCTCTGAGCAGCAGCGGGCTCAGTCCTCCGCTGGCTCGTTTTTGCCCTTCCATTCCATCTGATCTATGGTTCCCAGGGCATAGCGGAGACTTCTGGCTGCAGACGCTGGAAAATGTAACTCGGAATTTCCTACAATCTCAGCTCTACTTTCTCCTGGACGCAGGCCCCGGGGGTTGGAGCCTTGTTATTGTCACGTGGCCGCGGGCTCCAGGCGGGCCAATGGGCGAGCGCCCGCCCGCCTCCGCTGCCCGCCTCCCCGCTCAGCCGCGCCGGGACTTCGCGCCCCGCCGCCCGCCGCGGGCGGAAAAGTTTCTCTGCAGACGGTTGAGCTCTTGGTCGCCGCTCGGGCTGTTCGCACCGCGACTGGCCGTCCTTCGCTGCTGGCTCTCCCGCTGCGCGCGGGCATGCGAGGCCTTGGGTGCCGACCCTGAGCTGCGAGGAGCACGAAGCGGCGATCGGGGTGTCCAGCCCGGTCAGGGAGTCTGTGCTCGTCGGGGAGTGGGGGTAGGAGTTGGCACGAGGCGACGGAGCTCCGGGCCGACCGGAGGCGGCGGGGTGCGCGGCGATGGGTGCTCCCAGGCTCCGAGCGGCCGCGGCGGCGCTGGGACTGCTGCTTTGCGCCGGGCTGGGACGCGCGGGCCCTGCGGAGAGCGGAGGCCACGGAGAGCCGGGGCGGTCCTCGGAAGATGCTGCTGGGCGTCCGTGCCCAGCCGTCTGCCACTGCCTCGGGGACCTGCTAGACTGCAGCCGCCGCCGTCTGGTTCGCCTTCCTGATCCTCTCCCTGCCTGGGTCGTCCGGCTGTGAGTATCAATATCATTCCGGGGGTTGGAGGGGACGGTCCGGCCGAAGGGTGCGGGGCGAGTGGAGTCTATCAAGGCCTGGATATCAGGGTGCAGTGTGCACTGAGTGCGCCCAGGCCGCAAGTGGAACCCTGTGGGGAACTTAAGTCTCCCTCTGCGTCCGCGCAGGTGGGTGCTTGGCTTGCCACTCCAGGCGAGTGTACCGAACGCCCGCGACCGCAGGAGCCAGTCTGCGAGACCCCCGGATTTTACATGTTTTCTTCTGAGTTGATTATGTGGGAAACCGGCCCAACCTTAGCTTCTCAGTTGTTTAGAGTCCCTGCCTGTCCCCAGTTGCTCCATATGTATGCGCCTTTCTAACTCCGCGCCTCAAACTCCTGTTGGTGCTGTCTCTTCCCTCTTTCTTCCCTCTGCTGTGCGTAGTTTCACACTGGCAGACCATCGGCCTCCCTCCCGGGCCACTTTGTAAAGTGTGTTGGTTCCGGTGAGAAGTTGGGTGCGAATTCTGATCTGCCGGTGACCAAAGGGAAGTAGGTTTTCACAACCGACACCTTCTTCTGCAGCAGCTCTAGGAAGGTTGAGGGCCAGCTCCGAGTGCTGTTTGGCGAATTTTAAGCTGAGAGAGGTCACTGCCAACTGTTTGGAAGAACACGGAAGAAAATATTATTTACTTGAAAATGCGAGTTCTTAACAAATGTCAACTCTTTTTTATCTCTTAACCTCTAATTTTCTTAAATTGGAGGGGGGTGTTTAAGCCATAAGCAAAATAAATAAATAAATAAATAAATAAATAAATAAATAAATAAATAAATAAATAAAAATAAGTTGTATGTTATATTAAAAAATAGTTGGCCTGCTTTAAAAAAAATCAAATTGCACTTCATACTTAAGATTCTTAAATGTAGGCCTGGTGGAAATTCTCAGTTCTTTAACAATCGTAGTAGGTCTTGACAATAGTGGCAGCAGCTTTGGTCTGGCAGTTTAAGAAATCGTGTTTTTGAAGCAGCATGCCAGCCTAAATCCTTTCATCGGTTATAAACTGTTGACCATCAAACAAAATGCCTGGTTTAAAAAGCAGTTTAATAAGGAAATAGAATTAACGAGAATTGGATTGATATTTAATGGCTGATTATGGAATGTCTGATGTAGCAGCTTTTATTACTCGTGAAAGGGGAGATAAAGGCTTGAGCCTAAAGCAGGAAGACTTTCAATTAGTTGTGGCTAATTCCATTCAATTGCCTCTTGGGGGTGGGGTGGGGGGAGGTCGCGCTGCTGCGTTCCTGCAGCAGAATGGCCCCGTTGACGACATATGGAATTGAACATATGAGTGCCTGCGGGTAAACACCTATGGATAACAGAGGAATGAGAGAGAAAGCTAAAATGGGGGACTGCCTTTCGCCACGCTTACTAAGTCTCACTTCATCCGGTAGTTTCTCAATGACAGGTGGCCCATTCAATGCTGCCAGTACACGGTATTGTGCTTTACAACTTAGATGCGTTTCAGAAAACCGTGCGGACCTGGATTGGAAGTTGAGTTGAATCGCAAAGGGGGATTCAATACCTATATAAACGTTCTGAAAGGGAGCTGACCTAATTAGGATTTTGTTTTGCAGATGATTTGGTGGCACACTAAAAACAAATTACAGATTATTTGGTTAGCACAGTCTTTAATTACATTTACATTTCCGCCAGTAGTAAATTGTCTCAATACAAGTCCACATTCCTTAAATGTCCGTGAAAATACATTCCACTTGTATAAATAAGCACTTAGTTTCTTGTCAGGGGCCCTGCTGTGATCGCTCATCGACCGGCCTTCCTATTCTTGTACTTGGGTGACTTCTGACCATCTTTGTAGGTGTCACCAAACCTTGTGGTCTTAAATTCTTTATTGCCAGTGTTTCTTTTGTTTGTGTTCACAGCCCTAGAGGTCTGTTCTTCGCCTCAAAGAAGCTCAGAAAGCAACATGCAATTGAGTTCTCCCCCCCTGTTATTTGGTGTATTGCAATAGGCGGTGTAAGCTGCTGCTAGTTAAACCTTACTTAATTACAAAAGCTCTTAAGGAGAAGGCTTCCAAGACCAGGGCGCAAGGAGAGAATGTGTATTGTTAGCACAGCTCTCCTTTTTCCTCGGGAAATTCAAAGAGCAGAAGTTTGTCTTTGGAATAGTTTATGAGAAAGTTCAGGAAAGTATGCTGCTTGCTCTTTGTTTCCTTTGTTGAGTTTGCAGCTTATGAACATCTGTGCTGTGTGTGTGTGTGCGTGTGCGTGTGCGTGTGTGTGTGTGTGTGCGTGTGCGTGTGTGTGTGTGTGCGTGTGCGTGTGTGCACGTGTGTCTCTCACTTTATTCAGTTGTCATTTATTGACACAGGAGTGCCTTGTGTGTATGGAAGGGATGAAGAGTTGGAGCTAAACAATAATAACACTGTACTCACTCGGCTTTTAGAACAAACCTGCAGTTCTTTAATCAAAGTGGCTCTTAAAAAACGTAACTGCTTGGAGCCTCGCTCAAAAATCTTTGAGCTTCCAGAGCTCTGAACCCAAAGAGGAGGGCTTGTTAAAACGCATTAGTTAGCCAAAGGGGGAAAATTGTTTGATTGCCAACTGGAACCTCAAGTGTTATTAGATTCTAGCTGGAATTTCAGATGATGTGTCTTATCACGTGGAAATGTTTGAGCTCTTCACAAGGCTAAGGCGAAAGTCCGAAAGGTAGCTTGTGCTGGCCTCACTTCTTTGGTGTTGGCCTGTTTCGAATCTTCTGGAACTGACTCCAGCTGGGGGTGGGGAGGGAGTCCTAGTCCTTAAGGTTCCCACAGCTGTTCTTCTATATTTTCCAGACCAAACCTCGAGCATAACAGGCTGATTTATGAGTCGCTTTGGACCAGTGTTTTAAAACAGCTACAGCCTGCCTTTGTGTTTTCGGCTCTCCATGTTTCTGCTGAGTTAGCAGCTTGGGCAGGCCTCTGTGGGGTTAAGAAGCTCCAGCTCCTCTGTCTTTGCATTTTCAAATTTGAGTTGGAAGACAGATTTCCAAAAGCAATACGATAGCTGGAACCGAATGTTGTAAAATTAATAATTTTCACATATGCTTGCTCACTTGCTGAGACGAAGAGCGGCTGCCATACACAGGGTTTGACTTTCCCAAGGCTTTGCCCAGTGGCTTTCTGGGTAAACAGTTAATGCCTCACCACCCATACCTTGGCCTCATCACAGCAAATCTCATAAAAAGTCAAGTTTGCCAGGGACAATGTTCTTTCATGGAACTTCACACAACAATGAATCTGCCCTGCTATTGAATGGGTTCTGTCCCAGGTTCAAGAAAACACTGACATTTTATGTCCGGAGTCTCTCAGTGTTCCATCCATAAAAATAATATAGGGAAGATGTAGGAAATGTGGCATGTAGGAAAGAGAGAACAATTACTTCTGAAATGTATATTACTTTAAAATCTAAATCTAGGTAAGTTAAAAGTTCCATGGCTTTAAGTATTTAGCAATAAAAGTCACTTAAGAATTTCTTTTCTTCTCCCACATTTAATGTAGTTTTAATCGTATACAGAGCTCAGGATGGAAGCGTTTGCAATAACTGAAATATGTATGACTGCCAGCTCCTGCTGCCAGACATGAAACCAGCGTCCCCAAAAAGTGCACAGGGCTGCAGGCTGGTTCCCCGGTTTGAAGATCTTTTGTTGGGGGCTGGGGCCTCACCCTATTACTGGAGGAAAACCTTCAGCGCTCAAATCTCATTCCTCCCAGGATTCCCTGTGAAATAATCCTTACAATGAGCTTTTCTTTTCTTTTAATTGAAAAGAAAACCAACTGTCTGAAATGTAAATACCAGATTGCCCCCCCCCCATGCCTTCAAACACAGGAAACAATGGTGGGGTGGGGGTAGGCTCAGCATTCTTGAGTTAAGTAGGTCCAAATGACTGTCTGTGGAGTGAGGCTCATGTCCCAGGTGGGAGACTCTTTTCTTGGTCCTGTTTTAAGCCATGTGGGCAGTCTGTGACTGTCTGGGGGTGCTAAAGGCACACAGGTTTTGTTTGGCCGCCAACGTGAGTTGTTGGGCTCACGGCTTCCTTGATGAACTCCAGATGGACTTGGGCTGGCTGGGCTGTGAGGGGAAAGTGTCTGGCTGCAGCCAGCGTGGTGAGCATGCACAGCAGTGGCTGTAATTGCAGGATTTTTATAGTTTAAAACGGAGCCAGATTCCTTCCCCCCCCCCTTCATGTTATAACTCCTCCAGAACCGATCTACTCATGTCTCTTTCTGTCTGGTAGGTCTCTAGGCAAACAGAGCTTGAATAAAATCCTTGCAAGTTCCTTTTCAGTTTGGTTTAAGGCGAAACACAAAAATCAGGGCTCGCTCTCAAAACGAAAAGCGTGGAAAATGACAGGGTCCTTGATTTCGAGTTGTCGCCTAAGCAAGCAGCGACACCCTTTCTCTGAGTGTGTGATTTCTGTGTTTCTGTTGTCTGTGGGAGGACAGTCTGAGGTAGGTAGCGTGGTTCATGCTTGTCAGCAGCTAACTTTAGTTATCTAAAACTCTGGTTATTTAAACGCCTTCATTTTAAACGCCGAGGAATTAACTTCGGATCAGGCCAGTCTCTTCCAGAGGGGAGCTTCCAACCGCATTGCACGTGAACCACATTACCAGTGATTGTTTCCCCCATTTCATCTTCATTGTGCTGCTTTGGAGGAATGTAGATGGGATGTTGAAACATTTGTTGGATTTTGTTACTCCTGCTCCCCTGAATCTTGATGCTGGGTAAACTTCCTAACCCAGAGCACTGTATGGGTTAGGCGTTACTTTCGGTATTTTGATGCCTATGGGAATTGTTACTAAATTTGCCTGGGCCTTTGAAGGAGAAGAATGTTTCTTTCAGTGACTAAAACGGGGTACCACCTGCCCTGCGTTATTAGATGGTTGTTGTGGTTTAAATTGTGTACTATGGGATCCCATATTGAAATTCAAAGAGTTCTTAAATGTATCCTTTTGAGCATGTACATTCAGAGCCTGTGCACTTACACACAAGCGAACATACCCTGTACTAGTAATCTAGTCCCTTAACTCAGAGAAACAACTAAAATAGCTAACTCCCCATGGGCGTCAACCTCTTCCTTTGGCTGCGGTAAGGACATGGTACTTAATATTTTGATAGTTAAAATGTTTCTTCAGAGTCCTTGTTTCAGTAACCTGCCTAATTAGCAACTTTTCATAGTCTATGATGTCATGTATCAAGTCGAGGGTGGGGAGATAGAAGCAAGCTAAGGTTCATGAAAGGTCTGTTCACCATGTGCCAAAAAACAGCTCTTAAAATGCTTGTGGGCTTCAAGTATTTGAATCCGCCAGCCTCTTAAACGAAATTTGTCCTCAGAGTTTGTCGTTCTGAGCTTGGCATTTGGCTGCCATTTAATTCGTGGACATAGTGGTCCAATTATTTCTCTTCTTGTCACTAGT
>NC_022024.1:7503877-7515784 GCF_000317375.1 Microtus ochrogaster
AGAGAGAGACAGAGAGAGAGACAGAGAGAGAGAATTCAAAACACCGCTCTGCCAGTAGGTCTTTAAGTGATACTAGTAACTTTTTAAGAAATTGCTTGTAATATTACTTTTGTTTTCTTACAGGGACCTGAGTCACAACAGATTATCTTCTATCCAGACAAGTTCCCTGAGCCACCTTCAAAACCTCCGAGAAGTGTGAGTCCCTGTTACTTCCTATAAGAGGGCTGCATAAAATGTCCCCCTTCTTCCCCCCACCCCAGACCATTTCAAGGGATGAACCTTTCTTTGGATGATAAGACCTTTTTCGAACTTTTAACTTTTAGCTTGGGCAATGCCTTTAAGTAATGCATAGTGTTTTCCCATCTTTGGGTTTCATACGACCTAATTAGCCTTTTCTGTCCTTTTGGCATTCTTAGGAAGCTGAATAACAATGAATTGGAGACCATTCCAAGCCTGGGACCAGTCTCAGCAAATATTAAACAGCTCTCCTTGTAAGTGACTCTCAGCTCGTCCCCGTGGATGTTTGTAAGAGCAGCGAGTACTACCTGTATCAGCAGTTCTCACCTGGTCGGTCACAACCCCTCTGGGTGTTGTATATCAGATCTCCTGCATATCAGATGTTTGCATTATGATTCATAACAGTAGCAAAATTACAATTGTGAATTAGCAATCAAATAATTTCATGGTTGGGGTTAACATAACATGAGGAACTCTATTAAAGGGCTGTAGCTTCAGGAAGGTTGAAAACCACTGATTTCTATGGACTAACATGTAGCTCTTATAAGCAGACTAACTACCCTTTCGAGGGCATAATAAGGAAGGCCTATTTATACTAACTTGTTTCCACTTCTAAATTGTAAGGATTTATTTGTTTGTTTATTTATTTATTTATTTTGGTGCTGGAGTGGACGGGAGGTGGAGTAAGTGTAACCCAGAGCTTTTTGGTTGCTAGGCAACCCATTGACCTACTACCCTCTCAAGCATCTTTACAAAAACACTTTACTAGCTTTGCTAACCTGACTTCCAGGATTCAAAAGAAGCTGCCTTGAATTTTGGTTACGTTTTGTAGATGAGAATTTAAATTATGGTGTTGCCCAGTAGTTGTCATGGGAACTGGATGTTGTATAACATAATGTTTGTAGATAATGCCCCAGACTCACTGTGAGGATAATGGAAATTGGTAGTATGCCATGGTGGTATCGTCTTTATTTTGAGTTGTGTGTGTATGTGGATTTGTGTGCATGTGAGTGAGTGCAGGTACCCTTGGAGTCCAAAAGAGGGCGCCAGATCTCTTGGATCTGTTAGCAGCTGTTGGATGTGGCAGCTGGGAACTGAACTAGGGTCCTCTCAAGAGCAGAATCTGCTCTTAATCCATGAATCATTTTGCATCACCTTATAAGTATGGCTCCCAGTGTGGGAATCAAGATTAGAAACCCCAACTGAAAATGTTTGCCAAGTTTTTACATACAACTAAAATTGTGTTGAATTTTCTGTATTTTCAGAACAGATTATATGTTTATTATATTCGTTACTGAGGTCAGCTTTGGAAACCACCTTGTCTTTGCAGCATTTAAAAGTAGCATCTCGTATGTTCCGGGTGTAATTTCTAAAATCAAGCAATTTCCCCGTCTTGACCTTAAGTAATTAAAATTTTACTTGTCTCTAAAGTTAAAACGTGTCCTCTAAACAGCTTGATTAAAAGCCGCCCTTGTTCCGTTTTTTTTCTGGTAAAGGTGTTGGAAGGGTTGAAGTTACATAGTAAATTTCAGGAGAGCTGGTCAATTAATTAACGTGATCACTCTCCAATTGCTTACATCTGGTGATTTATAGTGGTTTGTTTTTACTGAAGGCGCAGGTCAGCCAAGTCACGGTGCAGCCGCCGAGTCTGCTGTCTCCTGTTTGAGTAAAAACCAAGTGGCATTTGATACTGATGTGGTTTTCCCAGAGAGCAGGACCAGAGAGGAAGGAGAGAAAAGGCGCTTGGTATTTGTCAAATAAACACTGAGTTAAAAGCAGAGTTTTCATATCAGTGTCGGTACCCATTCTCTTCGCGTTTTATTGGCATGCGAGTGTGTCTCACAGCCTCGGGAGTTGTCTGACCAAGGGGGATTTTTAAATTGTCCCCTCATCTTGTTGTGTTTGTCCTGTGTTTTGGCAGATTCTGTGAACGTGTTTTAAGAACCTGGCACGGTAGTGGCTGGGGGTCTGTAGCGTGTCGTCTGCTCTGGGCGGGTGGCCTAACAGCCTGCAGTTTGGCATGTCGTAGAGTCGAGGGCCCAAGAACATGCAAGGAAGTTATGAATCTCTCTTGGAACTGAATAGCAGCCACCACCCCTTCAATGCCATTCCTTCTAGCTAGCAAGCTAGAGGCTGGACAAACGGGAAAGTTCCGAACCCTCCACACGCTGTGTCTGTATGTGGTTAGCTCTTGTGAGGCTGTGCGTGAAATTAGCCTCAACAATCTCGCCTCCTTTCCCTTTCATGGGTCATCGTACCGCTGGGCAGTCACTATTTTGTTCATCTCTCATAATGAGAGGCCCAATTATGGCTTAGCTTAGGAAGCCCCCCGTGGTGGTGATTTGTATGAAGAATACCCATGAAAGATCCTGAAAACCTTGCTTCTCTGGTAGTTTCTTACTACAAGTATTTTGTTTTCTCCCAACAGCTCTTCTGGATATTGCAATATATAGTTACTATTTCTAAAACATTAATATCCTCTGTATCATGTTGTGTAGATGGAATATTTATTTTTCCCTTGTAGAGAAGCCCTTGGATGTAATCTCAGCTAAATATCAGGACTTTTGAAGACATTTCTGAAATTGCAAAAAAAAAAAAAAAATTAACCCTCATGACATGACTCAGATTCCATACTTGCCTTAGCACTAGATTTAAGTTGCATTTTTCAAAGTAGTTTCTAAAACCATTTGACCTTTGTTATCAGGTTGTTTTTTTTTTTTTTTTGCTTGTTTTTCTATATATTTTTGGAAGAAAATATTTTTCTGGGCTATTTATATGTTATAAAAAGGAAAAATTAGTTTGAGTCTTTACATATATATATAATCACAATCTTTATATAAAATCAAATTTGTGATATATATTTTCTGTGTATATCATACATCCTAAGGATAAAGGTTGAGCACTCCAGCTTCATGCTGTTGTTTCTCCGTGCCACGGGGCCCTCCCACTTGGAGTAACTGGCTTCAGAGATGACTAACTGGTAAAATATTTGTCTCTGCCTGTAATAGTGAGAGATGGGAGCTAATGCTGGGTCACATGGCACCCCCTTGTCCAAAGAGAAGCTCAGATCAGCAATTCGAACCCTGGTAAAATATGAGCATTTTGGGATGCTGGCTGAAGAGCCTCTGAGTGTCTCTGATAACAGGTCTTTTACAATGCAGAAGACTTGACCAGAAGGCTCAGAGCTCACTGTAGGGGGGAGAGGGGGCAAGGCATGGGCTTTGTCTCTGTCTGTGTCTTTTATTTATTGATTTTTTTTCCCTCTCTCAAATCATCACATGGCTGTGGCAGGATAGGGTTTGTTTGTTTTTTGTTTCGTCTTGTAGAAATGGGATAACCCTCGGGATGGGTGCATCTCAAAGTAAACCCGTTGACCACACACTTCATGTGGTGTGTCATGACTTAGCCAGGCTCCATGCACTTTTGGAACCTGTACCGTGAGTTAGGGAGGTTTAATTTGCGAATCATGTGGTTAAGCAGGGCTGGTCCAGTCTTTGTCTTGATGCTGATGGCTTAAATAGTACTGCCTGACCTGTAGACATTTGCCAAGTGCCCTAGAGATGAAAACTGTTAAATCATTGGCTGCCAGCGGTGCTTGTGGAGTTAAAATGAACATCCTCTGACCCCATTCCTAGAGAGTCCCCATTGGCAGAGTGGGGGCAGGGCCAGGAGCATCTGTTGGGACAGCCCCCTAGGTTCTGATCAGCTCCGACGGAAACGTTTTTCTGAAATGTCAGTCAGGTCAGTATCACAATCAAGATGATATTGCCATCTTTTTACACGTGTGCAGGTGTGTGTTTGTGCCCATGTGGAAGCCAGAGGGCCATGTTGGATGTCTGCCTCAACCTCCCCTTGTCATTATCACCACCATCATCACCATTTCACTCGGCTAGTCTCTGGATCTTCCTGTCTAGCACCTTACTTACTGAGCCACTTCTCCCCTTCCCACCCCAGCATTGTTCTTCTAAGTACCAGTTAACTTCAAAGCACAGGCTTCAGTAAAAAGCCATTAGAGATTTGTAACAGTAAGAGGATCAAATGTAGTATCTAAAAACATCACCCTAGCTGCAGTATAAAAAGCAGCTTGGAGGTGTCCAAGAACTACCCCTGCAGCCTGCGGAACTAAAGCATGGTGACTGCCCTGATCTATGGAGGGGTCTCGCCAAGAGAAAGGTCACGAGAAGTGAGGCTCAAGGATGGGCGTGTGGGCCAGCCATAGAGTGCAAAGCATCTCCAAGCCTCACAGAGGAGCTCACAAAGCTCTAATCAAGAGGTCTGGGATTCATTACTGGCCCCGCCCACAGCAGGCCTTTCTCTGTGTGTTCTCTCGCCTTTAAAATGAGGAGAGCAATACCTGTTTCCCAGAGTCATCTTGAGGATTTGTGGGGAGAAGGCAGGAAAAGCCGTCTGGTCCACACAAGGGAAAAGGGATGGGGAGGGAGATGACTCACTCACCTAGAACGCAGTGAATCTATGTTCTATGCCAGGATCTGCTTCAAGCACAGAGCCCACAGACAACCTCTTATGGTGGAGCTTCATTCTAGCAAGAAGGGAGAGAAAGACTAATCAGTAAGCCAGCTTCAAAGGCAAGGTAGCTTTGGCTCCTGATAAAAGTGTGATTAACAAGCCCTGGCAGCTGTCCTTTGATGTGTTCAGGAACGGCCAGTATTGGCAGAGCCCTACTGTGTGTCAGCTTATAGTTCTGAGGTCAGAGCTCAGCAGTGAACAATACAGACAAGAATTCTTGCCATCACGGCAGGAAAGTCTCACCTCTCATGGAAGCAGGAAGATAAAACATCGATTAAGAGTTG
Source organism: Microtus ochrogaster (assembly GCF_000317375.1). Lineage (NCBI taxonomy): Eukaryota > Metazoa > Chordata > Mammalia > Rodentia > Cricetidae > Microtus > Microtus ochrogaster. The sequence goes on from NC_022024.1 coordinate 7,508,926, forward strand.
TCCACAGAGCAGGGAAGATCCTGGAGAGAAAAATAAAGCAGGGAAGAAAGACTAAGGAACAGGCATGGCTGAAGAAGACAGGACAGTATAGAAGGGAAACCCAGGGAGATTGCTCAGTGGCCCCTGCTGCCAAGCCTGAGGACCCGAGTTCATTTCCCACAACCCCTGTGGTGGAAGGAGAGAACCAGTGTCCACAAACTGTCCTGTGACTTCCACCAGCACACTGTGGCTCATGTACCCCCACCATGATAAATAAGTAAAAATGTAAAAATAAATAAAGGGGATGCAGAGAGAAAACGATGCACTGAGAAGGCGAGATCTCAGCAAGGGCTTCAGTGTATCTGCTGGAGGCTGGGGCTCCTCTCGAAGCCTGCCTGGCCCTGCCCTGCCCACGAGCCTTCCTTGTATGTCTCCTGTTACCCAGTTAGCAAATAACCTTGTTTCCACCCTTTTCCTCTGTGCTTGGAGACTTCTGTGGCTCAGTGTCCTATTGCAGGTATATAGTGTATAGTTAATGTATGAAAGCCGTGTGTACTTAGCATAATTCAGATAGACCTTTTATATACATAGCCTAAACCTGTGGCTAAATATTTACAGTGTTCAACTGTGCATACTTGGTAAAGTAATAATATTAAATTACACCAACAGCAATAACACTAATTAAAAAGACCAAATTAAAAAGAATATGAGAAGCAATTGAAGTAGCTCCAGATTCATTAGATGGCTGTACAATGAGATCCTGTCCCAGACGCCATGGCCACCTTTTCTTTTGTCTTTGTAAGTCACCCAGGTTGGTGTCCAGAAACCCAGGTTTTGCATGGTGATCCCGCCTTATACTTCGTGTTCTACTTTACCAGGTTCTGAGTGGAAACCAATGGCAGAGGCACATGCATGCACACACAAACACACACACGTCCCACAAGATTGAGCTGCTGCCCTCAGAAGAAAGCTAGCCATCTTGGATTCCTGGGGGGAGGGAGGGAGGTTGTATAAAGTCCTCAGCTGTGTTTAGGACTACGAGTGACTGGTGGCCGCCCCACTGCTGGCCTCTGAACCTACATGTGGTTCCGTCCCATCTTTTGTACCTGAGATGTGTTGGAGACACAGAAAGGTGTGTGAGTCACACACACCCGTCCCTTGGTGTGGGGTCTTGAGCTGCTGAGACACTACAAAAAATAGCACTGTGTGGCAGGGAGTATTGACTCTTGCTGTGTGTGTCGGGGGAGGCAGGGACTTCCGGTTCTGTAGAATCTGTAGAAGGATGGTGATTGCTATCCCGTCTTTCTTGTCGCTGTAACAGGATGTCTGGGAGGACAAGGAAGGAAGAGTCACCTTTAACTCAGATTTTGAGGTTTGAGTCCATCATGTGAGAAAGGGCTTAGTAGAACAGAGCAAGGATATTTTGGTGGCCAGAAAGCAGAGAATGGAGGCCTCTGCTCTAGAGGGCTTTCTCCGTTTCCATTCTGTCCCATGTGGGCCCCCAACCTGTGGGATGGCACTCCCTTCGTTCATGTCCAGGTTTTCCTCCGAAGTTTATCCTGTCTGCAGATGTCCTCTCAGACACAGCCAGAGTGCTCCTCATTAACTCCCAGCTACTCCTCAGCCCAGTCAAGATGACTAATGCAGTTGGCCATTCAGCACAGAGATTTTCCTTTTGTTTCTGTTTTGAAACTTTCACAGGTGTATGGTGTGTGTGGCGGGGGGCATTTGTCATATCTCATACCGAAGGTAGGACTCATGTCTTCCTGTGCTCTCCATCCACACAGCAGCCCAGGGCATTCCATTCGTGGGTAGAAGGCATTCATGAAGAAGCTGAGTGGATGGGATGCACATAGAACCCTCTGGAGTAGGGGAGACCAGGGCTGGAGTTGGGGCCACTGGCTTGTGTCCAGCTCATAGGAAATGGCCTGTCTGACCTTAGGCAGACTTAATTAATCCTTCTTTGTTTGTCTGTATGGTGTGGGAGGTCCTTCTGTCTATGTGTTGCTTCTATTGGTTAATGAATAAGGAAACTGCCTTGGCCTATAGCAAGGTAGAACTTGGTGACGCAGGGAAAACTAAACTGAATGCTAGAAGAAAGAGGGTGGAGTCAGAGAGAAGCCATGGAGACCCTCTGGAGACAGAAGTTGGAAGGAACTTTACCGGGTAAGCCACAGCCACATGGTGATTCACAGATTAATGGAGATGGGTTAAATTAATATGTAAGAGCTACCCAATAAGAAGCTAGACAGGCCAAGCAGTGATTTAATTAGTACAGTTTCTGTGTGGTTATTTCGGGCCTGAGCTGCTGAGCAGTTGGAACAACCAAGCCGTCTTCTTTACAACATCTGTACAAACAGGCAGAGATGTCTGCCTGTCTACATCCTCAGTTCCCGCTGAGGAGCAAATGGCATTTCATACTTGAGAAGGCCCCGAGGAGCTCCAGCAACCACAACTGCAGTGGTTGCAGTATGCTGTGGGCTTAGCTCAAGTGCATTGCTCTAGGGCAATGGGCCAATGTGAATTCTTGAGCAGGAGAGTCACGGGAAATAGGTGGCATCCAGAAACTATCTTTGCAGCAATACATGAGGCAGAGATAAGGTGCTTTATATTTGGAGTGAATTAACAGTAAAAATCAGAGCTTCCTTTCAGTGATCAAAAAAAATAAAAAATAAAAAGACAGCACTACATGATAATAGTAAGTAAATCCCTCAGTTCCCGCTGAGGAGCAAATGGCATTCCATACTTGAGAAGGCCCCGAGGAGCTCCAGCAACCACAACTGCAGTGCTTGCAGTATGCTGTGGGCTTAGCTCAAGTGCATTGGTCTAGGGCAATGGGCCAATGTGGATTCTTGAGCAGGAATTCATAGGATTCATAGCCTAAATTTATGTTTCTAGGGTGAATTTTGAGTCATGTGCTATGCAATGTAGGTCTAACAGTGAAGGAAAGCTGGGAAAGACCACCAAAGAGAGGTGATGCCCAGGGGATTATGAGTATCCCAGGCAATGAGATACAACAGTCACTACCTGGATAGACCATTGATGTCAAGGCGAAGATGCGAATAGCTTGATAGGATGAGGCATGGAGGTTCCTCCATATTGGCTGGTGTTGAAGGAGTCATGGACAAGCTCTTAACTTTTTATTTTTTTTAAGCAGCAGAATCTGCCTCCCCCCTCTCCCTTTCAGACAGTCAATGTGTGGCTTTGAGAATCAATAGTTGTGACCTGCCTACCACTCACAGATCCTACGGTTGTTCTGTAGACCAAGCCCTGGAGTAAGCTGGCGGCATATAGAGGAGGTTGTTCATCTCTGGGAGAGACACAGCACTGGCTTCTGGATCCTGCACAGGGTGGAGCAGGATGACTGAGGAGAAATGAGATTATAGTACATTGTACCCCCAAACTTGACTATTTAGGCAGACTGGTGGTTTGAGTGTGCCCCCACAATGACCCAGCTTCCTCCTTCAGTGTATATAGTAAGTTACATGGGACAGCACCTGATTGTAAAATACATTTCTGTTAGATGGTTTTACCTGTCTAGAGGTGAATACATGTCTTAGCATGTTTAGGATATGTTTAACCTGAGCTTGGATGACCGCCAGTAGGTTGTTAGCCATTAAATGCATTTTCCACATATGCTGTGGGACTTTTTGGGGTGCCATTCTATCATAAACCTGGAGAACTGTATATTCTGTTATCTGTATAGTGAATCCAGCCATATTAATTATACAGTTCTCATACAGTCCAAACAAAAATCAGACTTCTGGATTAGTTTGGGATTCACTTAAGGTACTGCTGTTTGGTTGTGTCATACCAAGTCTGTCTGAAGAATTCGCCAAGTTTAATTCACAGTTTTAAATCTAGTATTAGTGATTTTCATAGGTTCGTAGCTCAGAAATCAAGTTGTATATGGGAAGACAAGCGTTACGAGAATTTCAAGCAGTGACGTGTCTGAATTATTTTATAACTAGGAGGTAAAAGCAAAAATAGTTGTTTTAACCAAAATCTTCCTAAGTCAGTGTTTGAAAAGAGGTCACCAGCTTGTCATATTGATTAAGAAAGTTGAGAATCAACTTTAACCAAAAGTAAAACATAGGTTTCTCAGGGGAGCCAACAAGCTTTGTTTTGATTAAGTGGGCATAACCCATACCCAGTGCCTGCCCACATCTGGTTGTAGAGGAGCCGATGGAATCTTACCAAGTTAACTGCAAGTTTCTTCCCTGGGCTCTTGCTGTCCTGTCGGTGGATGAATGGACTAGTGTCTTCCTTCATGCAAAGAGTCTTGCTTTAAAGGTCTCTACCTGGCTCCCATGTATGTAAACCAGGTACTGTTGTGTTCATGGAGCAAAAGTTTCACAAGTGTCATTCTTTTATTGGACTTCACAGTGTTTCTATATGATTTGCACATTAAAGAGTTTGCTGTGCACAGAGTTGTACCTGTGCCACATTCTGAGTTTACCGTCACATTTACTCATTCAACTAGCCTGTCCCCAGAATACAGACTTACTGGGTTTTCAATTCTCTGCTTAGAGTGACTGAATTTGAAATATGTATTTGTCACCATTGCATGGTCTTTGAGAGCTTTCAATGTCTTTACCTGGTTCATTAGGTCAAAGATGGAATCTTGGCCTGGATGTACAGTGGTCTCCAACCTTTCTTCAGATTGCACTGTCTCTGGAGTTATTCCTTGGGTTCCGGGATGGACTGTGTTCTTCCAGCCCTGTTTGCTTTGCCTTGTACGGCATGACCACTCTGGTCTCCACTTTCTAAGACTCAGTTCAGGCTCCACCTTTATGGGATTTTGTTTGTTTCGTTAGTTGGTTGATTTGGGGTTTTTGTTTGTTTATTTTTGGATAGTGTCTTGACTGGCCTGGAATTCGATATTTAGACCAGGCTAGCTGAGAACTCATAGAGATCTGTCTGCTTTTGCCTCCTGAGTGCTGGGCAAAAGCCATTGTACCCAGCCACTTTTACGTTTTTAAGTGTGTCTGTAAACCTATTTCTTCTAGTTGTGTTTGTGATTTTAAAGTTTCTGTTTTTCTCTTCCAAATGGAATCTGCCCAAAGTGATGCCTTTTCTATTTTTATGCCCATTAGGACATGGCTCACATGATGGTGTTTGGTACATGTGAGGTACTCAGTACACATTTGGATGGTGTTTGGTACATGTGAGGTGCTCAGTACACGTTTGGATGGTGTTTGGTACACGGGAGGTACACAGAACACGTTTGGATGGTGTTTGGTACATGTGAGGTACTCAGTACACGTTTGGATGGTGTTTGGTACATGGGAGGTGCTCAGTACACGTTTGGATGGTGTTTGGTACATGTGAGGTGCTCAGTACACGTTTGGATGGTGTTTGGTACATGTGAGGTACTCAGTACATGTTTAGATGGTGTTTGGTACACGGGAGGTACTGAGTACACGTTTGGATGGTGTTTGGTACATGGGAGGTGCTCAGAACACGTTTGGATGGATAGAGGCCTGAATGCATGACTTGCTCCTAGTTAATTATACAATTAGCCGTTCAGTTCCTCCATCTGTTACAACTTGTTTTTACTTATTAAATTGATTCTTCTCCCCAAAAAACAAGAGTTGTAGATTTGAAAGAAGTGACCTATTGGGCAATCATTATTTTATTATTATTATTATTATTGCTTTATAAATAATACCATTCAAAATTTCCACTTCCTCCCCTCCTCCCATTTCCCTCCTGCTCCCCCACACAAAGGGCAGGGTACCCTGCCCTGTGGGAAGTCCAAGGCCATCCCCCCTCCATTCAGGTCTAGGAAGGTGTGCATCCAAATGTCTTCCTTGAAGTTCCTAAAATCGACCTCCACTCCCTTGAGCTTGTCCTACTAGAATGCTTGGCCCAAAACATCTGAGCTATCCCGGCCTCCCTATTTCTCCCCACTTGGGATTAACCATTTCAAGTGTCGCTTTGAAGCACTGGGGACAGCTTCTACCGGGAAGCATCTCTATGCCAAGTGAGGCTTGTTCTGCCAAGACAGACAAAACAAAGTTCTAGCCAGTTAGCTTTCCATGATTGCGGTGGCAAGATTCGACATGCACCTCTATTCTGGTCTAGTTGCTTTTGCCTCTTCCTTTCCTTGCTTAAGTTTCTCTGATGGCTTCCTAAGGCCAGGGGGTTCAGAACTCTTGTCTGCTGAAGACCAAACCAGTGAAACAGTGTTGTGACCAACAGCCCTCTTCTTCCTTTGGATGTAAGTTGCTTAAGTGCTAAATTCAAAACATGAAAGGAAAGGCAATTATAAACACAAACACCTCCTTTCTCTCTCTTTATACAACCGGCCTGGCTGTCTCATTCCCTTATTGTATAGCTTCAGCCAGCAGATAGAGCAGTCTAGCAGTCTATAGAATAAGGTTGAAGACCAAAGGAGATTTTAAGGGAATAGTCACACTTCGGGTACTTTAGCGCATAGGATACATTTGGTATTTATTTGTGAACTGTCAGTTTTATTATGTATGGGCAATTCAAATTTATCGTAGCAAAGTGATATAACATGCAATAGTCAAAATGAACACATCTATGTAAAAACAGACGTGTGTGTGTGTGTGTCTTTTGATAAAGAGAGAGGGGCGCTTTTGAATTTGGTCACTGTTTTCTTTGTAATCCCACACATGGCATTGGTCTAGAATATCTGGCAGAATTCCTCCAATGGAGAATGCTTGCAGATTTGGGTACACAGTCAGTTCATAGAATGAGTCTGTCTCTTTTTCCTACTCACCACAACGTGTAATTAACAAAGAGAATTATTTACACAGAATTAGAAATAGTTTGATATGTTACTGTTGTGACCCAGTTTTTTATTCAGTATAAATGTCTATACACAATTGTCATAACTTGGGATTAGAAGAGG
>NC_022024.1:7518491-7557926 GCF_000317375.1 Microtus ochrogaster
TTTCGAAAGTCAGAATCTGAAAAAAATGGAAAAAGGGGATTTGGAGGCAATAGATGGAGACGTAGATCTGGTCTTTGTGGGAGGAAGAGGAACCACCAAAGCCACAAAAGCAGAAGAGCCCAGTGAGAACATGCAGCGGGAAATACTCTGGAAGGTGAAAGTGCAACTCGTCACCAAGCTATAAAATCGAAGCTCAGAATGCAGAAACAGTCGTTTTAATGAAGAAATCAAAGTGCTGGGGGAAAGTTGGAAACTTCTCCCAGGAAGAGCCAACGGACAAAGGGATGGAGACTAGAAGGAGAGAGGGCGGGAGAGCATGCACTTGGGAAGCTGGCTCCTCTGTGAGTTGAATCCCACCAGAAGACACTGGTAGACATTGAAGAGGTTGCCACAGTTTGGGTGGGGGGCACAATCTGAGGACTGAGAAGCAAAATGGCTCTCTACTGAAAGGACCTACTGTGTGCAGCAAAAGGCTTGCAGTGAGTACTTGCAGTGTGAAATTTCATCACGTTGGGGCTGTACAAGGAGCTCTGAGAGGAGGCAAACTTGAAAGCAGGCTCTCAGGATAACTGACAGTGATCTTGCCACAGCATTCCTAGCAGCAGGGCACTCGAGGACTTGGTAGGAGCACAGACTCCCATGTCTACCTTCCCCTGCACACACCCCGAATAGAAGCCCTGGGGTGCCGTGCTCTACAGGCCTGCCTCCAAGATGCCCTCTTCCAGCCCTGATGTTGGCTCAAGGCTGAGCATCACTGGGGTGAAGAATCGCCACAGTGCCTGGCTTCATCCGTAAGGACCAAGCCTTCCCAGCCTGAAAGGACAACCACTTCTTGCCCGAGCACAGAGCACACACCTAATGGCCAGACTCACAGAAATATTCCCAAACATGGAGAAGCTAATGGGAATCGAGGCCCAGGAAAATGAGGGCACAAACTGAGGACAGTAAGGACCAGGGGTACAGGAACAACTTGTGAAAGAAGACTCTCGGAGGGAGGCACAATGCTAGGGGCTGTGATTCTTCCTGACGTCTCCGTGGCAAATCCGGTTATTGGTAGTGCTCCACCATGCAACTCTTGGCACCCGGCTCATGATGGCTGGGCTAGATCTTCCTATTCCATTTCCGTCTGGTTGGAATTACCCAGTGAAGCAAAGCAAGGCATTGAACCATAGGAGAGTGATGCCCTCTCGGGCACGGCAGTCTGAATTATTATATCAGGGAGCCTCATCTCTGAGCGAGTTGATCCGTAGAAGGAGTCATCTTTGTGTTTGTTTGCTTCTCTGTCCTCCTGGGCAGCTGAGGGAGTGTGCCATTTTCTGGTGAACCCCAGGCATCTTGGATCGCCATTCCCATGTGTGCCTACAGCACAGGTGTGGGGGTCAGAGGACTAGAGATCCACCATGGGGGGTTCAAAGTTAGGTCATCAGACCTGGCAGTAAGTGTGTGTTACCTGCTGAGTCATCTCTTGAACCCCAGAATTAAAAAATTGTATTGTCAGAGCAGAGTTAGCTTTATTGTGCATGCTAATTTCACATTAAGGTAAGTTTTCAGTAACTACCTGCTTTATCACCCGCTTTTAGAGTTTTTTTATTTTTTTATTTTTATTTTTTTTGTCAATTTCTGTTTACACAGAGGACCAACTTGAACTTTTATACCTGGGATCAATGAAGAAGGGTTGTGTTGTATGTGGTATGAATGGGCTTTTGACCTACAGTCCGGTTTTCATTTTAACATGTGTTATAACTGGCAGGCATACAGAACCCTGATTATTGTCGGACCGCTGTTAAAATACTGTACCATAGCCATCTTTATCCTGTTTGTGATTCAAAAGATATTATGCTTGGTGTTGACCTGGCTTTGAGCTGAGAAGACCTGACAGCCGCCTCCTCGTGGGGCTCTGTTCTTGTCTGCGTGCAGAACTTTCCACAGTCGGCTCTCACTCGATGGCACAGTGCTGGCGGGCCAGTCTAAACATGTGTGTTCTCTTAATGAGACTTCCTCATTATCTTGTTCGCAGAGGTGAGCAAAGGCTGTTTATTTTTATCTGTACAGGGGAGGCTTTTCGCCTGCCAAATCTTTCTTCTAAATGAAGTCTGATATTATGTGGAGTTAAGTTGTTTCATCCAAAGTCGTTTTCAAGATGACTCAAGGAAACTTTTTTTTTTGATGTGTGTGTGTGTGTGTGTGTGTCTGTGTGTGTGTGTGTGTGTGTGTGAGAGAGAGAGAGAGAGAGAGAGAGAGAGAGAGAGATATGTTGGAAATAAATGCCCTTTTGTGCATTTCTACCATGTTGTGTTTTCATTAATAGCCGGTGATTTCTTTATATACCATGTTAAGCTGTTTGCTTGTAAGTTTATGCCGAGATCAGTATTTCCCTATGGCCAGGCAAGACTGTACCAGTCAGTATATTTAATGTGCTTGCAGAGTCGAGTTTGGAGTGGAATGATCCTAGATTCAGCTGTTGTTAGTGGCACAGAAGACTAGAACGGGAGGGATATAACTAGAGTGAAGCATTCCAGCTAGAGAGGGAGCTGCAGTATCTAAAGCATGGTTTCCCATGCTCTCGAAAGGAGAGCGACTTCTACACATAAAGGAGCCAGCACGGCATGCCCTTACACATCGCGCGCCTGCACAGCCGTGAACTGCCTTGTATCTGGCGCAATAGGTAAGCCACAGTCGAAACTATTGGCAGATGTTCCTCACTCTTCCTGATTGGTTCGGTGGTTCCGGCGTGAAAAAGCCTGCTGTTTATTCCTGCTCCTCGCCGGCAGAGACTGTTCCATTCTGCAAGCCTCTTTCCTCACCTTGGAACGAAATGATCACCATTTAAATCCACTTAGCAGTGCACAAGAACTTTTGAGACACTGTGCATGGTGGATATCACAGGGAGTCAAAGGATCACAAGGAGAAGCGGTCACCACCATGGCAAGTGGCCCTTCGAGCCTTCCCAGCTGTGCTCTACTAGGCGCAATTCCCCCAGGTTCCTAGGCAACGCGGCTGCTCCCAATAGCCTATCAAAGGAGAGGATTCCTAATGTGTGGAGACAGCGTACTCAACCGTTCTCTGAGAAGCTACCAACCCATTGAAGCGCTGGTATTGGTTGTTTTTAATCTGTGATACTTCATACGTGCCAAGCAAGAGAGAGTCCCAGGTCCTAGAGAGTACCTCACATCCAGCACAGAACACAAAAGTAACAGAGTGAAGGGAGACTCCTCTAGAGTTGAACCTGGTCCCAAGGCCAGAGCTGCGGAGCAGGGGACCTGGACCCATGTGCAGGGTGGACAAAGCCTTGGCTGTGCTCTGGAAGCCAGAAGAAGCATGGTGCATGACCCTCCAAACGTAACGTCTAAGCAGGCCGTTGTCATGACACCAGAATACCACCCTCTTTCCCCTTCGTTTACTAAGAAGCCTCACACGCGGTGCTGTGCATCCGTTCTTGCCTGCCTTTCAGACAGTCTCTACCAGCTCCTGCCCTGCCACAACGTCCCTGGTATTGTCCTGTCACTAGGAGACCTCTGGTCTATCCCCACCAGCAATCCCAATGGTAAAGCCATTTCCTAACGTAGTTCCCTGGGCCTGATATCACCTACTGTCATCTTAGCTACCTTGCTCTTTCTTTGTTTTAAGATTTATTATTTCTGTTTATGTGTATGTTTGTATGTTTGTCACGTGTGTGCAGGTGTCCTCAGAGGCCAGGGTGGGATGTTGGCTTCCATGGACCTCCAGTTACAGGTGACTGAGCCACCTGATGAGGTGTTGGGATCTGAGCTCAGGTCCTCTGGAAGACTAGCAAGTGCTCTTCGCCTAGGAATTGACTCTTTTGTCCTCAGCTAATTCACTCTTGAGCATCAACCTCTCTGTAGCTGTGAACGCTACATCCCAGCGAGCCAAGGGCACTTCCATTTCCTTGGGAAGATGCTATGCTTTCTTCTGTCTCATTTGAGCCGCTGGCTTGTTCCTCTGCTTCTGCTTACAGCATCACTGGGCTGTTCTCCCACTTGCCGGGCTAACTGCATCCTTGGGTCTCGACAGTGACTTCCTTAGCAAATTCTGCTAGTGTTTCTGTGCTCTTCCCAGCGCCCATAAAGTGTCTGATCCTAGTACTTTCACCGCTGTCCCTTCCTGCCTTCTCAGCATCACCCTGCCACTGACCTCTGTCTGTTGTTTTCCCCCATTAGACTAGAGGCTTGTGGGAAGTCAAGGGCATCTTGATCTTGGTCATGGCTAGGTCTCTCTCCGGCATTCTTAGAGTAAATATCATCAGAGAAAAATGGTAAGCCGTGTTTGCCTCTACATTTATGGTGTTTGGCAGAGATGGCTGGAAGATGGCATTGGCAGCAAAATGAAGCCCTTATTTTTGGACCTTAGAAGCCAGGGTTGAAATACCTGGGGCGCCTGTTTGTTTTTTTTCCCTGTGGCTTCTTCGGAAGACAGTTGCTTCCTTCTAGCTCATGTTCCCCATCAGCCATGCCCTGAAGGTCTGTTTGTCTTGAAGGGACTAATTATAAGTCCCCTCAGCGCGGACTGTGACCATGGAACTCTCTGTGCCATCAACACACAGAAGAGCAAATATCCCTACTCTCTAATGGGTTTGTGCAGGACTTAAACACCCTCCGGGCCGTGTGATTTGGAGCAATGGGAAGACGCCATGTACACGTAACTTCAGCGATGGAGAAGGGATTTGTTTTTAATCAAAACTGTATACATTCTGCCCCAGTATGATCAGCTGTGGTGCTTTTGAATGTGTTGGTGAAGTTTGGCATCTCTCCATATTTGGAGAAAAGCTAAAACTGTGGCAGAATTGAACCTTTGTCCTCTATAAGTGGCTGTTTAGGCCCCATCTCTGAAACACATTTATTTTGAGTGTTGTGAGAGATTTTCTTTTTGCTTTTTTTTTAAAAAATGTCGTTCTTTCTCTCTTTCTGTTTAAAACCCTCTTTCATGATATAAAGCAATTTTTTTTATTTGTTTGTTTTTGTTTTAAACTGGTACCTATCAGGTGGTAATTTGCCAGTTAGTCTAAGGTAATAAGAAACCCGAATTTGGATTTGATTCAGTTCCATTAGGGCAGATTTAAATTTTTGTGATACAGGGGCTATTATCCTGGTGGCTGAGAGGGATTTTTGTGCTGGGCATCGAGGCCGACAAAGACCACACTGTGCACGCTCCATCCAGAACGGAGCACTTTCACACTGCAATTTAGGAGCTGTGCAGTTCAGGAAATTGCTGGCTTTGGCTGGACCATACTTTTACTGCAAGGAAAATTTTATTCGTCACTCAAGTAATTGGCAGTTTTAATACCTTGTTCATAATTACCTTATAAACAAACGAATATATAAACCAAAGATTGTATAGCTTGTTATCTGACTTGCAGCCTTATTTGACCAACATGATAGACACCTGTGGGCCTCCCTTTCTCTACCTCAAAAAACTAATTTGCTCCATTCATTAGGGAAAAAGAAGTAATAATAACGAAAGTAAACACTACAGCTATTGTTCTCCTTTTGTTGTTGGGAAATACCATGTAAGTCTAGGAAGTCTAGCCCCAGACAGCATGGGCCCAAACCAGGTGCAGACGTGAAGGGAGACGCGAGACAGGGTGAGTCTGGGCACTTGAGGGCTGCTGGGGGATGGGGATCCTGGTGCTAGAAACACTGTTCTGTCCCCCAAATTGTGGTTTTGTTCAGCCCCTAGACCCTGACCCTGAGGCCTCTTGGCTTGGCTTGGACCGCCTCCATCTCCGGGACCTAGAAACTGACTAATTGCCTCACTTGCGTTAGCCTCTACCTCACAGCTAGATCAAGGAGTTTGTACTCTGGCAAACCCAGATGTGGGAAACCCAGATGTGGGAAACGGTCAAAACCAGAGGTCATGGCTGACTTGACTCTAAACAAAGTTATGGGGATCCAAGGGTCTTTGTAATTTGTGACTTGTACTTAGGACTGCTGTTTCCTTTTTTTTTTTTTTTTCAGACTTTACTGTGATCTCGGCTTTGAAGGTATGCTGTGCCTTGTGAGCTTGTTACCCGGTGCAGCATGGCTTCTGGTGGAGTTCTATTCTCTGATGATTCGGGTCTTAAAGATCAAACAGACAGCACCCTAGAGTCCTTAAAAAGAATAGACTAAGGGTTTGAACCGTAGCTTGAGAAGGTAGTTGGTGTGGTGTTTGGAGCCCGTGTCTGTGCGGTTCCTTCCTCCTTGTTTGTTGTGGGGAAGGCAGCACCTGGCCTTGGCAGCATCAGGAAGTCGAGCCTTCCGACTGCAGTGGGCGCTGAGCACACAGATGCCTGGAGGCCTGGTCTGTCTGGGAGAGGAGATTGAAAGGGGCCCTGGCTATGCCTGTGATGATGGATCAGGGGGCCAGTTGGATTTCCACATCAGTTAGAAAATAGAAGTTAAGAGGGTTTTTTTGGTTTTGTTTTTGTTTTTGTCAAGGTAAGAAGCAGCAGTTCTTTCTGAAGGAATGTGTGCAGTGAGAAACTGCCAAAATATCTCTGATGCTCTGTGTTCTGGAAAGGAAACCTGGGATTGTTTGAGGACTAACTCAGACTTACTACGTGAGGTGACTCAGAAGTGGTTGGACTGGTTATACAAAAGCCCTAGTTTCCCAACTTTAGATTATCTATTACATTTGTGAGAGAAATTATTTTATCATTCAACAGCATAATGTATGAAACATGCTTCATGTATGACACCTAATGTGTGCTCACCATTATTTCTGGTTTCATTTCATTCCAGCACAGTGGCATGAACACAAATTCCTGTCCCAGAAGAGTTTGCAGTATGTGTACATGTTAGGATGTGATGCAGTGGTGTGCATGTTAGGATGTAATGCAGTGTAGGATGTTAGAATATGATGCAGTGTAGGATGTTAGGATGTGATGCAGTATAGGATGTTAGGATGTGATGCAGGGTAGGATGTTAGGATGTCATACGGTAGTGTACATGTTAGGGTGTGACGCAGTGTAGGATGTCAGGATGTGATGCAGTGTAGGATGTCAGGATGTGATGCAGTGTACGGTGTTAGGATGTGATGCAGGGTAGAATGTCAGGATGTCATGCAGGGAAGGATTTGGGAGCCCATAGAAGAGATGCAAGATGGAGAGATGTCTCTGAATTATTAATCAAAGCTTAATAAACCCAAAGTACTACAAAAGCCCAGCTTCTGGTAAGCGATGTAGCACACATGAGGGCTCTTTTCCCACTAAGGAGAACATACATAGGAGATATACTTTCTGATATCCTTGGAAAGAGTTACTGCCAACCGTACAACTACAGGGTGAGGTTTGTATAACATGCAGAGTCCTATGTGCAATGCTCAGGTCGTCTGGCTGTTCTTTGGGTTGTAAGGAGAAACCCTTATTATGACTGTTTCCAGCTTCTTTACTTTAACATGTTGTCACCCCCTTGCTAAGTGATGCTCTCAAAAGTCCATGCTACCTGAACTTGTGTGACAGTGGAGCGCTCCTGCCTTCTAGCTGATTGTCACTTAGTGCTAAGTTTCCCCTTGGAAGCTGTAGTACCTGTGTCCGTTTGTAAGAGCATGACCGGGCTCCCCCCTCCCCTTTCCCCATTTGAGATGCAATAGAAAAATGGTGGGAATGTTCTATCTCGTTTAATGCTGGTAGGCACACTGGCTAGTGCTCTCTTGAAAAGTGGGTACTGCAGTGAAGGAGCACTCCTTTTTGTTTGTTTGAAACATAGTCTTTTTAAATAGGCGAGGCTGACCCATTACTTCTGCCTCTGCCCCCTGAGTACTGGCACTAGAAGTCTATCCCATGCTCAGTAACATTCACTTATGAGTGAGTGCTGTAGGTTGTGCATCGGTGTGTATGTGTGTGTGTGTGTGTGTGTGTGTCTGTGTGTGTGTGTGTGTGTCTGTGTGTGTATGCTTACATTATATTTAATGACTTGTTTGTAGCTAGTGGCTACCACTGTGGTCTACTTTGGTCTGTTATTGAGGACTGGTAATGTGAAGCATGTCTTAATATACCTGCATTTAGAAACTGTTCAGGCTGTTGGGTCTTCTAGGATACATTTGTAGCACAGAAAGCCCAGCGGCTGTCCTTTGGTGTGGAAGTCTCTGACAACCTAGTAATTTGCTGTAAAAACAGGTGGTCTTTCCAGCCAGACACTAGAGCAGCTACAGGCTGATGCGTATTGGATGTTGACTGTTACCGTGCTGTAAGGCAAAGAATTCTATAAAGAATCAGATTTGGAATCAGGGAGAAATACGGCTGACTAAATGGTTCTGAAGGCAAATGCACCTGCTGTGGTAGCCTCCCCAGCAGACTGCGGCCCCCAGATGCTGTGGAAACATCAAAGTGGAGGGGGGAGACTTGACTCCACAAGTTCTCTTCTGATCTCCACATGTGTGGCCTCTTCCACTAATAGTAATAAATGCAGTAAATATGAATATATGTGTATATTACATTATATATATTAAGAATGGGGAAGGAAACTATATTTTATATATGTATATATATAAAACATATATTATATATATTGTGTGTATATATATATTTGGGTGGGGAATGAAGGCATTGTGGTTTGTGTGCCCACTCGGTGATAGATGTTTCATTTACTATCTAATAAAATGGGAAGAATTAGAAAAATAATCTGAAAGATCAATCAGTTGCATTTAAATGCATGACAACCAGCGATGCTAACTGTGTTTAGAGGTGTGTGTGGCACTGTTCTTCATATAGTCAGTATGAACTCAGAGACTACGTGGCCATAGGGTTGCTGTTCCTCTTTGAGAAGTACTGTTTAGCTCAACCAGTCTTCCATACTCCTGAAGAACAAGTCAGGAAGAGGTTACACTCTTCTCCCATTGGTTTGTGCCATTGACCTGCTACCCGGCTGTGTTTTAATTGCAGGGCTGGGAACAGCATTGACGAAATCCTCCCTGAGCAGCTGGAGCCTTTTCAGGCCCTCGAGACCTTGGACCTGAGCAACAACAATATTTCAGAACTGAGAGCTGCGTTTCCACCCTTACAACTCAAGTATCTGTGAGTAGAAGTCACCAAAGCCTTTCGCCCACAGTGAACATACTGTTATGATGGGGGTAGGCGCTAAGACACAGCAAACTCCATTTGACTGTTGTTCAATTAAAATGTAGCTTTCTTATTGACTTGAAATTGACAATAAGCCTAATTAGGTATTGCAATTTTAAAAAAAATGCCCCAAACTACAGCCTTGTTGTATTTTATTAATAATAATTCCATACAAAGTCTCTCTGTATCGGTAACAAGTATTTGTGGCCCAGGAAGCTCTCAGACTGTCCCCTGTCACTATGTGTATACTAGTTACTTTTCTGGATGCTGTACTTAATTCCTGACAAGAACCTGTTTAAGGGAGGGAGGGACTTAATTTGACTGACAGTTTGAGGGTAGAGTACATCCTGCCAGGGAAGGCATGATGGGACAAGTGGCAGGCAGCCCTGTCACAGCATGGGCTGGAAGTCAGGCCAGATCATGAGACCCTAAGTCCCACCCTCTGTGGTCTACTTCTTCTAGCTAGGCCCCACCCCCAACATTTTTACAACCTTCTAGAAGAGCCCCATGGGCTGGAGAATAAGCTTTCCAACACATGCGCCTGCCATGGGCATTTTATATTAAAGCTACGGTGTTTTATATTCATGGAACCCAGGGCTTCTTCACACCTAGCAGGTGAGGATTCTGCCGGTGAACCATATCCCATATGTGTAAGGCTTAATTTATTTACTGAGACCTCAGTGTTAACAGCTGATGGTCAGGTTCTCTGGAAAGCATTTTACCTTCTCAAAGAAACCTGAGCAAACCTCTGGCCTTCACACTCTCAACAGGTATATCAATAGCAACCGAGTGATATCCATGGAACCGGGGTATTTTGACAATTTGGCGAGCACACTCCTGGTGCTGAAGCTGAACAGGAATCGAATAACAGCTATCCCCCCCAAGATGTTTAAACTGCCCCAGCTCCACCACCTGTAAGTGAACGAAACCTCCTGCATGTCACACCCTCACCTCTACACCTTTGGTGTCCATGTTTTGATCCCACAGCCTGGCAGGGGAAGTCTAGGAATGAGCAGGTAACTGCCTTCCCCTTTCATGGTGAGAGCGGTAGACTTTCCAGATTGGGTAAAGCCTTCCCGATTACCTCACGCCAGCCGCTGCCTGACTAGACAAGTCAGACAGTTGCTGAAGGAGCAAGCAGTGCGCTGGCTGAGCAATCCCTTCACAAAGGTGCCATTGTGGACCTGGGGAAACCACAGGGTCTCTCAATAGCTGTGGTTTAGGAGAATAATACCGACAACTCTGGGATGCTTTGATAGCCTAAATGGCTGTAAAGAACCGTCTTGTTAAGAACGGTAGAACGGTTTGTGAACAGGTTCCCGCGATGGCACTTTTTTTCAGCCTTGGCTGCGCATTACGGAGACTTGGGGAGCTTTTCAAAACCCCAGTGCCCAGGCTTCACCCTAGACCAATTATACTAAAACCTCTGGGGGTTGCAATTTGAGCTTCGGGGACTTTTAAAGCTCCCTAGGTGGTTCCAGTGTTCAGCAGAAATAGAGGGTTGTAGCCTGCAGGGAAGCAGCAAACTGAAAACTTTGCATACGTATGAAGAAGGATTTCTGTGCCACTCCTTTGTAGACCTTCTGGGATGGTTATCACTCTTAATTCTGCATCAACCAAAAATGGATATTAATTAATTTGCTGCTATCCTTAGTAGACAACAGTTTAGAAATGAAACTCTGATGTACTTCCTGTATCATTCCAAAAATATATCAAATATATTTGACACGGACATTCACCCCCTGTAATAAATTGGAAAAAAAATGAAAAGTGTGGGAAATTTAAAAACATTCTGTTAGTTTAGCACTGATTGGGTAAAATATATTGTAGTATGTGACACATTTTTTTTACTACCTCTAGAATTTTCTTGTCACATGAACTAACTGCTTCATTGTCTCATCCAATGCAGTGAGCTGAGCCGAAACAAGATTAAGAACGTGGAAGGACTCACATTCCAAGGGCTGGGGGCACTGAAGTCTCTGAAGATGCAAAGAAACGGAGTCACAAAGCTCATGGATGGAGCTTTCTGGGGGCTGAGCAACATGGAAATCCTGTAAGTGGGGGTGATCGCGGTTCCCACTCAGATGGAACGACCTTGGGGTGCTCAGTAGACCCTTGGTAGCTCTTATCCAAAAAAAAAAAAAACCCACATTCAATTCTTATGCTATGTAACCACAGCTATGGTTTGTTACTCAGCTGTGTCTCAGACAATCTGAGAATTCAGAAGGGCATAAATCTTGTGCTGATGTCTTTCTATCTTGAAGCCAACTATCTAGGCATGTTAGGGATACGTCATGGGCTGCAGCCAGCCATGCATGTCCAGACTAGATTATGAACTCTGGCTCCTGTCTCTGGTTCTCATTGTACGTGTAGGCAGCTAGACCATAACAACCTCACGGAGATCACCAAAGGCTGGCTCTACGGCTTGCTGACGCTGAGGGAGCTTCATCTGAGCCAGAATGCCATCAGCAGGATCAGCGCAGATGCCTGGGAGTTCTGCCAGAAGCTCAGCGAGCTGTGAGTTCCCTTTTGTTCTCCTTGGGTTCGAGAGCAGAGCTCATTCTGGAGGAGGGGTTCTTACCACGGATCTCTGGGATTGTCATAACCAAGTTTCCCAGGCGACGGCGACTTTCCTAGGTGCCTTCTGTTGTCACTACATTCGGTTGTGACGAAGTTGAAGCCAGTTCTGCTCCGTTCAGCTCTGTGGCACATTGACAAAAGCAGTCATTGTTTCATAAACTGTTTATTTAATTTTAATTGCTGAGATGAGAAGTGACGTCTACCTGGATACTATCTGCGCAGAGTGTTAAAACAGGACTATTATAGTTACATTTCTTACTTACCTTTTAGAAAGCAGATTATTGTATTGAACGGAAGGAGAAACGCTCTTTGTTGTTCTTGTTCTTTGCAGGGACCTGACTTCCAACCACTTATCGAGGCTAGAGGACTCCAGTTTCCTTGGCCTAAGCCTCCTAAATACCCTTCACATTGGGAACAACAAAGTCAGCTACATTGCTGATTGTGCCTTCCGGGGACTTTCCAGTTTAAAGACTTTGTAAGTTACACATTTTGCTCTTGGTCCACGAACCTAATTGGTTCCTAAATGTGCCCACTTCTCTCCCAGCGGATCTCCTTTGTTGCTGAGGAAATGTGTGTAGCCTCGACTGTGGGGTCTTAATCTGTCCCAGAGCAGTTTGATTAGAATAGATCCATTTCATTCATGTGTGTTTCTTTAAGGGATTAAAAAGGACGCTGGTCAGACTGGCTGGTGATTGCAGCTTCCCTTTGCAGAATCACTAGGAAGCTCAGAACTGCTGAAGGCAGAAACAATTTTTCAAATCCACTAATTTTTTTTTTCTTTATAAATCATAGATTAAAAATAACCCAGACCAAAATAAATACATAAATTTAAAAGGTTATAGGTTATAGGAAAGGCCTTGAAGGAAGGTGAATGTTGGCTCTTCTGGTTACCTACAACCTGATTTCTGTCCTAAGAGAAAGAAAAGTGTTGATTTAGCTTGAACATTTGAAAAATCTCTCCATCGTTAATTGAATGTTGTGTACTGGGCTTTGGATTTTGCACTCATCAGAAACCTGTACCACGGTCCGTCTGGACCCTCAGAGTGGAAAGATGCACCGCACAGTTTGGCACATGGGATTGGCTTCAAAATTAATGTATTTTTCAAGTTGTTCAAGACTTCAGGGTTTAGCCCTCTTGGTAGATTTAACAGGGCTGGCATGGCTATCTTGGTTTGGGGATAGTTTTTCAAATGTTGAATGCAGCATTCAGGATGTGAGAGGTGCCTTGGAGAACTGAGTTCCTTACTCTGAAGTGGGCAGAGCTGGAGGGCGATTAGCAGGACTTTGGACACACCACCTGGGCGATGATCCCACCTGGGTGGTGACCCGAGGCTTCTGAGAAGTATGTCTAAGGAGAACACTGTGTTTCCTTAGGGACCTGAAGAATAATGAGATTTCATGGACCATTGAAGACATGAATGGAGCCTTCTCTGGGCTAGACAAACTGAGGCAGCTGTGAGTATAATTTGCTTCTTAATTAGCCCCCTCTATGAATTAAAATTATTGTCATAATTGAAGTCAGATCCATAAGCTGACATCATAGAGTCATCAGAGGTAGATATGTCATCTGGTTACACCCTTGGTCCTTCCCCACAATTGCATGCTATTGCCCATGATGTTTGTATATTAGTTAGCTTCCTTGGATGAAAGGAAGAAATTTGAATCCTGGAATTGGTCTACCTCATGTTGATATCTAGATAAGAGCTTGAATTTTACTTTGACCATTACCCATTAGGAATGATGACTGTGTTGAAGGGACTGTGTTTACGCCAACATTTAGAAGCCCCCACTAGTGTGCTATAGTCATGAGTTCTCATATGAAGCAGTCCACTGTCTGTATCAGTCACACTGCATCAGGGTCCAGAAAGGATGCAAACACTTCATATTCAACCACAAAATGGTCTTGTAGACTGCTCTGTTTTCTGTTGGTGATGGAGCGTATCTATAGAGAAGAGGGGAGCAAGCTACACTGTGGAGCAGTGTGATCCCCAGAGGACCTTATTTGTTTGGCACCTGTGTTTGTGGAGTGTGTTGGTTATCCTTCTGTTGCTGTGGTAAAATGCCATGACCAAAAGTATCTTAAGAGTTTGCTCTGGCTTATGGTTCTAGACAGCTAGGTGTCCGTGCTGGTAGGGAAGGCATGGCGTCAGCAGCAGTGGGAAGCTGGGAGACCACATCTCTGCCACAGAGTAAACTGGTGGGGGGGGGTGCTATCAACTCTCCAGGGCCACCCCCCAGTGATGTACCTCTTCCATTGTATCCTAAAAGTTCTATGACCTTCACAAACTGCGCTGCCAACTGGGGACCATGTGTTCAAAGATAGGAGCCCATGGGAGCGTTCCCATTCAAGCTTCTACACGGAGGTGTCTGTCGAATGCTTTGAACTCATGTTAAATCATGTTACTGAACATGAGATCAGGGATCCAGTATTTCAAGTTACGTTCCTTCATTGACAAAAATAGTTTTGTTCGCAAATGAAAATAGTCCTTTTTATGAGTTCTGGTCCTTAGGTGACTTTTTCAAAATTTACTACAATGTGATTGTACCTCTTCCCCCACTCCAGAATGCTCCAGGGAAACCGCATTCGATCGATTACCAAGAAGGCTTTCACTGGTTTGGACGCGTTGGAACATCTGTAAGTAGCTGGGACTGAGTTCCCCTAGGGGTGGTCCCAGATGCTCTCTGTCTATGACTCCTGAAACGTGAAGCGAATAGCCTGTGCCGACTGCATCCTCCTACACTGTAAAACACATTTACACACCTACCTGCCGTCTGTCAGTCTTCCTTCATCATCATACGTTACCTGTTGGTTTTCTTTTCACTTAAGACCATCGCTCTTCCTCTCATGCTCATTCATCTTTAAGCAGTGACAGCTGTAATTTAAAACAATCTAACATATATTGGGCACTTATCAAAGTCTGGTCCTTTTGCCAGGTACTGAATGTATAAGTATCTGTTGCTCCATTTAGTACTTGCAAAAATACTGTTCAGTAGCTTTTAAATTGTTAAATGAGGGCCGGGCGATGGTGGCGCACACCTTTAATCCCAGCACTCGGGAGGCAGAGGCAGGCGGATCTCTGTGAGTTCGAGACCAGCCTGGTCTACAGAGCTAGTGCCAGGACAGGCTCCAAAGCCACAGAGAAACCCTGTCTCGAAAAAACCCCCCAAAAAAATTGTTAAATGAAACTCCTGAAGATTCATGGGTTCTGTTTGTTTAACAATCAAGATCACTTGAATATTAAAGATCAAAAAGATGTCCCTGAGAGGGATGTGCTGGAGCTTTGAGAGCGGGTGACAGTGTCATGAGAACCTTTGCTGTTGTTGTTGCTGGCTGTAAAATGTGCAATCTAGCCCTCTCTGTTACTATCTTTTGCTCTCCACACGTCAGTTGCGGAGTGCTAGGAAAACACAAGATCCGGCTTTCTCTGGCTCCGGAAAGACCCTAAATCCCTTTGGCCCTTGACTACTCAATCCGTGCCCCATCTCGGGAACCTTTGGCACACATTTATGAAATGAGATTTCAGGATGGAGGGTTTTCAGTTACTAAAGAACTAGCTCTGGGGAGTATTGCTTAAGTATTATGACAACAGAACCAGCCAACTGTTAGTGTTAGCCTCACACTTCCATTTCAGATCACAGTGTAGTTTGGAATGTTTGCTCGATTGAGGAATGCTTGTAGCCATAAGTTTTCCTACGTGCTAACTTGGACAATATTATTATTTAGATGCACATCTGGGTTGTACCTCACCAGGACTGTGTGTTTGGGTGTTAGTCTACCGGCTGTCTCGTGGTTGTTTTAAGAGAGACATGGATTGCCAGCTCCCCCGACAGCCGTGCAGAATGAGTCTGCAGAACTGAGCACTGCCATGTCAAGCCAAAACTGCTGTTACTGAAACAGATTATTTTCAGAGGAAAACTAGCCAAAGCGTTTGTCAACTGGCCCGTTCCATTTCTGGGAAAGTGGAATTAGTGGATCGGCAGAGTATTAACCTCTGCTTCAATTTTCTTTGACCTTCCCTGAGTCTCCCAGACTCTTTCCCTGCCCAAGTCTAGCACCTTTCTTCTTTGTTTTCCCGTCTACTTGCTCATTCAAAATCCCCCTTATGTGCTGTGGACTGTGAAGAAAAAAAAGACTAAGGAAGTAACCATTGTGGCTGGTAGTTTAGCTCTCGCTGCTTTAAAGTACTAGTTAAAAATAAAGTCAACACGAGCATCCTCTCATTTTATGGTTGTCCTGCCTTGGAACCTCATTTGCTTTATTAAGTAGGTCTCCTGTGAACATCACTGCTTTTGCAGTAGAGAGCGATTGTGACAGAATTAGGTTGGAGTAGAGAATAATGGGCTCAACCATCCCCTTCATGCCAAGCTATGTAGGAGAGCCATCTTTCTCTGGGTTGCTTTAGGAATGCCTGCATTAATGTGGAGCCAAACACACATCACAGAAAGTGGCCTACAAAAGATGTTTTTAAAACGCGTAATCATGGAGCATTAGGTTGTGCACTTTATTAATAGCAAATTTGAATAATGAGATCAGCCAGCGCCCTGGAGGAGTCAACACTCTGCGATTGGCGTCAGAAATGACCCCCTCTTCCCCATGACTGAACCCATCTCTGGGTGGGTTCCTTGGCCAAAGCTTTCTGAGAGACTCCGCTGCCGTGGTCCCATTGGCACATGCCAACGAACGCGGAGTGTTTGCCCGTCGAGTGGGTGGGCAGTGGGGTGTGGCCAGCTGCAGATGTCCATGTAGAGTGTTCCCCTTAGAGTGCGGTGGGCAGTGGGGTGTGGCCATTCCTGAAGGACACGCCCTGCCATGGTTCACCCTGCTGTGTTGGATTTGGCTGTTTTCCAGGGACCTGAGTGACAACGCCATCATGTCTCTGCAAAGCAACGCATTTTCCCAAATGAAGAAGCTTCAGCAACTGTAAGTTTTCCCTTCTCCTTCTCCAGTTTCAAGTCACGCTCTGAAGGGGAGCTGCCATGTGATATGTCATCAAAAAAGAGCAACTAGCGCATTCTTGACATTATTAATGTTTATACCAAGAAACAAGGGAAGTGGGCTGTTCCCTTGTTTGCAACTGGAATTTCTTTCTCTCTCTGTTTTGAATTTGCAGCTTAAATCTGTGGCACCATATATAGTATGGTTCCTAAATATAATTCTCATTTTGTATTAATCAGGAATTTTGACATATCAGCACTTCTGCCTCAATAGGACAATAGGAACAAGAGAAAACAGGTTCTGCTAGCTCATTTCTTGCATTTTAAGGTAGACTATAGGATATTTACAACCTCATGCATTCTGTTTCCAAATTCCTCACTTGGTTAGTATTTATTTAAGTTTGACTTACTTGGAGAAATCTGCATTTCATACCAAACAAATTGAATGTAATTCCTCTCCTCAGGCATTTAAATACATCCAGCCTTCTGTGTGATTGCCAGCTAAAATGGCTCCCACCGTGGGTGGTGGAGAATAACTTTCAGAGCTTCATAAATGCCAGTTGTGCCCACCCTCAGCTGCTGAAGGGGAGAAGCATTTTTACCGTCAGCCCAGATGGCTTTGTGTGTGGTGAGTAAAAGTGACGTCCTTGATTTTTTTATTAATTCCTTCTTCCCGCTCGTTTGTTCAAACAATGCATTTGATGAGATGTGTGTGCTCTTCATAGGAATTTTCCGAGGTAAGCCAAGTGGATCTAGAGTTTGCTGCCTGTTAGCGTTTTCCAGACACTGGTGAAGTTTGCCGGCACGTCCTCCTATTTGGTTTAGCATCAGCATGATTTGGTGGCAAGGATGAAATCAGATCTTGAACGAGCTGAGAGTTGGCCCCGTGCTCCTCTTCTGCTTCCCCCACCCTTCCTCTCCGCCCAGCTGTGGAGGCGTCTGCCTGGCTTTTGACTCTGGTTCTGTAAATGGCGTATCAACAGCTGTCTGTGGTGATGCTACAGTGACACTTGCTCTCTTGATTTTGCTGTTGTCATATTTTAGAGGCCTGGGAGGAAATTGTAGTTTCTCGTATTAGCTTTCAAAGATGGTCCTTGAGTCTGGAGCTGCATTCTTCTCTGTGTTCATGGAGATCATACCTGGGCCTTGTGTCCTGGGCAGGAGCTCCTCCAACAGACGGTAGCTCCAGGTCCCCTCTCCTCGCCGTTCTGTTTGTTTATAATTTTTGAGATGGGGACTCACTAAGCTGTTTAGGGTGGCCTGGAACTCACTCCACAGTCTAGCTTCCTACATAGGTGGGTTTGTAGCTCTGAGCTACCAATCCAAGGAACCTGAAAGCGCCTTAGCTGGCATTTGCCCCTTAAAAAAAGAAAATCAGTGTTCTGTTTTAAAAAATTATTTTAACTAATTCATATATATATATATATATATATATATATATATATACTTCCTCACCATTGCCCTTTGCCAGCTCTTTGTCCTCTCCCACCAAACCCCCTTTTTGGTGTTTAATAAGCGTGGTCTATATGCGCATGGTTGGGTACATTATTTACTCATGAACAGGCAATGCACTATAGCTATACGACTCCCCGCTTCCTCAACAACCATAACTGCCTACTGCTCTCAGGAAGGGGCGAGGCCAGCACTAAGCTCCTCTCGCATCCAAGATGGCGGCACTTGTGGCACCTTTGTGCAGTTTGCTGGGGTTTGTTGTGAGGCTTGGAGGAAAGAAACTTCAGTAGCCAAACAATTACAGCTGCTGAGACATTAACTGTTGTCAGGAGGAAGGGCAAGTTTGAATTCATGGTAAATCATTTTAAGATCCATTGTCTTAACAACCAAAAATCTCAGTATTTGAAGTCGTCTTACCCAGAATTCCTGTGGCTAGTTAGGAACAGACTGTGGTTAAAATAAAATAAAATAAAGTTTCCATCTCTGATACAGTTTTCTGTCATAGCTACCAGACTGTTCTTTACTCTTAGCTGCCTTGGAAACCTTTACAAAAATAAATGTGTGTATAAAACACAAAATCAAAATTTGCTTGAATTTAAGCATGTGTGAGAAGAAACCATAGATCCACATTTTATCCTGGCATCATTTAAAATTTGATTATATACTGCTTTGCCTGATAGAAGGTTGCAGAATGTAATGCTGCCAGCAATTTTTAAAAATAAAACTTCTGATGTAGGCTTTGGAACCAAATAAGCTTTTGGCGATCATCCACAAGGGCCTCTTACTCTTTCTCCATACTCTATCGGGCGGTTCCCTGGCCCAGATGTACGAACCCCGGTGCTGTGAGACAAACCCATATGCATCGTCTGCCGTGCTCGTCTCTTTCTTTTCCTTCCCCATTGTGAAGCCGAACATTGATTTATGGGATGGAAATTTTTAAAAAAATCACACAGAAGCAACTGTCCTATTTAACAACTCACAGGCGTAGGGTTGGAAGAAGGCAGCCAAGCCGTGGTCGGGGAAGCACTCTGCTTCCGTTCATGGCCCCAAACTTGTGTTTTCAGATCAGCCATTATCCAGAAGATCTGGTAGCTTCCTGCAGGGTTTATTTAGGCCATCTCTGAGAAAATGAAGTTCAAAAAAGGTAACTCTTCCAAAAAGTAACAGAGAACTAAAAATAACTGCTTAGAATGGGGAGTTGCCCGGCTCTAATTATAATGTAACCCGACAGGCTGCGCGCGCGGCAGCGTGATTGATGGGCTGCCCCACTTCAGGCCCCAGCCAGTGCGCTAGCTCGCACATGCTTTTTCGATTGCTTGATTTATTTTGGGCTTTTTGGGTTTGTTTGCTTTTTGTTCATTATTGTCTTTTACTTACATATGCGTCTGCCGGTTTGTCGGCCGATTTGTCTGTGCATCAGGCGTACGCAGGTGCCCAGAAGGCCAGACAAGGAATCAGAATCGTAGGTTCGGGCAGTTATGAGCTGAGCACTGTGGTACTGGGAACAAACCCCAGGTCCTCTGCAAGAGCAGCCGGGTCTCTCCAGCTGCTTGTTACCATCTTGATGATTCGCCGATGATGGCTTGCTTATGGTTTGGTTGCTCTTTTGGATGGAGGGCCTGAGCAAAAGATTGTAGATGCTGAGAATAACGTTCAAAGATCATCTATGAGCCTCGAAGTTTTAAAACTGCTTTTCTTTCTTCCTTAAAAATATTCTTTCATTGAATGGTAACTGATATGGTGATTATGGTAGTTATCCTTGTGTACAAGTGCACTGTGGCCGTTTGGTACACAACGATGTCCTGTGAGCAGATTGGCTGCTACCCAGTAGATCCATCACCTCAAACTTAAATCATTTCCTTGTGCTGGGAACATCACAAGTCCTCTCTGTGGGCTCTTTTAAAACAATCATTTAATTGCTGTTGGCCAGCCTTACCCCTGCATCCCTCGGTTTTAAATATGGTCTGATTTCCCTTGTGCCTTCTTAACCTCTCTTCTTATGCGTATACAAAATAGCAGACATGTGGCATAAATGTCTACGATCGTTTCAAGGTACCACTTCTCTCAGTTAGAAAATGACGGAGCCTTCTACTCCATTGCACCTGGGCAGGTTACCTCTGAGCCTTTTCCCAGGTTGTCACTCATTCCTGGAACCGCCGATGCATCTGTAAAACACAGGCTTGGGGTCACCCCTGAGCTGCCCTCTGCTTTGTTTCCTCACGTTGGCATCCGAGCGGTGGTGGACTCTGAGGCCCCTCACATCATTTTGTTTCCTCCTTCTCCATTTTAAACAGATGATTTCCCCAAACCCCAGATCACGGTTCAACCAGAAACGCAGTCAGCAATAAAAGGCTCCAACGTGAGTTTTACCTGTTCGGCTGCCAGCAGCAGTGACTCCCCGATGACTTTCGCTTGGAAAAAAGACAACGAGCTGCTGCAGGATGCTGAAATGGAGAACTATGCACACCTCCGGGCCCAGGGAGGCGAGGTGATGGAGTATACCACCATCCTGAGGTTGCACAGTGTGGCCTTCGCCAGTGAGGGGAAGTACCAGTGCATCATCTCCAACCACTTCGGGTCATCGTATTCCGTCAAAGCCAAGCTCACCGTAAACAGTGCGTGATCCACTTCCCTCTGGTGTTAAAAGATACCGTTTAATAATAGCTACGGTGTCTGTCTGCTCATCCCACCAACCCCTGCTTTTTTTCTTATAGTTTCCCACCTAGCTACAGAAAATTGCTATTCTTTATTATTCGTATCTAAAGTCATGATTTATTAGATTCGCCTCTTTGGATATGGCAGGATGAACCAGAATTAAAATGAACCAGATACTTTTGCTCTCTCTGGGGCACGGTGATGTATGGGACCACACAGCATGCTGTCTTTAAAAGCTCTGGGTGTGAATTCTGTCACTCCTGATACATAGTTACGACTCTCACCAAGTGTCTTACCTTTGTACCTGTATCTTCCAACTAGAGATGGGGTCTGGAGAGATGGATGGCTCAGTGTTTATGAGCACTGTTTGCTCTTCCAAAGGACCAGGGTTCAATTCCCAGCACCCACGTGGCGGCTCACGACTGTAACTCTGGTTCTAGGGGTTCTGACACCCTCACACAGACACACACACACATGCAGGCAAAACACTAATGCACATAAAAATAAAATAAAATAAAGTAAAATAAAAAGAGATGCCAAGTGCCACTTCTTAGAAATGCCGTGACCCATAAATAAGATGATGTGTGTGTCTGCGGCTTGGGAGCACGCCTTGGAGTTTGGGTAGCGCTCTGTAAATGCATTCATAGTGGCCACCGTGAGTAAGCAGTGGTGCTGTAGCATCCTTTGCGTGGCAGGCAGACAGTTCTGCAGCTCTAAGATTGTATTTTGGATGCTCTCCACTTTATTGCTTTAACTGTTAATGTCTGCCTGACAGATGATGAGTTCATTGAGCAGGCCCTTGCTAAGGCATGGCACACAGGAGAACTGAAAGTATAGAACAGGACGCAGTCACCAAATGTTAGGTCCTGCAGGACTGGGGAAGAATAGATGAAGTCACAGTGCGGAAAGATTGACAGATTTGCCCAAGATCTCACACTTAATTTTTGAGAAAGCTAAAATGTGGCCAGAGAATGCCTGCCGGGAGGATCTCCCATCCAAAGATCCTGTGACCCGAGTGTCATTCTGACTCCGTCCCACCTGAGCCTGTGTAGCCCGGAGCAAGCTATTCCGTTTCTCCAGTTCAAGTTTAGCTTCCCTGTCTTAGACTACTAACCCTGCCTTACCTAAGTCCCGTATCTCCTTGAGTACCCGGAAGTGGGGCATGACAGATGACCCTTGGAACTCTGATGTCGACTGCATGGCTCTTGTGGTTTCAGTGTTGCCTTCCTTCACCAAGACCCCCATGGACCTCACCATCCGCGCCGGGGCCATGGCCCGCCTGGAGTGCGCAGCCGTGGGCCACCCGGCCCCACAGATAGCCTGGCAGAAGGATGGAGGCACAGACTTCCCCGCTGCCCGGGAGAGACGAATGCACGTGATGCCTGAGGACGAGGTCTTCTTCATAGTGGACGTGAAGATCGAGGACATTGGGGTGTACAGCTGCACCGCTCAGAACAGCGCTGGCAGCGTTTCTGCAAACGCCACCCTGACGGTGCTAGGTAAGACAGGTGCTTTCCTAAGACTCTGAGCCCCTCTCGAATGCCCCGACTCACCCAGAGACCCTTCTTGTTAGAAGCAGCTGGGGGGACGAGGCAGATGAAGACACAGAGAGTTCTGTCTTTAAAAGAGCTGCCTTTGGGTAGCTTTGAAGGCAGGAGACATTTTACATATTCAGGCCTGTGACCAGGGAGATGACTCTGCCCCCTTCACTCCAAGTACAGCCTCCAGTCTTACCTTCATAGGCAGGCATTGTTCACAACCATTGGCCAGCTCAGCGTTGTAAAAAGTATGAAGGAAAGTGTCTCTAGATAGACAGGGAAGACCCATCCCCTTCCTTCGCCTCCCATGCCTCTGTGGAAGTCCCAATTCTTACCACCTACTTAAACAGGTGTTTCTCAGATTCGGACCTCTAGGGTGTCCGGGTCTCTAGGAGAGCTACAGTAACCTACCAAGATGTCAGGGAAAAGAGGAAGGCCTTTCAAGGTCTCTGGCATGAGAAACTTCATTTTAAAGAAACAAACATGGGGATGGTTAAGAGTATGTCCCGCTTCAGATGACCTGCCTTTGGTTCCCAGCACCCACAGTGTCAGTTTGCACCTGCCTTTATCTCCAGCCCCAGGGAACCTACCTCCTCTGGCCTCCACAGGAGCACACACCTTTCCACACACAGACATATACATGTCAAATACACAGTTACAAGTAATCAAAGGAAATCTCTAAAGAGTGTTTGCCTTTGTCAACGTATCAACAGCCTTGTGCATGAAATTAATATTTTTTTACCAATTTTCTAGATTAAAAAATATTTTATCTTCCATTAATTACTAGCCTTGGAACATTATGAGGGAGGGTGAGGTAAAAACTCATAGATTTCCCCTGTGGGACGG
Source organism: Microtus ochrogaster (assembly GCF_000317375.1). Lineage (NCBI taxonomy): Eukaryota > Metazoa > Chordata > Mammalia > Rodentia > Cricetidae > Microtus > Microtus ochrogaster. The sequence goes on from NC_022024.1 coordinate 7,541,553, forward strand.
GTGACAAGATCCAAGGTTGCCTTGACTGGGGGCTCTTTAATACACCTGTTCAACGAGCTGTAGGGGTAGAAGATTTGAATAAATTCCCCTGTGAGCTCTTAAATGGAACCCGGTTTTCATCTAGGAAATCTCAAACCTTGTGTTTTCAGAGACTCCATCATTTCTGCGGCCTCTGTCAGACAGAACTGTCACCAAGGGAGAAACGGCCGTCCTGCAGTGCATCGCTGGTGGGAGTCCACCCCCCAGGCTGAACTGGACAAAAGATGACAGCCCGTTGCTGGTGACCGAGAGGCACTTTTTCGCAGCAGGCAATCAGCTGCTGATCATAGTGGACTCGGACGTCAGCGACGCCGGGAAGTACACCTGTGAAATGTCCAACACCCTCGGCACCGAGAGAGGCAACATGCGCCTCAGCGTGATCCCCAGCCCCACCTGCGACTCCCCGCACATGACTGCCCCTTCCTTAGACGATGACGGCTGGGCCACCGTGGGCGTCGTGATCATAGCCGTGGTTTGCTGTGTGGTGGGCACGTCCCTCGTGTGGGTGGTCATCATCTACCACACGAGGCGGAGGAATGAAGACTGCAGCATTACTAACACAGGTGTGTAAACAGCAGCCTGGCCGGGGCTCTGGGAGTCATGTGGATTTGTGGTTTCGTAGGCAGGCCCTTCTAGGAGGTGTCTCACGGTCTGAGTCCGTCTCACAAGGGTGACTCATCTGCTTCGAGCTGCAGGAATGCGGGTAGCTAAAAATGACACCCCAGCCTGAAATAACGCCGATGCGCAGAGATTAATCTTTTTTACTAAAACCTCATCAGGATATCCTGATGGCGGAGAGATAAAACCCAAAGCACAGTGAAATCCCTCTTCAGGATGGATGCAAGCAAGGAGGCAGGAGCCACAGCGAGGTAGTTGGCTCTAGTGGCAGCGCTTCGTGTTCTGTGTTCTGTGTACGCATGCGCACAGCCCAGCAGGATTTTTGTCGCGAGGGTTGCCTGCACCTTCTGCTACTGATGAGATGAGAGCGATCCAAGGGCTCCATTTATGGTTTTGACTCATTACCTTTTGAACATACGGTTTTGAAATTTGGGCAGGGGTGTATTTCGTGGGCAATAAAGTGAAAATTAACTCGGGCCCAGAGCTGCAAAGCAGCCATGGGCCGTTCCTGGTTTTTCCAGAATAGATCGTCCCTTAACTGGTGTTACAGAAGCCAGACCAGTGCGGGCTGCTCCTTGGCAAGGCTCCTGATGGATGCTGTTGTTTGATTACAGATGAGACCAACTTGCCGGCCGATATCCCTAGTTATCTGTCCTCTCAGGGAACGTTAGCTGACAGACAGGATGGATACATCTCCTCGGAAAGCGGAAGTCACCACCAGTTCCTTACTTCTTCAGGCGGGTTTTTCTTACCGCAACATGACAGTGCTGGTAAGTCCGAGATGTCCAGGGGTTGTTGTTTTAAAGTCATGGGGGACGTCCCGGATGTAACAGTAATTTTCAGAAGAAATTGGTCTTAAACACGACTAGGGGGGAAGCTGATGTCGCTGCTGTGGGTGCCTTATATGTCTGATACTAAAGATGGAGAAACTGTGGTGCAGGAGCATCTCAGCCCAGACACATTCCCAGTGTACACAGGCAATCAGAGCACTTCCCAGATAGGTGGTTTACAGGAAGACTGGGAAATACATACACGGTGCTGGGCACATGCCAACGACTCTACCTGTGAAAAGCTGCTGGGGCTTTTCTCAGCATTTTCTCTGTTAGTATGCACCTTTATTGAGTATTTATAGTTGCTCTCTACCGGACTGCATAACTGGGAAGGAAGCATGCTTGTTTTCAGCTTCAGAGTTTAGTCACCAGTGAGGCGAGTACTTCCCAGTGGACTGCTGTGTCCACTGCTAACTGTTTATCACGCGTGACATCGCTGAGACTGTCTCCATAATCCTCCCACTGCTGTGTCCACTGCTAACTGTTTTATTGTTCCATATGTTTAATTGAGCTACCGGGAGATGTTTTGGTTTGGCTTGGTTTTTTGACACAACTTTGAGATAGGATACTACGGCTACTAGTCATTGAGTCTGGTCATCTGGAACATTTCACAGAAGGCCATAGTGCTGAGCATTCAAACCATGGCTGTACGCATCGGTCCGCTTCCATTAGAATCCAAACGGGGCTAGCAATAAGGTTGGCACACTTAGCTCAGTGCTTATCGGGACTTAACTATAGCTGCCCTGATTGGTGGATCCCAGTTTAAAACATTTATAGTCCAGATCCAAGAATAGCTTTTAATGGACCCATTACAATTTCAGCTTCATGGGCCTCAAGAAACTGGAAAAAATTTCCTATGTATGTGTGTACTTTCACTTTCTTACTACATCCTAGCCAAATTTTCTTCTGTAAATATGGGAAATGCAGAACCAGAGCAAATGTTGAATGACATTTAATACCAGTTCAGTGACTGAGGTTTGTTTCTTAAAGGGACATGCCATATCGACAACAGCAGTGAAGCCGAGGTGGACGCTGCCCCTGACCCATTTCTTTGCCCTTTTGTGGGCTCCGCAGGCCCTGTATACTTGAAGGGGAATGTGTACGGCCAAGATCCGTTTGAAGTTTATCTTCCAGGTATGGTTTTCTTGACTGAATACAGTTCTGTTTCCTGAAAAGAATTCTGTAGATGGAAATTTCTGTCCCACCCAGTCCCACAGCCGTTCAGTCCCAAATAAACACACAGAGGTGTATGGTAATTATAAACTGTTTTGGCCTGTTGCTCAGGCTTATTACTAGCTAGCTCTTACAACTTAAATTAACCCATAATTCGTATCTATGTTTAGCCACATGGGTTGGTACCTTTTCTCAGTGAGGCATTCTCATCTTGCTTCCTCTGTATCCTTCCTGACGTGCTAACTGTATCTCCTTCTGTTGTGGAACCACCTTGAAAAGGATGCAGTTCTGACCCGAGGGTAGCTCTAATGGACCACTATGAGACCAGCTACATGAAGAAGGACTGCTTCCCATGCACTCATCCCTCAGAGGAGCCCTGTGAACGGAACCTCAGTAGCATCCCGTGGCCACACTCACGAAAGCCCGTGACCTTCATGTACACTCAGAACGAGGGACCCACACTTCAGCCTCTGTGTTTAAACAAGTCCTCTCTGGATTTTAGTACAAGTCAGGAACCAGGATCAGTTACTTCAAGTAATTCTTTCATGGGTAAGTTTATCAAGCTGGGGGATTACCTTACTTCTCTGATTCAAGCTTCATCTTGCTTTGGGCAATGGTTTCATTCCTGATGTGATTGTGATGTCCTCTGAGTTGCAGGTCTTTCTAAACTGCAGTCAGGGCTGGGAATTGTGTGTGGTTATGTATTTAATCTGTACCTAAGCCCCAGGAGCTTTCTGGGTTATGCTGTGTGTGGCATGGAGGAGACAAGGGTTTGGGGAATGACTTAGGAGCTGAGTTTGTCAGCCATGTGGAAAAAGTGGTTTTGGGTCCCGGCAGCCTGAGGGGTGGAGCTGTATTCTCTGCATGGTTGTGGTTTCGTACGTCTGGTGGCTTCTAACTGAACTCACAGTGGAAGCTGGGAAGGCAGCATCCTACCTAGCCAAGCTTCAGACAGTTGAGATGATCATCAGCAGAAGCCTGCAGTGCTTACAAGGCAAACCCGTACAGGTAGACAACAGTGAACCCCTCGCGTAGATTGTGAGACTTTACAGGGAAGACCAGAGAGTGAATGCTGCCGTTTTCACTGAGTGAAGCAGTCAGAGAAACAAGCCCCAACCTGCCGTGGTGTGTTTTCGTGTTCTTGGTTTGTTTTTAAAGGAAAAATTCCAAGCCATTTTACTTAAGTGTTTAAGAAATTTTATCCATTGTTCCAATATTCCTATACTTTCCTGAAGAAAAAAAAAATGGAAGTGTATTCTGTAGAACTAGGGTAGGCATTTTAGTTAATCAGATGGTTTTTTGCTACAGTTGAAGAAAGGGCAAGACAAGAATCTGTCAAAATACACTGGCTGCGTATTATGCAGTCACCCTTCATGGAGAATCATGAGCTCAGACGTCCTCAGGCAAGGGCTCCGGGGCATTTTTCAATTGACAGGCTTCAGGAAGTTCAATGTTCAGTGGTTAGTTGCTGAGGGTCGTGATAAAACAAAAATGGGCATGTTTGTTTGGTGGCTTTAAAGACATGGTTGTGCAGGTGTTCTTTGCTGCATCCTAGGGACAGTGTGTTCACAGCGCACACCAACTCCCGCATAGGATGCTGGGAAAAGCTTAGTCGTGTTAATGGAAACATGCTGGCTCCTTTTGGCATTCCTTTACACACTAGCAAAAGGACCCTTGTGTTCATGGGATTTTCTTTTCTTGTAGGTACCTTTGGAAAGCCTCTGAGGAGACCTCACCTGGACGCCTTTTCAAGCTTTGGGAAGCCGCCAGACTGTCAGCCGAGGCCCTTTCACTTGACAGAGCTTTCCTCTGCAGAGTTGGACTCTGAGTCAGAGGAAGATGCAAAAGAAAGGACCGAGTTCCGGGAGGATAATCACAGGGGTACCAATCAACAGACGTTAGATACGTACAGGACTCCAGACTGCCAGCCTTGTGACTTGGGCACATAGACGGGAAGGACCAAAGAAAAGCTTCCACATGCTACCTCATCTGGGCTCCTATTTAAAAGAGACAGAATCCAATGTTTCTAAATGGACTTACAAAGTTTAAAAAGGAAAAAAAAAAGCTTTATTTATACAGAGGAACCAAAATTACAAAAAGTTATAAAAATTTATACCGGGAATAACTTTCATATAAAAATGCATTTTAAAAAGTATTTTATAACTTTGTTTTATATGAAAAATATCCTATGTAAATTAATGGTATAAGTCCATTTTATGTATTTTTATAAAACCAGATTTCTTTTTATTGAGGATGAGTACTAAAGCCTTTTAAATAATCCCATCTTACCTTTTTTTGAATAGAGGCCACTTTATTCTGTTTTGCACATTGCGTTTAATAAAATGTGTCATTTGGTGCCAAGCCCCATTTATACAATAAGAGATTTTATTGTTTTCAATGCATTTTAGACCTATTTCATTTGTATTATCACATCTCAAATGAATTTAATTTAGCATATTAAAAGTACAGCCAAAGGGCCCATTCAGACCACCCCACCCCCTGGATGGTTAACAAACTGTCGTCATGTGGGTCACAGCCAAGTGCACTCCAGCAGTCATCAGAAGGTGTTCCTAGCCTCACAAACAGAAGGAGATCTGATGCTGCCAACTGGTCCCAGCTGCTGCTCGAATGACCCCATAATCCATATTTCCTTAATTTAAAGCCAATGCCTTTGTGGCTCGGTACCTACTGTCTGCCACAGGAGTTTCCCGTCCACCATGGCTTGAGTTAGAACTAGAAGGTTCTGGATCGTATGTCTCTGCTGTGGAAAAAGCCATGGCGAAGGTGGTTTTCCATCCACAGTGGCTGTGGGCTGCCACCCCAGTCTCTGCTGCCTTACTAATCTTCACTGGTTATGGTTGGTGTACACACAGTGGCTGGTTCGACCGTGCACCATGCTTCTAAAGAATTTTGAGGCATTTTTTTTTTAATGAACGTATTTTACTAACTTTGCTATCCCATCTGTTTGTTTTAAACAGTATTAAGCTGCATGTCAAGCTCGTGTATTAAGGGAGGATGCTGCATGTCAAGCTCATGCATGTATGAATGCATGGGAATTTTCAACACTGTGTACCCTGGCTCCAAGCAATAGAGTAGATAAACCTACTACACTTGAAGGCTCTGATGGTAAAACTTGATATTCGTTCTTAGAAAACTCTTATTTATGTGCCATTTAAAGAAAACACACTGGCCCATGATGAATTGCCATGACGAGAGCTAGTGTGCTTACTAAATTTAAAAAATAGAAAATTGAAGGTGTGGGATTCTGCCATTTGCAGTTTTTTAAAGTAAACTAAACCGTGCTAGAGAAAGCAGAATCTTCTGTGAGGACGTATGTGGTAGAGATAAGGTTTCCCTGCTCCGTGTCCTTCTCTGTTGAGAGCCAGGGTCCCAAGCCTAAACCGCAGCAAGCTTTCTCCTTAGACCTTAGAATCTAAGTCAAGAAGTGCGTGCCTCCATGGACAGCCAGCAACTAGAAGTGATTTCCCTTACTATGACTTTATTAAGCTGTCAGATTTTCAAAATCTTACTGTGAATTTGTCTACATTGTTACCTGAAGTCCAAATGTGGACTTCTTAATTATGAATTTCTTTTGAAGGAGTTATTTTTTTTTCCAAATTTTGGCACAGAAGTTTAAGTCAACACCTTAAACTGAAATACTGGGTTACCGGGTTGGGCAAATGGATCAGCAGTGAAGAACCCTTGCTGATTTCACAGAGGGCCTGCGTTCAGTTCCCAGCACTCTCAGGGTGGTTCACACTATCTGTAACTTAGTGCCAGGGGGCAAGTCTGATGCCTTGTGATGCTACAAGCACCAGATATACACATGGTGCCCAGACATGCTTGTAGACAAACTCTCACATAGAATAAGAAATCTTTCTAAACTGGAAGAAAAACTGGCTTTCTCAGCATAATTTCACTGTGCTTTGGCCAAACTTGTGGATCAAATATAAATCTTATCTGTCTAGAAAAGAGAAACTCAGTTCCTTGGACATCAGCAAGAAAAGAGTATATACCATATTGATACTTCACAGTGAATGAACAAATATGTAGACATTAAATTCTAAGATAACATAAAGGCAAGGACAAATGTGAGATCCCTTGGTCTCTTCGTTTTCTTTTTGTGATGTTGGGGATCGAACCCAGGGCCTCAATTAAGTGCTTTATTCACTGAGCTATACCTCCAACCTAAGATGTGGTTTGTTTCTAAGTAGAATTCTTCAACTTTCAGTAGAGCTTTCTTGTTTTCCGGTAAAAGATCACACCTCATACAAACATATTTTAGTAGATGGTCGTAGAACTTTAGTATCTTTCACCATCCCACTGTTGACACTAAAGATATTTATTATGTGTAATCTTGACCTCTTGAAGGTCTTGGAGTAGCCCTTAGCTTAATAATCATCCACAATTACCTGTATGGATTTTGTTGTCTCCCTACAGAAGAAAAGCACAAATTATTTCTCAGAGCAAGGCTAGTCAGAACCTTTGAATACTCTGTACCGTCTCAGGAATGTGGGAGAAATAACTTGTAGCCAGCGCGACAACAGATGTTCAGTGCTGCGATGTTTCCAAAGACTGAGACCTGAATACCGCTGTAGAATGTTCTGTCTGTCTTCCCTGATCTCGGGATATCATCTAATAGGATCATTTGGAGCTTGCATTTTTAAAGGCAGTATTCTGTTTACACATTGAATAACAGTATCCTGTCCCTCCGAAACAAAATCAGTCTTCAAAGAGTTGCTTCCTTCCTTCATGAGTTGCTCCAGAAATAACTGTTTACCAGAACTCTTTCTTAAGGCATTTATTAACCTGTGTGACACAAGAGTATGGTAATGGGCTCTGAGAGATTTCAAATGTGACCTAAAAGCGGTTGGTCCAGTCTTATAATAGACTCGCCACAGGGTCTGTACGTGTGCATTTACAGAATTAGCCCAATAAATGGAGTCACTTCTCTCTTTTATCTTTTAAGAAATTGATATTGGATAGAGTGGTTTTTGACAAAAGTTATTTTATTTTTTAATAGTTTATTTTGATAATTTTTGGTAATTGATCAAATCTATCCTTACTGTAAAATTTCAGGTTCTCTTTCTTTCTTTCCTGAATACTTGATTTTAAATTTCATATCACGTATTAGCTATCTGTGATGAATGAACAGAAAGTTTAACCGATACTCATGCAGCTTTTTAGTACATTTACATTATCAAACGTTCTTAAGAATAGAAGTTATTCACAGCTGTTAAAAGTTAAAGCTTAGATTTTTGTCTACAACTGCTTTCTTTTCATGCCGCTTTATTGTGCCTGTGACTATTTGATTTAGCTCAGTGTCTTAGGTCCAGTTTGAAGACAACACCTAATGTCACTGTAAGGTTATTATCGTGGCTTTCACAAAGTTGGTTTATTTACTTTTTGTTGTTTTTGCAGAGTGGTTTTTATGTTTGTTTGCTATATTTGTTTTTTATTTATGTGCTTATTTGGTTAGGTGTAGTTGTTTTTGAGATGCTGAACTGAGCTAGGTGAAAGCTTTCCCAGGGGGCCACATCCCTAGGTCCATCAGTGTTTGGTTTGGTCCCTTTTTTCTCCATATGGCCTTTTTGGCCTATCTCCAGATCAGAGTTGAAATTCGGCACCTCCCTCATTTGCCCACCAGCGTTATGTACACAACTGTATATTTTTCCCAGGTTAATCAGCGGACAGAAGGAGTTTCTCTATTACATAAATGGCATGGTCACATGCTACTCTTTCTTGTCCAGTAAGCCTCTGTGGCCAGCTCTGATTTTGTGTCTAAAACATTTGCTTTCTCACTGAACAACCTGCGTGTGTCATGCAAACTTGGAGCACCATGGTGGCTGAAGCTGTTGTACCTGTACAGGTGTGTGTTTCCACCTGCCCAGAATGGTCCCAGCGCAGGTTCCCACTAGTTTAATCATCGCCAATTCCTGTTGACTTGGCACCTGAGTTTTCTCAAGGTCTTCCACGGCTCTTCTGGGATCCCACGGTGGTACCTGGAGTTCCGGCTCTTACCTGTCATTTACAGGAGTGACTGAACAGGTCTCATTGCCTATTTCACTCAGTGCATTGTCTTCACTATTACCAGAAATAGCTTTCTCAAGTCGATCTGAGTGGATCAAAGGACTCACTGTACAGCATAACTAGGTGACCCCATGGTGACCATTTCAGCCATTTCTCGTACCCCACAGTACTCTCAGACTTAAAACTCCCAGGCTCAGCACACTGTCTGCTCACGGCCTTCCTTTCTGCTGAGGCCTTTGCCTGCAAAGCCATTTCATCGGCCCTGTACAGTATATGCTAACGTACATATTTATTCTTAAAATATCTCTTCAAATTCCTAGGCTGGATACAAATAGTTATCTCCCAAATTGTTTTCCCTCCCTGGCAGGCCTCTCCAGGACCACTCTTGTGGTCTTATCACAACCTTTTTGCTCCTGAGGCACAGTGAAAACAAACAAACAAAAAAACAAGAAAGTGGTGGTTCATGAAGCTGTCTGTGACGTATTGCAAACACTAAACAGTCAACCTGTTTGCCAATGAGGTGGTTTCAACAAAAACAAATGAAGGAATGAATGAAAATGACATGACTTGGGTATAGTGTTGTCCCCAAGGGCCTCTGTGCTGGGAGCTTGGGCTTGAGTGTCACATGGTGTAGTGAGCCTGTAAATGTGGGGCCCAGCCCAAGGTAACTGAGTCACTGCGGACACCCTCAAACGGAATTTAGTAGTTCTTATGAGACCTGCTGTTTCCCACAGAGAAACGTTGCTTCCAAGAGCCTGGCTAGTTGACCTCATGCTTGTTTTCCTGTCTTGTTTTGTGATCCTTCCCACACTTGCTCCTGTCCCCTTGGTGCCATTTGCCACCTTCACCAGGGCCAGCATGGTCCTTCAAATCCCAAACCATGGGGCAAACTTCTTTGTAAGTACCCAACCTTTCTATTTCATTACAGCCACAGGAACCTGACTAAGATAAAGCTCAAAGTCCTTTTTTCTTTTCTTTTCTTTTTCTTTTTGTCTGTTTGTTTCATTGCTTTTAAACAACCCTCTAGATCAATGATTCTCAACCTCCCTAATGCTGTGACCCTTTAATACAGTTCCTCATGTCATGGTGACCCCCCCAGCCATAAAATTATTACTGTTTGCTACTTTGTAACTGTAATTTTGCTACCGTTATTAATCAATCTGATATGCAACCCCTATGAAAGGGCTGTTCAAGCCCAAAGGGTCAGCCCCACAGCTTGAGAACCACGTACCTAGACTCTGTGGCCTAGCACTTCCCAGGAAGCTTAACTCATGTGCAGCGTGCCACAGGTAAACAGATAAGTACAAAGATTATTTAATTTTCTGTAGGAAAAGTAAGTGGCTCCACCTGACTGTATGGTGCGGAGGTGGGGACTCAGCTGTTACTGCTTCTGCATTTACGACGCTAATGTTCTATATCTATAAATACAGTTGCTAGAATCATATGCAGCCGTATGTATCATTTCCAAAGTTCACCTCTTCATTTTCCTCTCCTGTATTTTTCTCATTCAAACTTCTTAAAGTCATAGTTCCTTTTCAAAAAGTACACTCAAATCTAGTTGGAACTGCTTGACCTAAGTAAGTCACCAGTACTCTGTTTCCAAACTGGGTACCATTTATAATCCTTGCATTTCTAGCCATGTAGAAAATTGCGGAGATCTTTGTTAATCACTATTTCTAACTAGACTCAAGTTTTGCTCATTTTTCTTTTCCACATTTTAGGAGAGGCTGTCGATGGGAAAACAGATTGGCCTCAACTTGTAATTCTCCTGCCTCAGCATTCCAGGTACTAGGCTAGATATTTGTTGTTGGTGCCCTAGCATGGTTTTGTTTATGTGCATTGGAATTCATGTTTGCAAGTTGTCGTTTTCCTCTTTTTATGCCATTTATCCTTTTTTAGTGATTTGATGATCATCTTGTGAAGCCACTGCATCTTGGGTTTAGAATCAGCTTTCAGGAGATGGAAAGGTGGCTCCATGGTTAAGAGCACTTAACGCTCTCTCAGAAGACCTAGGTCTAAGTCCCCGCACCCACATGGAAGCCCACAACTCTCTGTAACTCCATTTCCATCATATCTGATGCTTCCTTCTGAGCTCCAGGGGTACTTGGCACATCCCTACACATACACATACACATTACACATAACATAAAACTAACGCTGAGCTTGTTTGAGGGTCTAGCAGGGGAGCACAGCCACTCTTACACTCTTGACCAAAGAGCGGTCCTCCTCCATTCTGGCAAGGTCGTCCTCTTCAACAGTGTCTGGAGGGGAGCACATGGAGCAGTAAAGGAAGAATGGGACCCCCGCCTAGCCAGTCAGATCAGCCGAATTAACCCTCCTGCAATTCCATAGGGAGACAGATGGAGCAGATCACCCTCAAATCGAGGTCAGCCTTGTCTGCAGAGTTGTTCCAGGACAGTCAGAGAAGCCTTGTCTTGAAAAACAAAACAAGCAAACAAAAATTAGACTCAGCCTTCATATTAGCAGCTTAGGATTGCCTGAGCACATGTCACGTTTAGTACAGACTGAATCCCATCTGCCTTGTTCTTCCACTGAGTATGTACGGTTGGCACACACCTTAGACCTGGCCAGCGGTCACTTCCTTTTCCCAAACTTTCCACAGCCACAGAACCCTGCCCAAGTACTCAGTTTCATGTAGTGGCAGTGAACCCAGTTTCGCTCTGCAACATTTGGGGAAAATCTTGACGCTCTCAATCTAGGGGCCAGTTTTGCTACTTATAACTTTAGCCTCTCTCTCTCTCTCTCTCTCTCTCTCTCTCTCTCTCTCTCTCTCTCTCTCTCTCGTGTGTGTGTGTGTGTGCCACAGTGTGTAAGGAAGGTCAGAGGACAGATAGCTATGGGGATCATTTCCCTTCATCCACCCTGCTGGACCCTAAGATTGAACTCAGGCCATTAGACTTGGCAGTGGGTGCCTTTTCCTGATCCATCTCACCAGCCACCAGCCATCTCATTTTTCCCGTGTGGTGTCTCATAAAAATCACACACACACACACACACACATGCATGCATATATACATACATATATGCATACACATTTGTAGTTTTGGGTTCCAAGCTAAAGTGGGAAGTTAGAATGTCAAGCCGACCAAGCAGGACCTCCTACTTGGAAGCAGAGAGGGAAGGCAAGCTGGAGAAGAGACCAAAGCTGCAACTTTGCCATTAGAGGAAGGATAATGGTAACACAGATGTACTTTGAAACCGTGGTCCGGGTGGTAAGTCTGAAGAAGGAAAACAATGTATTTTATTTTGTACGATATGAAGGATTTGTTAGAATACTAAGTGGAAACTTCAGTAGGCCATTTAAAAAGAACCAAGTCCAAAAGAGAAAAAAAAATGGTCTTTATGAAGCAGTGGAAAATGGTAGATCGGTGGTTCTCAATCCGTGGGTCACAACCCCTTTGGGGAGTCAAACGAACGACCTGTCACAGGGGTCATATCAGATACTTACATGATGATTCATAACAGTAGCAAAATCACCATTGTAAAGTAGCAATGACATAAGCTTATGGCTGGGGGTCACCAGCATGAGGAGCTGTGTTAAAGGGTCACAGCGTTAGGAAGGCTGAGTCCCGCTGGGCTAGATGAGATTTCTGTCTGAGGCTGGAGAAGTTGTATGTTTATAGAGATGCAGATGAGAGATGCTCAGCTGAGGAGGACTCATCCTGAAAAGACATCAGCAGGGTGAAAGAAAAAAAACTTAGGATTTCAAATGTATTAAATTGCCTCATCTTCACTCAGCGTGCACCGAGCACGCTTTGTGCGTATTGTACTACCTGCAGAAATTTCATGACCAAATATCAAAAGTTACCCCATCATTCAGCACATGGTGACATAGATATAGTAAGCCAAGCGAATGCCTTGCAGCATGGTACAAGGTGACAAGTGTCAAAAATAAAAGATCAAAAAGCATGGCAGTGGTTTTAACAACATCAGAGGCAGAGAATAAAATTTTACGTCAGATGAGTGGAGACAGTTCACTCGCTTTATCTGTGTCCTATGAAAAGTGTTTGTGTCAAGGACTGCACTCAACCCTGAAGACAAACTTTAAGTGCGTGACTGGGGTCGGAGCATGCAGCTGGTAGCTAGTGGCTGAGGCAGAATGAAGCTGTGGAAACAAAGGAAGCTGATGACAGGGCCTTAAGGGACAGCAAGCTGGTCTTTTCTCTATGAGACATGCCTATACCTGAAGGGTATGAGTCAAAGGGAAGACATGGATTAATAGGCATTTATTTGATACTGGGGAATGAGCTGGGCCTTGTGCTCATTCAGAATGTATTTAACTACGTGTTAATTCTATGTCTACGTGGGTAACAGACTAAACTGCACAAGGTTGGAGTGAGGGGTTGCTGAGAAAGACAGAATGAATCTCCGATGTCTAATCTCAGGCGGGAAACAATGTAGGGCAGTGATGTTTATCGTAGAAAATGTCAGCTCAGCTTTGGACAGATTCACTGGGTGATAGTCAAATGGAAATGTCAGCTTGGCAGCCAAGTATATGAACCTGGGATGAATTTCTGAGGTCAGGAGTCATCAACACAGAGCTATTATTGAAAGACTTTGAATCAACTTATTCAGTAAGGTAGTAAGCAGAGAGAGAAATGAAGCCTCTTTTACATTGCTGCTTTACAATGGCTCTGGGCTCTCCAACAGCAAGCACCAGGCAGATGAAGAGTCCACCTCAGCTGAGTGAGAAGTAGCTAGGCAGTAGGCGGGGGAGAAGCACAGGTGACATTCTCGGAAACCAAGTAAAAGCTGTGCCAAGGAGCCCAGGATGACTGCTGGCCATGTGCAATCTGCTAAGAGGTGGAGAAAGCTGGAGCCTGAGAATCTGTAAACCAGTTAATCCTAAAAAATTCATAAATGGCAGTGAGAGCAGGGCAGTGGTGGCTCATGTCTTTAATCCCAACATTGGGAGGCAGAGGCAGGCGGATCTCAGTGAATATGAGGTCAGCCTGGTCTATCAAGCCAGTTCCAGGACAACCACTATTATTACATAGAAAGACCCTGTCTTAAAAAAACAAACAAAAGCAAAAAACAAAAAAAGAAAGAAAGAAGGAAGGAAGGAAAGAAAGAAAGAAGGAAGGAAGGAAAGAAAAGAAAAATGTCTGTGAGAGTAACTGGGCTGGAGTCATGGTGAAAGCTTGATGAGATTGGACTCAGGGAGAAGGAGAGGAAAGATGTTAGCTGTAGAAACTCAAAAAATACCTTCTGAAGGCATCCAATTAAATGACAAGAGAAATAAGGAAGCCACCACAGGACAAGAAGCCACAAGAAAAGTTTGTGTCTTTATTTTGCAAGATGAAAAATAAATGTCCAGCATATCTTAATTTTAATGAGAAAAAAAAATCTAGTAGAGGGCTAATACCTATTGTAACTGGTATTGGGGGCAGAAGGTTGCAGAGATCAGTGGTTTGTCTAAATTGTCAACTCGGAGGGAGAGATGTTTTTAGCCAGTGTTCTCCTAAAGAACGCATTGCTAGAATGAATGAAAACGCACACCTCGGAATCCACATACACTCACTCATTCATGCATATACGTGACTTGTCAGGTTGGATATACCTGGTCTTAGTGGTCCACCAGCAGCTGTCTCATGCTGGAGAAGTTGAGAATGCAGGAGTTCCTCTGCCTAGGGGGCTTGGATGGCTCAGCATCCCCAATCAGCCATTGAAGGCCTGGAGGATTGCTGAAGAGCTATTGGTCCCAGAGGTAGAATGCCAGTCACCAGGCTTGGTGGCCAGTACCTTTACCCAATGAGCCATCTCACCGGCCTAGGAAAACTATGCTTCTGAAGAGATCAAAGTACATGAGAAGTAGATTCCTGCCCACTGCATCACAGCTTCACCAGAGTCCTCACAGCTCAATGGGTATAATGCTTGCCTAGAGTGCACGAAGCCTTGGGTTCAAGCCCCACATCCCATGAACTTGGACGTAGTGGTGCATGACTATAAACCCAGAATTTGAGAAGCCAAAGCTCACTCTGTCTATACGAGTGAAATCGTGGTCATCTTAGGATAAATGAACCCCTGAGTCAGTGTGTTTTTTTAAAGGTGTCCAAGGGTTATATGGATGTGGGTTTTGAACAATGAAGGGATTTGATAGCCTTAAAACAATTCCAAAACCTTTAAATGAAACAGTATAAACACTAAAGACAAAGTATAAAAGTCTACTCCAGGAAAAGCTACCTGCTAACAAGTTAAGTGTGTATTCTTCCATTATCTTCTCTATATACAAATTTCTAAAGTGCCCTTTTTTTGACATTTTGGGACACACATTGTTTTGCTATGCTGTGTTCATCAGACTTCTATTTCCATGATAAAATGACTGAACAATATTAATACTTAAGTTAAAAAGAAGAAAGCTTGTTTTGGTTCTTAGCCACCAAGTTTTCTATCTTGAGTTTGTCAGGGGCTGGGTAATAATAGTTCATGATAGCTAGAACTGGTGAGATGAATGTTGCTCACCTCAGGGTGGCTAGGAACAAAGACAGGGCAAGGGGTTAGAGCCCCACTTGTTCATGGTACACCCCAATGACGTAACTTCTACCCACCAAGCTTTCACCTCTTTAAGATCCACTATCTCTTGGTTGTGCCACAGGGTGGGGACTAAGCCCTTAATACGTAGTCCCTCAGGGGACATTTAAGATCTAAGATAGCATGTGCACATTAGCATAATTTTAAGCACAGTCCATACTGGCCACGTAATCTTTCTCAGTTCTCTTCTGAAATTCTACCTCCGACTTTCATGAGAACTCTCAAACTCCAAAGATTGTTTCCAATTACCTCTATTTTTCAAACGAAGTTACACTGTAGCCAAGTCCCTAGGAACCATAATCCCAGCACACAGTGACCCATAGTAGCAAGGAACATAGTGACCATCAATTAAAGCATAGTGGTTATTTTGTGGCCAGCTGCCTGCAGTTATTCCTGGTAGGGGTTGCCTTCTAGACGGAGGTTTATGCAAACCCATGAGTTTCCTTTCTTCATCCAGCTTTCGCATACCCACTCCAACAGCACACAGGCCTGCCATCAGTCAGGCCCAGCACCACCCACAGAAGCAGCGAGACAGTTGTTTGGAAATCATCGCACACGTCTGTGTCAACAAAGGCTGGGTCCACCACCTGAGATGCCAACAGGTACAAGCACATTGCCAACACCCTCTGGGACGCTCCACTACTAGCTTGGGAACGCCTACATATAAAATTGTGCCAAAGCTCCAAACTGCAGTGAATGAAGGTCTTGTGTAACCCCCACCTTTTACTGAATTCCCTAGCTCCCTAAACTTAAACCTCACCTCAGACCAGGTGTTCCTAAGAAATACAGATTTATACTTCTAATCCAGCAGGAGCAGGGTCTCCTTATAAAAACAAGGTATTAAAGCCAACGATCGTTTAAAAAAGAAAGAAAGCTGTCAAAATAGAAAGGCTGAAGGGGTTTCTTGGTTTATTACCCAGTGCCCCAACCCCAGGGAAAAGGAAGCCCACCTTTTAGAGCCAGGTGTTCTTTAGAATTTACCAATAATGGTAAGGGGGGGGGGTGAGCTCACGTTCAAGAAAACAATAGAAGTTTATGCTGGCTTTGTAAGCATGTATATAATTTTAAACATGTTACATAAAAATAAAACAAAAACAAGAAGAGAAAAAAAGCAAAGAAGGAAGGAAGGAAG
>NC_022024.1:7558494-7559302 GCF_000317375.1 Microtus ochrogaster
TGGCCAAGGGTTCCAGCAAAAGCAATTAGAGCACTCATTATTTGGAAAATTGTAAAAGAAAAGACCTTGGCTAGACATGCGCTCAGTTCCTTGGGAGTAATTAAAGGAGAAGCGGTACCCCTCACTCGGCGCGTGGACCACTGCGAACCGTACACTTGGTGACTTATATTTTCCACTATTAATGGCTGAGGTTGGAATCGCTCAGGACTGGAGGTCTTCTCCCAGACCCCTCTTCTGTTTAGAAAAAAATGAAGGGAATCAAGCCAGTTTTCTTTTTTTCTTTTTTTTCTTTTTTTTTTTTTGAGAGGGGAGGGCAAATTGTAGTTTTTATAACTTTGCTTAATCTCTCTAAAAGCAGGCACTTTAATACTGCACGTGTTCCCTGTAGCTTTTAGCATAACTCCAAGAACACATCAAGAAGTCTAACGCTATGAGAGAGCCATCTAAGAGGTGTCCCCAAAGGTGCATGGAGAACACATGGCAAAACAGTTAGATGAAAATTCAAAATTGGGGTATGTCCCATGTGACAGTACTTTTAAAAATAAAGTACTGTTCCTTCATCCAATTTGCTCTTGATTCTCTTTTGTCTTCTATGTCAAATCGTCTAAGTGCATATTAGTTATTCTAGGTTTAAAAAAATTAGCTTGTAGCTGAGCCTGTCGGGTTTTTGTTTGTTTGTTTGTTTCATTTTATGAGTTTAGATGCTTCATCTGCCTGTATGTATGTGCACCATGGATGTGTCTGGTGTCCTTGGAAACCAGAAGAGGGCATTGGATTATCTGGAACTGGAGTTACAAATGCTTATGAG
>NC_022024.1:7559882-7568602 GCF_000317375.1 Microtus ochrogaster
GTGTGTGTGTGTGTGTGTGTGTGTGTGGTGTTTGCGCATGCGCACGCGCATGCCCAAGTCTAATATTGCATATCTGTGTCAGTCATTCACTGGTCAGAACCCAGTCCAAGAGTGGAGTGGTGTGAGGCGAATTCTGGGTGCTTGTGGAAAAACAAGGTGAGTCTTGTCGCCTCAGTTTCTTCAAAACACACAGTGGTTCTCAGACTGTGGCTTTGTGTCCTTCCGGGTATAGTAGACGGAGCGAGCTGACTTCAGACTATTCACTGCAGCTGGGTGCTGTTATTCGTTTCTACGCCTCTGGAAAAACACATTTTTGCCATGTGCAGCTTGTCCTTGTGACTATACGGCTTGAACTCATGAGAACTCCACTCGGGTGACCTTTCTTAACCCTCAGAGTAAAAATTCTCATTGAATGCTTGAATAAAATTGGCTTTGTGTTAAGACTTTAGTCCTCCTCATTTCCTGGCTCTGTTCTCCCAGGTCCCACCTCCTCTAGAAGGGTGAACAAGCCGTTACCTTAGATATTGAAGCAGGGTCACTTGAACCTACAGTTTGTCAATTAGGCCAGTTTAAGTAGCCAGCTTGCTTTGGGGAGTTGCAGTCTCTGTTTCTTGAGTACGTAGGTGAGTCTCACCTCTGGAGTCCTAGGAATCTGAGCTCCCATCCTCCTGAGTGGCCAGCAAGAAGTGCTTTGAGAGTGCTGAGACGTCTCCCCAGGCTGACGCTACCTGTTCTCGTGTTCACTGGCTCTTTTTGTGAATGTTTGAATTTGTTACCCAATATATTTTTTCTTAATCTTTTAGAATGTTAAAGTTGAAGTGACAAAGAAGCAATGTTTATATATTAACTATAAAATGCCTTATAATAGAGTCTGCAAATGTTTCCAGGTGCAGTGGTTAACTGAATCCTGTGGCAGGAATCTGGTTCACACAACTTTCCTTGCATTCTCAGTCAAGTGTTGCACTTGCTTCTTCCATGAGTGCTGGGACTTTACTAGGTCATCACCACACGAACTTCCCCATGGGTGCTGGGACATTACTAGGTCATCACTGCACTTGCTTCTCCCATGAGTCCTGGGACTTTACTAGGTCATCACCGCACCAGGTTCAGAGTCAACATCAACATTTTCTTCTAGTTCTTTCAGGGACTAGTTTGTTTTGTTTGTTTGTTTTAATTTAAATAGCACTCTATCTTGAATTTGATTGAGACTTAGCATTTTTAGATGATTTAGCACTATTTTGAGAGCATTTATTAACCGGTCCATTTCTTTTCCTCTGTTATGAAATGCTTCCTCGTCATGTCTAAAGTTTTGTGTCATAAACCATACTTAGTTTTAAGAAAACATTTTTTTAAGTGCCATTTTTTTGCAACATAGGTTTTTTTGTGTGTGTGTGTGTATGTGTGTTTGCACCATAAAAACACATACATATGTAATTCTAGCTAAGTGATTTCTTTGGTTTTCTTTCCTTTGTAAAACAGAATATTTTTGTTCAACCTATAAAGATGTCATTCCTGCTAAAGCTAAAGGAGAGGAATATTTTCTTTTTTTCTTTCTTTCTTTTTTTAATAAGGAACAGACAGCTCTCTTGGGACATGTAGGCCAGGCCTCGAGTGTTGGCTGAGAGTTCTTCAACCCGCTGTTGACAGTCGCAATTTCAGGATCCCTCGTGCTTGGGCCCCTCAGGTGGCCGTTACTAAGTGACAACAGTGTTCCGACCTGAAATATCTCTAAGGTTTTGGTTACAGCACCTGCAATGTCACCCTCTCTTGGCAGCTCTTTTTGCTTGGAAAGGAATCTTGGGGAAGGTGCTTTTTAAGACACTAAACAAAACAACAACAACAAACAAAACAAAAAAGGGTTGTTATTTGTGTACTGACAAACCTGCCCTTCCTTTTGCCATTCATCTCTCTCCTTCCCTTCCTGGTACCCATTGTACCCAGGGGCAGCTCAACAAATGTAATAGCTGTGATCTTCACTGTCAGCAATCTGTAAAGTGGGTGATTATTGTCTATAAGCAACAAGGGAGACGCTACTGCTATTTATGCCGATGTACGAGCCAGCCGTCTACACGCAGCAATGATAAAACTGAACTCGTTAGCTCCTTTCAAAGCAGACAGAGGCCACATCTAAGAGGAAGAGTGACATCTGTTGGTCTAGACGTGATCCATGATGTTCTCCTCCTGCACCAATGCATGCCTCTGTCAGTAAGAGCAGTGATAAATAAGACTCTGCCTGGCACAAACGGTGCTTGCTTGCCCTTTGCAGCACAGGACAGCTGATATGGGCAGCATTAGACTGTCAGGTTTTCTTGGCTCATTGCACATATGGCAGGAGCTGGATTTTAATCCGTGCTCATTTAAATAGCAAGTCACTTTTTTAGCAAGATAGAAGAAGTGTACAAAAGTCCAACCAAGGCACATCTTTTTAGATTGCTAAGAAAACCGAATTGTGAAGGGATAATTCTGTTAAATATCCCTTCTGACTTCTCCATATAAAATTGAGTTCTGTAATTTTAAGGGGAAAAAAGAATCTTAAGAGCTTTGAGATTTATGTTTGATGGGATATATATATATTTCCCTAAAAGGCAACTGTCAATAGCCAAGGTTTTTATGTGGCCACTTTGTATTCAGCTGATCTTGGAGAAGGACTCTGTGCATAAAGCTTGGCTTCTAGCCTCATCTTCAGCACCTTGAGTGGCAAGACTGTCAGTGGTCCTGAGGCAGATATGGCAGGGTAAAGCAGTACTCAACGCTTGTCACACATCCCGTGGTAAAACATGTATGGATGCTTTTTAAAGTATATTTGGTACTAATTACTATAAGGTGTGGTATGTACAATGACGATCGCACTCACCTACAATGCTCGGGGAGTTATTTACTCTGGATAACATAACTTCTAAGAGCTCACTAATGTTTTCAGCACCACACAGTACACATTACAAATGGCTGGGAATTAGGATTTATGAAGCATGGATTCATCTTTATCATTGCTAAAAAATACCCCCCAAATTATTTAAGTTTCTACAAATAGTTGATTGCAAGTGAATAGCTCATTTTTATTTTTCGTAAACTAGAATGCAACACTGTTTTCATCTTACATGTAAACTCTGAGAGGTACACTATAGCAGGCCTGGCAAGACATGTCCACTTGTTTGATGGTGGCAGAACTGTCATGGGTGTAACCAATCACTTTCTGATCAGATTGAAGGCCTGTTCTACAACATGAATATCAACCCCGGCATTGATATCTGAGCCAAGTGGCTAGACAGGTCATAGGGCCGAGGAGGGAATCTACTAACAAATACTAACACTAATAAAATATATCCATTTTGCTAAGTGGACATAGTATAAAAACTGACTCCCAATGACTTTTTATACCCATAGATTAAGGCATCACTCAGCTCTCAACGGTGAAACTTCCTTTTCCACTAGATGATAACGGCCAGGGAGACAATGGTCAAGGTACAGGGAATACATACAAGACGGAAGAATGCTCATCCTTAAATGGGATGTCTACACTGCAGCCCCCTCCCAAGGCTCAGGGAGCACGGAGAAAGATGGCGCGAAAAGGGCATCAAAATCCAGTGGCCGTGGATGGTCAAAGGGAAGCTGTTTCTGGACGGAGCAGGACAGCTGTCTGTCTGAGCTCACAGAAGTGCTGACAGCACTCCCAGACCTGTGGAAGCTGAAGCCAGACAAATCCAAGCATGGAGAAGCGAGGCGGGCATGGAGTCTTGCCCCTAGCTGAGGAGCTATTGGCCATTGGTAGCTACTGCAGCTACCGATTTCTAAGGATGTGGACCACATTCTAGTGAAAAAGACTGCATATCCAAGAGTCTGTGAGCAGCACAGATTAGATTTGATGGCTTTATTTAAAAAAAAAATGAGTTGGGTGTGTGGGGAAGAGGGTGAATCTGGGAGGGATTGTAGGAAGAAGGTGAACATGATGAATATACATTATGTGAAATTCTCAAAGAACTAATAAAAAATAATATACATGACTTTTTTCCAAGCCAAAAAAAAAAGGTTATTTGCTAAAGTCCAGATGTAGCTTATTTTGGAACAGCGAGGTCACAGCCTCACCAGTCTTGAAAATTAATTTTACAAGAAGATGAAGTGGACAAATGGAGAATGTGAAACAGATGATTTAGGTCTGCAGTTGCAAAAGACATACTGTGAAAGTTTTAGACAGATGGAGGGTGTACAGTCTTCTCTGTTAATCAGGTGAAAATGGAGAGGGTGGTGTAAAGGGACAAGCATCCTCTTGGCCAGAGAACAGTCTGAACACAAGCACGGAGGAGGATCTGTTGCCAAGGGGAAACTTCCAAGAGCGGGAGAGAAACACTTTCCTAATGCTGCAACCCTTTATTATTATCTGTGTGTGTGTTTCTGTGTGTGTGTGTGTGTGTGTGTGTGTGCATGTGTGCTTATATGCATATGTGCTTGTGTGCGTATGTACATGTGTGTGCATGCATGCGTGCGTGTGTGTGCCGAAGCAGCAGCATAGCAGCCCTGTTCTGTAGCGTGAGTGTACTTTTTATTTTGTACCTGTTTAATAAACCTGACATAATCGCAGAGGCTCACCCCTTTCTAGTCGGGTTTATGGAGCAAGCCCTTTGCTGCCTGAGCCATCTCACTAGCCGTGGTACAGTTTTTAGGCCCATGCCATGCTCTCTCAGTTATGAATCTTATATTTTTAGAATATAGGTCAATATAATACAGATGCTATATTATTGCAAGTATCCAAAATTATTTCATATTTTTTACCATACTGGAAAAAACTATAGTATTTTTGATATTAACTGCTTAAACTTAGTACAGTGACTTACTTCTATAATCTTAACACCTGGAAGACTGAAAAAGGATTGTCACAAGTCCAGGCCAGGCTGGCTACAGACTGAGGAATATCTCAGAAAAATCACAGTAATAAATAAACCAGCCAAAAAAAACATTAAATTTTTGGTTTTCCATTACTAGTGTACATAATTTCAGTGACTTTTTTCACATTATTTTTTTTTCTTGAAACCTTGATGCTATGAAGCGTGTTTTAGATTGGTAAGACTTCCCTACACAGCCAGTGACGTCGCCTGCATTTCTGTTCCTGGAAGGTACGTGAGGTGGTTTGAATAAGGGTGGCTCCCATGGTCTCATCTATTTGAATGCTCGGTCATGAGGGAGTGGCACTACTTGAGAAGGATTAGCAGCTGTGACCTTGTTGGAGTAGTTGTGACTTTGTTTGAGGATACGTGCCACGGTGGGGTGGGCTTTGAGGTTTCAAAAGCCCAAGCCAGGCCCAGTGGCTCTCTCTTCTTGCTTCCTGTGACCCAGATGTAGAACCCTCTGCTCCTTCTCCAGTACCACATCTGCCAGTGGACCACCATGCTCCTTTCCATGATGATAATGGACTAAACCTCAGAAACTGTAAGTGAGCCCCAATTAAATCTTTCTTTTATGAGTCTCCATGGCTGTGGTGACACAGCAATAGAATAAAGACGAAGACAGTGCTTTCAATTTTTTAATTGCCAATTACACTGGCCAGATCCATTGAGTACATGTTCAATAGGAGGAGTCTACAAGCAGGCAGACCTCTTTGTATCATTGCCTGTATTAAGATGGTTGTCTAGGTTGGTTTTGTTTTGCCTTGGATCTGTACTTACTGATTTTCAAATGTTCAATAAACCCTGAGGGCCTGGAAATAATCCCCATTTAGTCATTGTGTCCACTGCTTCACTGCATTGTTGGATTCAAACCCTAATCTTCTCTTATAACCTTTACATCTATAAGCATTAGAGATATTGATTTATAATCTTTCTTGCAATGACCTTGTCTGGTTTGATATTAGAATGATACTAGCCTCAATGAATGAATTAGGAAGTCTTTCATCATGTTACTAAATATGTCTGTGTACAATTTATATTTAAATTTCGATGTACTTTACCGTCAATGTCATCTAAGCCTGAGTTTTTTCGTTCTACATATGTTGTGGGAAGTCCTAATAGTAAAGATTTAATTAGCTGAATTTAATTGAATTTATGTTTAATTTAATAAGATTTAATTTATATTACCTGTTTCATCTTAAATAAGTGTTGGTAGTTTGCTTCTATCTGTGAATTTATCGGTTTCACTGAAGTTGTTGGATTTGCTGTAATAAAATCTATAACCTGCCCTTATTATTTTAGGACATCTTTAGCCTCTTTGGTGATATTAGTGCCTTATTCTGAATATTGGAAAATTTCAACTTCACTTATTTTCAGCTAATTCTGGCTATTGGTCTTTCCATTTTATTAAGAACTTAGAAAACCACTTTCAGTTTTAATACTTTACTAGTCCATGTTTGATTTAAAAAAGAAAAAAATCTTCTTTGTGTGTGTGTGTGTGTGTGTGTGTGTGTGTGTGTGTGTAGAAATGTTTTCCTGCTCGCTATCACTTGTGTGACTGGTACCCCAGAGGTTAGAACAGGAGGTCAGATTCTCTGGAACTGGAGTCACAGGTAGCTGTGAGCCACAATGTGGTGCTGGGAACTGAACCCAGGTCCTCTGTAAGAGCAGTCCATGCTCTTCACCACTGAGCCATCTCTCCAGCCCCTCCTGACTGCTTTAAAGCTTTCAATCTC
Organism: Microtus ochrogaster; assembly: GCF_000317375.1. NCBI lineage: Eukaryota > Metazoa > Chordata > Mammalia > Rodentia > Cricetidae > Microtus > Microtus ochrogaster. The sequence goes on from NC_022024.1 coordinate 7,566,496, forward strand.
ACCTTTCCTGTTTTAAAAATTATTATTATTATTATTATTATTATCATCATCATCATCGTTAGCTGACGTTTAGTTTGAGTTCCTCTTTATGGCTTGAAGGTGAAAGTTGAGGCAGACGATTCCTTCTGTTCTTAAAAACCAGTGTCTTGTGCTGTTGCTACCCCAGCAGGGAACACCACGCTCACCTGCATCTACACAATTTCATGTCACTCAGCTCTGCATATTTACAATTTACTTGTGAATTTTTTTTATTACATCCAAGATACTTAGAAGTAGTACACCACAAGCTCCCTCAGATTCAAAGAGTCTTTTGATACTTTTCTTGTTTCCCATAACATAACATTTTTAATGATTATTTGGGAATTTCACAATATGCACCCTGATCACACTCATTTCCCAGTCCTCAAAAGTCTGCCTTCCCCATGTGATCTCACTCACAAAAAAAAAGGAGGAGGAGAAGGAGGAAAGAAAAGAGGAAGAAGAGGAAGAGAAAGAGGGAGGAGAGGGAGAGGGAAAAAGAAGGAGAAAGAAGAAAAAGGGAAGGAGAAGGAGGAAGGGGGAGAAGAAGAAGGAGAAGGAGAAGAAGAAGAAGAAGAAGAAGAAGAAGAAGAAGAAGAAGAAGAAGAAGAAGAAGAAGAAGAAGAAGAAGAAAGAAGAAGAAGAAACATAAATGACTCCAATGTGTGTTGCCCACACCCACACACTCACAAACTCACTGGAGCATGGTCAAACTCTTGGTGACCAGCCTCTTATAGAAAACTGAATCCTTCTCCACCTTCACTCCAACCAGAAGCCATCAACTACACAGAGAGCTCCACTTCAGCACCCTTATCATTATTTTTAAGACTTCTCTCCACGCTACTCATCCCCCTGTAAATCCGTTCTGGGCAGGGAATACATATGTATGGCTTGACATTTGTGAAACTTGAGGCTTGTTTTCTCAGTCTGAATGTGATCTCACTTGGAAATATTGTATTTCCTAAAAATGATGTGTGGGGGTAGAGTTCTTGATCTTGTCAGAATTGGTTAAGTTCAAGTCTGTTCAAGTCTTCTGGGCTCTTCCTTTGGGTGTGCTTCTGTGGTTCACCACTCCATCAACAGTTGAGGAAGGTCATTACAATCCCCAAATGAGCTTTTGGATTTATTTCTTTTTGAAGTTTGTTTTGTTTTTATATAACCCACTATCTTTTGTTTAATATCAGTTGGCTTTTCACCCATTTGTATCTTTCTACTTAAAGGAATTTTATTATATGGCATATAATTTCTTATCCAATCCTGTGAATTCCACTTTTTAGGCTATTCATATTTAATGTGCAAATAGTCAGGTTTGAATATTCTGTCTTCCCTGGTTTTCTGCTTGCCACACTTTTACTTCAGCTTTACTGTTTTGCATCTTTCCAGTACAACTGTGTCTCTGAGGTGCGTCAGCAGACACTTGCGAGCTCACAGCTGTCAGGTTTTACTGACTTTCCTCTCTTTTCCAGTCATTTCCTGTATGCTGTGCATTAGCCAACTCTCCTTCCTCCTCTCCCAACTGTCTTGCTATCATTCATTTTACCTTATGCCACAATACACTGCTGACATATTTTGCTTTAACCACCTAAATAGAAATTCATATGATAAGGAGGAAAGGCTTTATATTAATTCTCAGAGTTACAAGATGTATGCCATTCTGCTTTTCTCTGAGGAGTCCTGGGTTTCCATGTGACCACCCTTTCTTCTGCATGGAGAACTTGCTTTGGCATTTTACCTCTTAGTGACAGCCCATTTCAGCTTGGAGCTAATGTTTCATCGTTATTAAGTCTGTGTCCTTCTTAGCATCCTGGCCTATGCCTTAGGAATTGCCGAGTGCCTAAAGTGGCTATTTATTAAACAGTGTTAGACCCTTGTCATGGTCTGAGTATACCTTGTCTACTAAAGTTCACATGTAGGTAATTTGACTCCCAATGAAATACTTTTGAAAGAAAAGAAATTTAAGGGTAGTTAGGTCATGAGGCATAGCTTTGGATCTATAGATCCATATTGTAATGTATGTCAGCTCTTTGTCAGAATATATTTCTTATAAAAGTGCGTTTGATTTACATTTCTCTGATGGCTAAGGATGTTA
>NC_022024.1:7572802-7586328 GCF_000317375.1 Microtus ochrogaster
CATTCCCTGTTCTCCTCTCTTCATTCTGCCCTGTGAATGCCGCTTCTCTTTGAACTGTGGAAACTGTAATCTCTCTTCAACTCTGGGACCCCTTTGGCCTGCCTTGTTTTCTTCTCGACTGTCCTGATTCCTGGGCCCTTCAAGCAGCAGGCTGAGATAAGGATCAAGCTAATGATATTATTTTCAATCCTCAGTATTCAGCAAGAAAAGCTTGAAATTAATGTTTTAAAAAACATTTATTTCGACTATTTCTCTAGTTTTTCAATTATTCTAGTTGAAAGGATAAATCTGGTCCCCTTTATTCCAACTTGTCTGGAAATTAAAGTGAATTGGGTATTTCATTGTATTTAATGTTTATTAATTTAAATTTTAAATAGTCACATGTGGTATTATTGAATGGGACAGAAGATGTTGATTATAGAGGTATTCATATTGTGAAATTTTATTGAACTTCAGATTTACACATTTTTGTGCATATGCAACTCTCGACAAAAAGATGTTTAAAGAACTAAAATATTTTCCTAAAATGTATATGTATTTATATGTATTTAAATGTATATGTAGTTATATGTATTTAGCAGTATATTTTATCAAGGAAGAAACAACAAAATAATGTCAATATTTCATTTCCAGAGTAAATAAAAATGAATACCTGTAATAGGAGGCCACTTGTTTCTTTCCCAGCCACCTAGACTCACGAAATAATCACACATAAACTGTATTCATTAAATCACTGCTTGGCCCATTATTGGCTAACTCTTACATCTTAATTGAACTCATTTCTATTAATCTGTGTATTGCCACGAGGCTGTGGCTTACCAGATAAAGTTCTGGTGTCTGTCTTCGGTGGGGCTACATGGCTTCTCCTGACTCTGTCTTCTTTTTCCCAGCATTCGATTTAGTTTTACTCACCTAGCTCTACTCTACCCTATCACAGGCCTAAGACTGTTTCTTTATTAACCAATGCTATTCACAGCATACAGAGGGGAATCCCACATCAAATACCATTTGTTTTTAAACTGGATACACTACATTTGCACCTTAAAAACTAAGAGCGGTGTCATCTTAAATACCCTGCCCAAGAAATTAAATTGAGTAATCAACTTTCTAACTGAAGACAAGTGTGCTGACACAGACCCGTAACTCCAGTACTTAGAAGGCTTAGGTATGGGGATTAGGATATAAATAAATGTCATCCTGAGCTACATAGCAAGTTAGAGTCCAACCTGAGACCCTACGCGCACACACACACACACACACACACACACACACACACCTGAAAGATGGACTAGAAGTCATAGTTTGATCATTGATGTGTGGTGGGGAAACTTACAGAACATCATAGGAAAATTGAATATTTATAAGAGCATAGAAATATGCATACAAAATAGTTTCGATAAATTTGGGGAATTTAAAGAGAATGTCACTGTTATGGAAAAATCTAGAGAAAAATGGAAGTGGCTTGAGTCCAGATTGAACAAAGACCTTCAAACGATTCAGGTTTTATTGATCTCAAGGACTGTTTTGGTCATACTCATAAAATCAATGAGAAAAATCAGGCAATACTGGCTTGTGACACAATCAGGTTTGTATGATACAACAATCACTTTAGGTGCCCCATGAAGAGTAAACAAGGCAGGCATATATAAAAACTGTGAGTTGCGGTGGGTTGGGGAGATGGCGAGGTGGGTAAATTGTTTGTTGTGTAAGCCTGAAAACCAGAGTTCTTTGATCCCCAGAATCCAGTAAAAAACTGGGTGCACAGAGCCCACTGGCAATCCCAGTGCTTGAGGGGTAAACAAGGGAATCCCCAGAACCAACTAGCTGCACAGACTAGCCAGAAGACCCAGCTGTGGGTTAAGGGAGAGGTTCTGACACAATAAACGGAAAGAGCAATCTCGAAATACCTGGCTTCAACCTCAGGCCTCTATACACAAGTATGCGTCCCCAAACATGTGGACCCTCTGCATATACATGTACATACACAATGCACACATACTACAAATTATTTTTAAAGCAAGCAAAAGCTGAGGCATATAAAAGTTGATATAGGAAACGCAATTTAGACACCACGTAAATAAGATCTAAATAGTTAAAAATTATTAGAAAGTCAGCCGGGCGATGGTGGCGCACGCCTTTAATCCCAGCACTCGGGAGGCAGAGGCAGGCGGATTTCTGTGAGTTCGAGACCAGCCTGGTCTACAGAGCTAGTTCCAGGACAGGCTCCAAAGCCACAGTGAAACCCTGTCTCGAAAACAAAAAAAAAAAAAAATTATTAGAAAGTCAAAGAGCTAGGTGGGTGGTTCTTAGAATTTAAAAGACCAAAATTGCTGAGAGAGAGAATGAGAGAAGTTTAGTTTATTTTTAATTTTCCATCCTGAAAATATCCCTACCTATCATTTTAGTAATGCATGTCTGGAATTACTGCTAAGATTGAGCTCAGACTCAGTTGGGGACTTTATTTCTTTAGTTCAGTGAAATTTAATCTACATGCTTTGGATAAAGGGATCCTATCTCTTCTTTTTAAAAAATGTGTGTACATATGTATTTGTGTGTGTGAATGTTTTGTGTGCATATATGTGTAGTGTGGTATGCATGCGATATGTGTGCGCGTGTATACGCACGCACACATGCACATGTGCATGTGAGTGCAATGTTCACGAATGCCAGAAGAGGGCATCGAATCCCTCAAGACTGGAGTTACAAGCCCTTGTGTGCTGGGTGCTGGGAGCCCAGTGTAACTCATATGCAACTGGTACACACTCTTAACCACTGAGCATCTTTCCAGTGCAAGATATGATGATACTGAATTGTTTTATTTAATTAGACAGGAGGATTAGGTGGAGAATTGGTTATAAATTCTCCTTGAGGCTCATTTTTCCAACATTTTATAGACATTTCTAAGAAATTGTTGTTGATGATGATCAACGCCCTATATTTTTACCTATAATTTTTTTCTTAGCAGCTTGAGTAGCTATTGTAGGGTGGTCATCTAGTCAAGCAGACCACTACTATAGGTCTCTCTATAACGCTCTTATGAACTGGGTTGCTTTGGATAGTTTTGCCCCTTTTTAATTTCCCGCAAGATAATGGTAATAACAACATAATATATTGGTGTTATTATTGTGTAGAACTTGTGTGTTTAATCTCAGGAGGAGAGTAAGAATATGATATTGTAACTTCTATTCTTCTACTGCTAAAACCAGACTGGGGAATGGACAAAATTAGTATTCAAGTAAAATGGTTTTTAAAAAGAACATTTTCATGATAATAACACATTTCTAAAAATGCTCATTACCTTGCATTTACCACCTGCTTCAAAAATCTCTTAAAAGTATGTCACTTTCTGTCTTTTTCCCCCAAGAAGCAAAAAGAAACTTTGTAAAAGATTAAACAGACAAAATATGGTGGCATAAACAATAAGACCCAAGTTTTTCTTTGTGCATTGGGAATTCGACTTTATTTTATGGTTTTTGCTTCCAGTAGCATGGACAATTTTTCCCTAACAAAATTAAAAGCACCTTCAGGACTATCACAATTACATACTGGAACAGAATTTGCCAGCGAGAATTTTATTATGAAATGGGGGTTGCACTGCAAAACTACCTGTTTCAACTTCAAATGGGAAAACAGTTCTCCAATTAGTTCTCAGAGGAACCTTGATTTATGTAGATTAGGTGGTAAATCAAAGGAGTTTAAGTTACTGGGTTTACTAAATTCAATTTAAGTCACTACTTTGGGATAGCACATAAAATGCTTCACTCAGTAAGTATTTATTAGTAAGACAAAATGAAATAATCACTTTATACATCTAGCAGCCATCACAATTTAAGCTATCACCTGCAGAGAAGAATAAAATATTTAAAACATATCAATGAAATCCGTAACTGTATGAAAAGATTATAGAAACTATAAGAGCTGATATATTTGATGTCTACATTTAAACTCAAACCTCTCTCTTTTTAAATCCTTGTTTTTAAAAACTCATCTTAGAAACATCTTAAGGAATCTAGACCAAATCCCTCCATTCCTCAGTGACACAGATGTTCTAGAGGTCTCCAGAAAATGAAAGATGAAGGCAGAGATAGAAATTGCAACAGACATGGTTTGATGCATTTTGGGGTCGTCTTCCCTAGACAGTGACACGTAAGCGAGGTAGCAGTAGCTCTCTGGACAGGAGGAGAAGAATGAGGTAATGTCTAGATCTTCTGCAGGGCTTACTGGTGAAGGCAGGGTGGTGCTTCCGTTAGGGGACCTTCAGCTACCTGCAAGAGAAACTCAAATTGATCATTTCAACAAGGAACATTTATTATCTCACAAAACAGAAAGTTTTGAGGAAGAGCAGCTCCCAAGTAGGATGATTTAATGGCTCAGACACCAAGCAGGCCCTTCCCACATTTCCTGCTATCTTTGCATCAAGACACATGGGGTGGAGGTGGGGGCAGGTGTTCCTTTTTAAGACGGAAAACCTTTCCCCAAAGTCCTAGAATAGTCTCTCCTTTATATCTCTCTGGCGGTCATTGCTCATGGGCCTTTTCTGAAACTATTCATTGGCAATGAAAAGGGCTTATTCTCATTACCTCAGAAGATGTATGTGCGGTTCTTGATAAGGAAGTGGATGGTGAAGTCGTCAGGTTGACAGTCACAGGCTTCCAAACCATGAGTGTCTCCCATCCTTCCTGCTGTGTTAGAAAACCATCCACTTGTGATATTTAAACAGATGGCTAAAAGTTTATTTAAAAAACTTGAAGGTAGTTTGACCCTCAGGGGTCAGTTTGATGATTCTTGTCTTAGACCAATGGAAGTTCACTTCTGACAATATTTTGAAACACATGAAAATTCAGTTTAGGCAGAAAAACATCCATTTGCATTTCTTCTACAGTCAGTCACGCCAGAGGACCCCAGGTTCATAATGTAGAGATCTCTGATGCCTAAGTGTCCTGCTCAAAATACATTTCTCTGTTTTTCTCCTTTTTTTCAGTTATTTTTATTATTTTAATTATATGTGTATGTGTGCACAGGGATGACTGTGTCCATGTGAGTGCAAGAGCCTTCGGAAGAATTTGATCCCCTGGAGCTCAAGTGACAGGTGGTTGTGAGCTACACAATGTATCATCCTTGATACTGAATAAAGTGACAGGTGGTTGTGAGCTACACAATGTATCATCATCGATACTGAACGAAGCTGCGCATTATGGAGGACCAGTGTTCTAAGTCCTCAATAATGGAGAGAACCTGGATTCTTCCACAGATAAATATGGGGAAACAGTAGCTGCAAAGTAGATTTTTAACACGGTACTTGTTGTTGAAGGTGAGCAGAGGAAGTTCAATTTGTCCTAAATATACAAGGAGTGGAGCTATGAGCAAGGAGGAACCTTCCTTCCAGGCCAGCAAACTGAGAGGGTGCCCAGCGACGTGGGATGGGATCAAGGGATGAAGAGCAGTAAGAGGCTGGCAAGGATCAGCCTTAGAGATGTACCCCAAGACTCTCTGATCCCCTTTAGTACTCTCTGTGTTCATTATGGCTAAGCATGTATTCTAGAAAAAAAATATACCAGGACTAACGAGGTAGTTAGTGTGGTCATGGGTCTGAGAGGAGAAGCTACATGCTACCACCACTCTGCTAGACCAGCATCATTCGTAACTTCATTCCAAAATGTATCCTTACGTACATGTAAGTGTAGCTCACACACCTCAACAAAGATGGAGACCATTCCACAGAATCAAGGAAAAAATACAGGGGTCAGCTGAGCATGGAGTTCCCAGACACACCTAGTGCTGGAATGTTATTTTAAGATATGCTACATTTGTTTATGCTGGGGAACATTTGTGTTAATGCTGGAAAGAAGTGTTGAATCTTTCATGTTGCATTTGTTTAACTCTGTGAATCTGTTACTGTGCCTGTCTAAAACACATGATGCTCTAATAAAGAGCTGAACAGCCAATAGCAAGGCAGGACAAAGGATAGGCGGGGCTGGCAAGCAGAGATAATAAAGAAGAGAAGAAATCTGGGAGGGGAGAGGAAAGAGCTAGATAGAACAAGAAGAGGACATCAGCCACCAGCCACTGAGGTACACAGCAAGTCACAGAGAAAGAAGTAAAGAAAGTTATAAAGAAATAGAGTAAGATACAAGTCCAGAGGCAAAGGATAGATGGGATAATTAGTTAAGAAAACTAGCTAGAAACAAGCCAAGCTAAGGCCGGACATTTACAAGTAATAATAAGCTTCCGTGTGTGTGTGTGTGTGTGTGTGTGTGTGTGTGTGTGTGTTTGTGTGTGTGTGATTGATTGATTGATTGATTGATTGATTTGGGAGCTGAGTGGCAGCCCCCACCCCCACCCCTGCAAAAGACCATAAAAAAAACCCAACAACAACCTGGTACATCTGCAACACTGCTTCTGCACCTATGGCTGAGAGATCATCCTGGGCAGAAAGAAGCCAGAGGACCAGGAAGTCTGCTGTGAGATTGTGTCTCCTAGAAATGCCAGAGAAGTTACATCCATGATACCTCAACAATACAGATGCCTAAACAAGATCTGAACAGTGAAAATAGCAACAGCAACAGGCATGCCAACATAGTTGGGGATATCTCCCCGGGCCTCTTCCCTGGGTAAAAAAAACTACAGGCAACAAGTGGTAGTCTAGAGAGGTACAATTAGTTTTTCCTGGGAGTGAGTTCACTAATTAGCTACCCAGTACAGGGTAGTAAGCCCTGGAATAATATACACATGAGAAACACTAAACCAACCCAGTGGATGGTATATGTATGTATGTATGTATATATATATATGAGAAAATACATACATACATGCATATACCATCTCATATATATATATGAGAAAAATGGGGAAGGGAACAGGGGAAGAGGAGGGAGGGGAGACTGTGGTTGGTATGTAAAATAAATAAGTATATAAAATAAAAGAAAAGGGGCTATGAATTTGAAAGGGTATTGTTGAAGAGAAGGAGGGAATGACACAATTGTATTTTAATTAAAATTAAAAATGACAATAAAATACAAAAGATGAACATCATCTTTTCAACAAATAATGCCAGAATAAGTTGACATCTATATGTAAAAATAACAATAAAAGTCTAGACATACACTTATTCTTTTCATAAGCATTAGCTCACAACATATCATAGACCTAAATACCAAAATGCTAAGATGTAATGCAGTGGAGATCTAGATGACCTTGCTTTATTGATATGACACCGAAGATAAGATCACTAACAACGAAAATAAGTAATGTGTTAAAATTAAAATGTATAGTTTTCAGGAAAATGAAAAGAGAGGCTGTAAGTGCAAAGAAAACACTCGCTGAAGACACACATGATAAGGGACAGTCAGGTGCCAAACAACTAAAACTCAAAGCAAGAGCATTAAGAAGATAAACACCCAGCTAAAACCAAGACGCAAAGCCCATGGAAATATGCAGATAGCAAATCAGTATGTGTATGTCTTAAAATAATTTCATGCATAAAGATGCTAATTCTGGTTAGTCTAGTTCATAACCCTTTCTTAGGATTTTTTGTTTTTAGTGAGGTCTCTCAATGAACTTGTAGCTTTCTCTTTTCTGATTGGCCAGTGAGCTCCTGCGAGCTTTATGTCCCCTAATGCTGGGATTATAGATACTTGCAACTGTTTCTGGCTTTGCATGGGTACCAGGGATTCCCACTCAGGAACACAGCAAATGTTCTCACACTCTGAGCGATCGTCCCACCCCACAAGCTTCTGCTTTTATGACAAACACAAGGGATAAGGGATAAGTTTATCTTTCAAGTCCGATCCTAATGTCTCTTGAATTCCTATGGTATATATTATTAGTATTTCATTTTATTTTTTCCTAATTCTTTTTAAAGGCATCATTACAAAAGCATAAATGTTAAGGAATTCCCTTCATCATAGGTACATGGATATTTGAAAAGTGCTACTTAGATCACCTTTGACAGAAAGCCTGGTCTTGGGAGGCCTTGGACCTAGCTGCACCCCTTTTCCATGCTGGCCTGGACAAACCGACTGACTTCTCTGACTTCCTCCCTACCTTTTATAGGTAAGGGCATAATCCCATACCTCAGCAAACTATTGAGGGAGAGATGAGATGCAAAATGGAAAGCAATTGTTTCCCCTGTGTGGAGAAACGCTGCCAGGTAACTAGACAGCACAGGTAACCAACATACTGGACCCAGTTAAAAAGTTTCTACAATTTCCGTGTAAATAATACTTCATAAAATATTTTTCTTCCTGACACATTCTTTTGGGGTTCTTTTGCAAAGTTTCTCAGACTGGTATAGTGACATGTTTCATTTTGGGACAATTAAGGAGCAGGGACATTGGTCATGCTCGGCAACCCCCTTTCTATCACCTTGCTGCTTACTGCCAGCATCCACCAAGGAGGATGTCCTGGGGAGGAACAGAAACGTGATTGGCAGAGCCTGTAGTAGTGAGCTGGACTTCCTTTCCTCCCACATCCCTCCCCAGTCTCTGCTGATCTCTGCCTGGCAGACAGACTCAGCTCACCTTCACAGAAGCATGGACTCTCCAAGAGCACACAAAGCCTTTACAGCCTCCCTCCTCTTTTCTTTTTGGGCAGTCATGCATTGTGGTAGCTGACTGAAATGGGATCCTCCATGAGGAGTTTGTAGAATGTGCATCCAATTAGCAAGGGCTGCTCCCTCCTCAGCAGTTTTTCAGCCTCAAACGGCAAGCGAGTGTGTACCAGGTTTCCTCACTGTGCGTTCCTTTTAGGTTTTGTGTTCAGGGTAGAAACGGGTCTTTTCAGAAAGCTCTACTGAAGTAGGTATAAATCTGCAATATCGCAGCAGCAAACCAACCCCAAGGGGATAATTTTGTGCAACCGTTCCTATCTCGGTACCAATTAAATTGCCCTGATCTATCTCACCACCACCCCACGAAACAGGTTTCCGAGTTGTTTCCTCAGCCCTCGCTTAGAGAAACCACCAGATTTATTTGTCCCTACTCAGATGCAAGATTCTATTTTTTTCTCCACCCCCTCAGAACTTTATGGCTTTAATTCCGACAGAAAGAACGGGAACGAGCCTGCGTTTTTTTGCAAAAGGTGGCTACCTTTTGATATATATATGTAACACACTTTCTATTTTGTCTCCAACAGAAACCAATTGTATTTAAAATCCCTGCCTCTTTAATTATGTCACGTATGTGGGATATGATACCATCTCCAAAGGAGGAAATTCTCGAGATGGCATTGTTAGGAAGGCTTAGAAAAAAGTGTTCTGCAAGCCTATAACATAATTCTAAAACCGGTTTTATTGCCTTCAAAAATACCAGCATCCTCCTGGGATTAAGAAATTGCTGTAATTGCTATGTGAAAGAGCGGGCAGAGAGATAGTTTTTGCTGATAAACTTGAAAGTGCTCTGGAGAAAGGAGACAGGCTGGTTTTAAATCTATAACATCCTTTCCCCACTCCTAATTGCTCAAATCCTATTCCTCCACACCCTGGTGCCTTGTTGCTTCTGTTGGCTGGCTCAGTGCTCTTGTTTCTTTGTAAGGTAACTATCCGTGCAACTGAGCCACTACGCCCACAGGGAGAACTGATTCCACTGTGTTAGAAGCTGTGTGTGTGTGTGTGTGTGTGTGTGTGTGTTTGCACGTGCACTCACGCGTGTGAGCACACACACATGTGCACACTTGAGAGACAGAACAAGAGAGGGAAGGAAGGAGAAGGAGAGAGAGTGCATTGTGTATGTGGGGTGGTGATTGTGTGTCAACTTCTGAATACAAAAGGAATCTTCACTCTGGCTCTAGTTCATGCCATGCCACAGATTCTCAGGTCTCCATGTAAGGTTCAAGTAGTTGCTTTGATCTGAGAAGCTGACTGGCTGGCAGCGCTTGAGTGTTTTTTAAAAAGGTGCCCATTTTCACTACCCATCTCCTGGTTTTCCTCAGCACTCTCTGCAGGGCACATTCTTGGGGAAAAGATGGATGTGACTCTGCTCGAGAGTATGGCGACAATCCTGATAAGGATTACCTCAAGTACATACACAACAACATCCAGGATTGGACTGGAGACCCTGTCTTCAAAGTTGATGCTTAGAAACACTTTCAGATGAGTGGGTTTGATTGAAATTATTTGGGGAGCAACAATGTAGATAGAGAAGGCAGGTTCTACAGATGTCATTTTATGCTCTGAGGTTCATGCCATGGCAGAGTCCGAAGGTGTTGACTGGGGATGGCGCAGGGGAGAAGAGTAACAGGAATGTGAGGTGAAGAAGGAAGAGATGCCAAAGGGCTTGAAAAGAGGCTGAGCCATGCAGGGAAAACCAGGCTGCCTTTCTTTCTTGGCTAGATGCAGTCACCTATAGGAGCGGACAGTTGTCTATTTCCATGGTGAACAACTGCGTCTTGTATGCTTGAATTCCTCCTGTTCCAGGCCCCATTGTGTCCCCTCCTTCTTGGAAAGAACAAAGCTGTTATGTTCTCAATACCACCAGAAGCAGCATAAACTTGCACACACACAAAGGACTCTTCTTCATGTAGACCTGTTTCTACATCCCCATGTAGCCATTCTTAGTCTTGGACACTGCACTTCCTACATCGATAAGAAGTGTGTTGTGAGTAGATACAACGTGCTGCCTGGTGGGTGCTAAGGAATACGCCCCACAACATCTCAGGAAGTTTACCCTCACTGTGAGGGATGAAGGCAGTGCCTGAGACACAGCTGAATAAGAGGACTTCAGCCTCAGCGAGAAACTGGTCTCACAGGCTGGGCAGAGTGTTTGCTTAAGAACTCCATGCCTTCATGGAATGGATTTTGATGATACTCACTTCCCATTCCCTCCCTCCCAACTCCCTCCCTATCCTCCTGCCATGCTTCTCTCCTAACTTCCTGCCCTTTTTAAACTCAGCAAGGCCACCTAGTGCTGCCCCTATGTGCCACCTGCTGGAGCAGGGATAGACTGTCAGGGGCCACATTCCTGAAGAAGACTGACTTTTTTTTCGAAGCACCTCTTCCTACTATTGTTTCTGTGCTTATAATATAAACATTAGCAAAGGAACTTAAGCACAAAGAAGTGGAGATTTTCCCAAAGTCTCACGTGTATGATAGCTTGCATCTGTCCCTGAAGCCTATACATTTCTTGGTTATTCCTTTACTTAGTGATCTCTGTATGTTAAACAATTGATGCTTACTTTCTACTTTGTCGTACATACATGTACAGTTCTGCTACCTACCACACATACATACCACCAGGTAGATAACAATGTTTATAATTGATTTGCAAACTTTTACTTGAACTTTTGGACACATTAATTACAAGAATTCCTTCTTAAAACTATTAATAAAGACATCAGTTTTGCAGTGAAATGATGGAGGAAGGTCATTGGTTGATTTAATAAAGAAGCTGCTTGACCTGATAGGTTAGAACGTAAGTGGGAGGAGCAGAATGCTGGGTGGAAGAGGAAGTGAGGTCAGAGACTCGACAGCTCTCCTCTCAGGGGCAGACGCCTCGGAGAGACACGATGCTCTACTCTTGCGGGCAGAGGCGAGAGCTCTGCTCTCTGAGGCACACGCGATGAAGCTCCAACCTAGGATAGACGTAGGCTAGAATCTTCCCGGTAAGCGCACCTTGGGGTGCTACATACAGATGATTAGAAATGGGCTAGTCCAGGTGCGAGAGTTAGCCTAGAAGAGAATGGGCCAAGCAGTGATTAAATGAATACAGTTTGTGTGTTGTTATTTTGGGTAAAGCTAACCGGAGGCGGCCGGAGTGGCGGGAAGCAGCCCGCCGCTCCTAATACTACAGTGAAATGCTTTAAATATATTTTAGGTCAGTTCTGCTTACCCCAATATTAAATATCTTCAACCATGCCCTCTCCCCTCCTCTGTTCTCTCTCCTTTCCCCTACCACACAACCCTCCCCCCTCTCCTCTGCCCCTCCTCCTCCTCTACCTTCTCCTCCTTGTTCTCCCCACCTTCTCCCTGTTCAGAGGCTTCAAGACCTAATGAGTCAAGGAAAATTACTGAACTGCATGTGCTATACAGAGATTATGTTAACATTGACACTAGAATATCGTGTTCAGGTCCTGAAGTGGCATCAGTGTAGTAGACAGATGTGGCGTGAGGCTGTTTGCTTGTCCGTAAAACAGAAGCCACAACGCTTATTTCAAAGGACAAGCAGGAGGCTGTTCTGCAAGACTTGGATGTGAGGGTGGAATACCACACCAAGGCATGTAGGCAAGCTGAAGATACAGCTCTTTGTTTCTTGGGGCGTTAAATTAAAGCCTAGAAAGCCACACCAGGGAGAGTTAGCAATGAACTGAGGACATTGTGACCCAGAATGGGGAAGTGCAGAAGGAGGGGAGGAGGGCTGACTTGCACATGGACTTCATCACCTGTTCAAGGATGAGAGACTGACCCAACACTTCTTGCCTCTGGCGGAAATATGACTAATATCCACAGAGGCTGTGACATATTTAGCCTGTAAATTAAATATGGGATAACAGTGGCCCTTCACGTTCTGGAGTCGAAGTCTTGCTGAGGATCTTGGAAGTCTAGTGACGGCTTCCCATAATGTATAAGGCCAAGAGAAAATCTAAACTCCAAAAACAACTTCATTCACATGTTTTAATGCTGAAATGATACCACAAGTGGAAAATTCCACACCATGAAAATGAATCCCTGAGTTTTATGAAGATTTGACTTCTGTTCAATTCTCAAGATGACTTCTTATATAGACACGCATAAAAAAATTGAAATTTGAGACATTCTGCTTCCCAGCTTTTATAACTTGAGGTTCTCAGTTTTGACACAGAACTTTGTTGTGTTGATCTTGTTGCTATGGCACCCGCAGTTTAGAGAAGTATGTATGTTGGTGTTCTATATCCATTTTCTGCACCACCTCTGCCCAACAATGTTGCCAACCTTCAGTAGTCCCACGTAAGACACTGTAGCGGTCTGAGACGCAGGCTTAGTACCAGGTGAGACACTGTAGCGGGCTGAGACGCAGGCTTAGTACCATGGAAGACACTGTAGAGGGCTGAGATGCAGGCTTAGTACCAGGTGAGACACTGTAGAGGGAGGGCTGAGTTGCAGGCTCAACTGATAAGGGTGGCTCATGATTCACCTGAGATCGGGGCCATTGATGAGTTCTGCCCCAGCCAGCTGCTGTCTCACTAACCCTGAGTAAAAGATAAAGCCCTTCCTCAAGCTGAACCACTGAGGCCTTTCCGATTTCTCTTCTAGAAAATGACAGACATTTTTTAATATTAGAAAAACAGAAACTTTTATTTTATTTCCATGTTTTATACACTTCTTGAAGCGCCCTGGTTTTCAAGCAGGAGATGATGTCATAGTGGCAGGCATACAAACATCTTTCAAGATAACTGGCAAAAATCTCTGACTTTAGCACATTTGTAACTGCTAATTTCGCACGTCCTTGTAAAGCACTGTGTATCAGACCTTTTGTAGATGAGAGGGAACAGGAAGATAATTGCTGAAGTGAGTTATGACGACGGCTGAAGCCTCTACCTTCTACTGAGAAGTGTGA
>NC_022024.1:7587511-7588659 GCF_000317375.1 Microtus ochrogaster
TGGTGTATGTAGTGTGGTGTATGTGGTGTGGTGTGTGTGGTGTGGGGTGGGGTGGTGCTGGCATACACAATATGTCGAGGTAAGAGGACAACTTCAGAGTAAGGCCTCCCCTCCATACCTTGTTGAGATGGGTCCCTTTGATGTTCACCGCTGTGGACTCCAGGCCAGTTGGTCTCTGAGCATCTGTGGAACCCCATTTTACCTCCCAGCAAGAGCACTGAGGCAACAATATTCTGTGAGTTCTGTGGATTTGAACCTAGGCACTCATGCTTGGCTAGCAAGTGCTTTCTCCACAGGCCATTTCTCCAGCCCCCAATTTAGAAACAAATCAATGTTAAAATTTTTGTGTGTATTATTATTATTGGCCTGCATGTTTGCATGAGCACCATGTGGTCAGCTGGTATCGTCAGAAGTCAGAAGAGGCATTGGAGCCCCCCAAACTGGGATTACAGCATCATGTAGGTGCTGGGCACAGAACTGGGATCCTCCGCAAAAGCAGCAAGTGCTCTGAACAGCTGAACTGCCATCTCTCTAGCTCTCCAACAGTCTCGAAAATTCCAGGTATGTTGCCAAGAGTTTTGAGTGCTTTACCTAACCATGGCGTCCCCATTCTTTTCTTCCCATCGAAGGTTACTGTACTTTTCTTTTTGGTGATCTAAAGACACCAATCTTCTTAAGTGTTAGCGAAGAGACATAAAGGTCTGCTGTAATGGCATCTTGCTGTACATGTTCCACACACACCTTAAGTTCCTGGTGCCACGCACAGCAGATGCCATCCCTTAAGTTACGGGTGTGTTGTCTCACTGCAGACGCCTCTGTGAACGATGGAGACCCGCTCAATACCCCCAGCAAGCTGTGCAGAAGAAAGGCCAGTTATGTGCACTTGCAGACGTCAGGGATTCTACCTCCTTTAGCTGAAGGAAACTGTCAGACCCGCTTGGACGACTTAGTGAAATCGCAGCACTTCTGCAGCAGACGGTGTGGGCAGAGGCAGAAACCATGAGCTGTGCCGCAGACCGCACGGTCAGTTCCCCAAGCCTGGACTCCTGAAGCCTTGAGTCTGATCAGCTTCATGTCTTCTGTTTGGCGGTAGGTTAAGGTCCCTAAAATTTCAGTTTTAAATGGAGAACGAGTGTTTATGAGACTCT
>NC_022024.1:7589209-7604006 GCF_000317375.1 Microtus ochrogaster
GAACATAGTGGATAATGAGGACTACTGAGAACTCAAGAACAATGGCACAGGGTTTTGATCCTACTGCACGTACTGGCTTCATTTTATTTTTTATTTTATGTGTCTGTATATAAGTGTTACATGTATATATATATATTGTGTGCTCTTGCCTATAAGTCCACATACCACATGCATGACTGAGGCCAGAAAAGAGCATCAGATTGCCTGGGACTAGAGCTAGAGGTAGTCAGGAGCCTCCATGGAGGTACTGGGAATTAAAGCTGTGTCCTGTGGTAAGGACAGCAGTGAGACATCTGTCCATTCTCGTCACCCTTTTTCTGAAATTCCTTCTGCTGTCTCAGTGGCTGGTACAGAAATGGAGGGAGTGGCAGAGAGGGAAGGAAAGAAGTGCAGGTTTGGGGAGAACATCATTCATGGGTGGGTGAGGGGCCTAGAGAGATTCAAACCCCTGTTTCTGGTCCACCAATGCATCTCTCCTATGTTCCCCAGGGTGCGCTCAAGTCCCTTGTTTGGAGGAGCCAATTAGAGTAAGGAGTCTGTTCTGTCCAAAATAATAAACGGTTAATCCAGGTGCAATTTACATCTAATAAAATGTGCGGGTTTTAACTTTGGTAATTATTTCACAGAGATAAACATTTATGTTATAGATAGCCACAGTGAAATATATGTACTTTGCCCGAACACTTGAAAATGACATCTTCCCTACTCCTGGATGTTCAACTGTGTCTCTTTTTGGGCGATCCTTCACACACGCAGTTACGCAGACACAAAGAGCACTCATGCCCAAGCAGTAGTTTCTAACCTCTGTTACTTAGGAGGTCATGTTGGTGAGACTTTATGCGTATAGTTTCTGATATCCTAGGAGACACAATCTCATAGCAAACTTCTTGTTCCTCTGGCTTTAATGATCTTTCTGCCCCTTCTTCCCCAATGATCCCTGCGCCATAGGCACAAGACCTGTATTGTAAGTGTAGTCAGGACTAGACTCCACAACTCTGAGTTTTAATCAGTTGAGGTTTTATGTAATGGTGTCTGTCTGTTGAATAGGGAAGTCTCCTTGATGAGAGAGCGATGGATGGGTAAGGGAGCCTGTCCCACCTATCTAGGTGCCTGCACACCCCATCTGACCTTCGGGTCACTGATCTCCTCCTGCTGGCCCAGCTGCTGTGAGTGACCCTGCAGTCACTACCCATTGAGATATCACAGGGTAGAGCAGGGGGCACTACACTTACCTGTGGGTGTGCAGGCAAATATTTCAAGTGTAGCTAGGGATTATGCTAGTTCAGTAAAGTCCTCCACATCCCATGACCTTATTAGCCCTGGGACGTTGGCTGCGTTTCCAGTACCAGGCATAATATCCCTCTTATTGAATGGGTCTTAAGTATAATTAAAGAGCTACTCTTCACCACCAAGGTATGAGGGGCACTACAGCACCCTTAGGGTCACACAACAACTTTTTCATCCATATTTTATTATTAGTGATTCTAGACTTTGGGAATGTGCCCCTCTTCTCATTGTTTTATACGAACATGCTCAATTTATATGTCCACATAAAGGTTTTGCATTCAGAACTTAAACTCTGTTTGAATAAAGTGGGGTGGGAACAGTAATTTCAGGCCAGGAATGTTTATGACTGGAAGTGGAGTTCTAGGTAAATGTGATGGTTTGTCTAAACCTAAAATCACCTGGGAAAAAGAGTCTCAGTTCAGGAAACAATCTGGGTCAGATCTGTCTATGGGTGTACATATGTAGTGGGGTTGTCTTAACTGTCTTCAGCCCATAGTGGGCAGCACCACTCCCTGGAGGAAGCCCTGGACTGAAATTAGCTGAGCAAGCAGACACTATGGCTGCATTCATTTCTCTTTACTCTTCTTTAAAATTAATTTCAAAACTAGTATGCATTTGAGTGCTTTGGCTATGTATATACTGTGTCATGTGTGATTGCAGTGCCTCAGGAGGCCAGAAGGGGACATCTGATCCCCTGGGACTGGAGTTACAGTTGTTAGCTGCAATGCTGGTACTGGCAAGAGCAGCCACGGCTCCTATCTACAGAACTTTCTCTCCTGCTCTTCTCTGGCTGTGAATGTGGGGTGACCAGATAGATGTCTCAAGATCCTGTAGGTGTGCCTTTCTTACAGTGATGCGCTGTAACCAGGAACTGTGAGACAGGTAAGCTCCTCCCTCTCCTGTGCTGCTTGTTGTCAGGGTGTTATCTTACAGCGGAAATGAAACCAGAGCACCCACCCCTCTTCTCTCAGGTAGTCTTCATGTTTTTAGAGAAGGATTGCGAGAAAACATCTAAATATTTTACTGTGTTTATTTTCCATTCAGGCTTCATCCAGAATTTTTCACTGACAGACAATCTTCAGTTCAAAGTGGCTCAAATGAAAACAGCTCAACAATGGCACCAATCGCAGCTTCTGCTTTTAGACAGTGTGGGTCAGACAGTCCTTCCTTTGCCACATAGCAGCCCCCACAGCCCCAGCTGCATTTTATTCTACATTTAAAACAAATACACACCCCCCTGATATAATGCGAGTGTCTGGGAAATCTCAGGACACTTAAAGCAACTCTGCAAAGCACTGGGAGAGTGCTTTTGCAGGAAAGGGTGTGTGTATGGCCCCTTCCTTTCTGGATCATATACAGCTAGTACTGGGGTCTAGAACAGTGGCAGGGGACTTGTTACACAGTAAAATTATGGACTCCTTTTTGTTAGCTTTCTGTTTTTCATCTGTGAGGGAAAAAAAAAATAAAGCCAAGAAGGAAAGAGCTGGAAGGAATACTAAAATCTGAGGCTATAAAGTAGAGTCTTTGACTGTTCAGGGTAGAGGTTAAAGAGTACAACTCCACTGGGTGATGGTGGTGCACACCTTTAATCCCAGCAGTCAGGAGACAGAGGCAGGAGGATCTCTGTCAGTTTGAGGCCAGCTATGGCTACATAGAGAAACCCTGACTCAAAAAGCCAAAACAAAAGCCAAAACAGTACAACTCCACAGTGTTCTTTTATTGGCTAACTACAAAGAAATTTTTTTTCTGACAATTAATATTTTATAGAAATTAAATGTAAAAATTAAAGCTCCAAAAGGTGTTGGGGAGGGCTGCTTGTTTGTTCCCGGCAGCTCAGGACTGAAATAATCACACAGAAACTATATTATTTGCAATACTCTTTGGCCAATAGCTTAAGCATATTGCTAACTAGCTCTTACATCTAGAATTAATCCATTTCCATTATTTTATATTTTATCACAAGGTTCATGGCCACTGGAATGGAACTGGCAAGGTTCCAACTGACAGCTAGTGTCTTTCTTCTCTGGCAGCTACATGGCTTCTTCTGACTCTGCCTTCTTCCTCCCAGCATTCAGTTTAGTTTTCCCTGCCTACTTTTATTCTGGCCTGCTATAGGTCCAAAGCAGTTTCTTTATTAATCACCAATAATCACAGCATACAGAGGGAATTTCACATCACCTACCCCTTTCTGTCTAAATAAAAATGAAAGTTTTAACTTTAACACAGAAAACTTACATACAACAAAACAGGTATTAAGAAAGAATTACAGTTACAATAGTTATATCTACTTTATCTTTTATTATTATTAAGGAAAACTATAATTATAACTGTCTATTCTTTAACTCCATCAAAGACTCCAGAAGGACATAATATTACATAAGTTAACAGGAAGTACATTGTAAGCAACTTCCAAAACTCTAGAAATGACAGAGATAAGACAGAAAGCATAAGACTATAAAAAGCACTAATAAGAAATGAACAACCAAGATACCACAGAGAAATCTTCTCAAATGCCACCTTCATATAGTTGCTGAAAGACACTAGTTATAGGAAATCCTTAATCAATAACAGGTCAACTGACACACCCCTTCGCTTGCCTTTGGAAGTATTGCCAACAAAGGCAGAATAATAAACACACAACCAAGCTGTGCCACGAATCAGTGACTAACTTACACTGCAACTTTTTTCATTCTTTCAATGAAATATAAATTTTATTTTGGTGACGTTGCTTTTTTCTTCACCACTGCTGGCTAAATGTGCCGCACGTTATGACCCAGAACCATATAAATAAGCAATGGAGACCTGGGGAGAAAGTACAGCGTGAGCCCCAAAAATATGGCCTTGGGGAATGTTTCACGTCATTACATCACAATCCAGGAAGAACATGTATTGGGGTCCCACATCTGCTGTTCGTAATTGTATGCGAGAAAGCTGAAGACAGGTAAGAGAGATGGATCTGGATTTGCAAGCATCAGATAACACTTAGTCATGTGTAGCAGGAGGCTGGAGTGGGGAGCACATTTCTATGCAATGAAAGGTTATGCCATTACCTTCTGAAGGACTTGCACTAACTCCTTTTATCCATTGGTGACAGATTAACTATATTTTTACCATGTGGCCTTGAAACTGTGAACACAATCAGTTAACTCATAGACCACATAAACTGCAGGCTGGGTCTGGGAAATCTGGGTCTGAGAAATTTGAAACTGGTACTACAAGAGAAACCAGATTTTTTTTTTTGTGAATTATTGAACTCACCTCATGAATAACATGTGAACACAGACAGGTGGGCTGGAAGACGATCTGCAGATAGTACAGTGCTTTTTGATTTACTTCTTTTTTAAAGTTGGTTAAGCTTCTAACAGTTACCATCGACGAAAACGTGATTCTCCAGCGTTTTCAGAGCTCCCTTCTGAAACCTGTGTTGTCTAGGACACACTGGAGACGTGCTGAGTCGGCTTCCCCTTTCTTTTGGCAGGAAAATTGCACTGTTTGTGCCTGTGGTGTTTGGTAATCAAGGTAAACCCAGGCAGCTGTAAGTCTCATTGTGCTGTTTTTCGCTTGGTTTTTCCGATTTAAATCATCCTAAAATGATCAACCCGTAGGGAGATATTTGTAGGCAGTCATTCTGGAATGTGATGTTTCCTCTAATGTTTATTAAAGGAAAATTACTCTAGACATTATAACATCACAACACAGATAGGCTATATCGCTTAATTGTCCGAGTCCTGCCCCAAGCCACTATATTGCTGCCTTATTAAGTCCTTTTCCAATTCAGTCTCAAATTGACAATGTGCATGTCTATAGGAATGTTTTAAATGTAATAAAAAAGAAAATTTATTTAAATTTATTAAAAATAACCTTTGGATCTCTGTAGAAGCCATGTTCTGGACTTCAGAGGATATGTTTTTATTCCATTATTCAAGCAGCTACCTTAAATATATAATATTTCCCAGCCCCGAGTGATTCCATATTTCAAGGCAGAAGCTCTAGGCTGTCTCTGTTGTCAAATATTATTGAGGAAAAAGTCTGACAGGTGGAGAGAGGGCTCCATCTATGAGACATGACCCTGCTTTCTAAGTATCAAATACATGTGGACTACAGGGCAGTTTGTATCAAGACCCCCACTACCCCAGTGTGGTAGCATGTTGGCTGTACTATATATGTACCCCATTAAATTCCTATTTTTGAAGGGCAACAGTATATGATCATCTTAATAGATATAAAAATTATACGTAAACTTGTAACCTTTTCTTTTGTTTTAATTTTTCATACAATATATTCTGGTCACAGTTTCCCCTTTCCCAATTCCTCCCAGATCCTCTCCACTTCCCACCCATCCAACTCCATACCTTCTCTCTCTCTCTCTCTCTCTCTCTCTCTTTCTCTCTCTCTGTTTGTCTCTCTCTCTCTGGGAAACAAATAGATAAACATAAAAGTTTACAAACCAGAATTTTAAAACAACATCAAAAAGAAAGTATAAACAACACACATACACACACAAAACATATAAAAATACAAAATCAGAAACCATAATATACAAGCAAGAGACCAGTAAGACAAACAAAGCAATATGAGACAAAGCTTCTTCAAAAATACTATTGAGTTCATTTTATATTAGCCACCTACTTAAATTACAGACATGGTACCTATCCTCAAGTGTAGTTTGTATCCCCAGCTAGACTCTATTGGAGAAAACTAAGTTTTCCTTTGTAAGTGTATGTCAATTGTAACCTTTTCATTATTTGGAAACAAAACTCTCAACAATTTAGGAATAGAATTAGCTTCCTTAATTTGCTAAATCTTGCCATACATTTTCATACACAAAGCTCCGTGTTTATGAATTTTTAATTTATCTTTTAATCAGCACACACAATATTAGATATCATTATATCCTTCTCATCCAAAGTGTGTTTTCTTCGTAGACTCTCCCTGGCTCCCCTGTAACAAGTTCCTGTTTCCTTTTCTGCATCCAGGGTTTCACATTTAAATATAGAGTTGCTCATGCTAGCATTGGCTGTGGAAGAGAAGCAGCATCTGCTTCCCACATGAGTCCCCTTACCCCCAGTCGCTTTTATGCCAGTGCCCTAAATTCCTGTGTTTCATTTATAGTTCATTTATAATTAACCTAAAATAGACAATCACGGGACATTAACTAACAAGGTCATTAGTGTATCAAACTCCTTTCTTACCTTCTTACAGGTCACGTGGATGAAACTGATAGAGATACATTTTTGCAAAGACATACAATTCATTATCAGTGGGTATGGGTTCCTGAGCCCAAATTTCCTGGCTCTAAAATCAATTTTTAATGACACCTATTTTATGGCGCAGAAAAAAAAAAGAATCCAGAGTTTTTTAAACTCAGAAATCAGCTAAATTTCTCCTAGATAGCAATCCCTCGCGCATTGCTTTTACTTTTTTCTGAAGTTTCAAAGCAATTCTCATAGATCATTCAAAGCACGTGAAAATCAGGCATCAAAGAGGAAAGCAGGAATAATAGAACACAAAGTTACAAGCAGGTGCCTCTCCTTTAGACAAGGACTGTTTAATTTCCAATTACTGGTGTGTAGGAAGACTTCCAGAAGAGCTCAGCACTGGCTGCCATCAGGTGGGAAATCTCCTTCCCTGCTTGCTTCTGCCAGGGAACATTTCTCTTCTTCTTGTAACCACCTCTGCATTTATTAAAAATGAAATAGTCAAGGAGACAGTCCACATCTTCACATTTGTTTCTTGGCATGGCTGCACGGAGAAGAATCGTCTCTCCTGTCTCTGGAACATTATTTTCTTGCTTATATTCTTTTTCTTTGGAGTGAGTTGAGGCACTGGGAATTTTAATCATTGTACAATGGGAGGAAAACGTTGTTCTCATATTAAAAAGAAACATGAACTGGATCCCCTAGGCCAGGTCTGAAAAGTCTCCAGATGAGAATACCACACAGCTATATAATGTATTCAGGACCACACACTTTCTCCAGCTTCTAACTATTAGACTTTGGTGCTTTCTGTGGGTTCCAAATGCAGAGCAAGGACCCCTCTATTGATGAAAGCCCTAGGAATATAAATCTCTGCTATTAATATGCTACGTCACTCAGTACTGTCAGAAGATGAAAAATCGCATGTGAATTTCGCTACTCATGGAGATAGAGCCCCTGAGCCCTGCAAACATGCTTGCTTGCTCCTGCTTCCTTTGGAAGCCTAAGGCCAAGACGGGCAGGCAGCATCAGAAGGGGAAGATGGCACAAAAGGCATTAGAGACTGTCACCAGGCCGTTCTCAAGAAGGCACTGCCATTTTCTACTTTAAAATGATAATTTTATCTCACAGGGTAAATAGATGTTCATGTATTGGGGCTGTGAGGAATGAGAGTGTGTTGCCCTATTATTTTACACTTGTAGTCAGTCTTACCTCAAAATGGAAGAAATAGAAACATCCTTTGTCTCCACGGACCTCAGCTTCCAGTGTTAAACATAACCCAGAGAAAGAAGCAGCAGCCACAGACTGTGGCAGGGAGGTCAGGACGAGGTGTGATGAAAGGAACAGCTGAGCTCTACGAAGAAGGCACCGTTCTGCCCTCAGTGTGGCCAGAGCAGCAGAATCCTGGCTGTATCTCGGGGCCCGCGGCTGCCAGGAATGTTTTCTGGGTGGTCACAGGGATCATTAATCACTTCTCTGTGTTCACTGGGCTGAAGGCAGGTTGATGTGCAGAAGCCTAGCAGAGAGGGTGGAAAGACCTGGAAAACTGCAATGTTCCACTGGTTGGTCAAATCCTTGCAAAGCCTCAATTCCTCTCTGTGGCACACAGGGCATTTCCTGGTGTCACTCAAATCCTTCTCCTAGATAGATCACCTCTAGCTATTCCCTTTGTCCTGCCCTAAGCTTTGAGCTGTGCTGGGTTATGCTTCCATGCCTTGCTAAACCCCGCTATTGATGGTAACATCCTTCCCTCTGAGTCAAGCTGGTGGACCATGGGGGCTGACGAAAACACTATTCAAGCTCTACTCAGCTTATGGATTATCTCTTTGCTTCATGTTCATCACAATTTTTGTTAGGTGTGTTTTTTTTTTGAACCATTATTTATTATCCTAACTGTGTTTTTATTATTGTAGCTCTTGTTTGCTATGTTAAATACTCTGCAAAGGTAGGAGTTACATAGAGTCACAGCCCAGTACAGTGGTTGGCATGTGGCCAGGGATCAATAATGACTTGATGGATAAAATAGGCAACATATGTAATGGATGGGTGTCTGGAGCATGACCATCAGTGCCACGGGCATCTAGAGCTTCAAGGTAGGTTCACAGGGCAAGCCAGATAGAGAATAGGAACAAAGGGTCCAAGCCATGGAGAGCAAGTTGCAGGGAGGTCATTGTAAGAAACTCAAGAACAATTGAATGATGAAGATAATTCTTGACAGCAAATGGTCCCAACTGCGGTCAGGTTCCAAGAGTCTGACTGTCAAGATCAGAATTACAATAAATGCATTCTGGATTCAGGAGCCTAAAGCTCAGCCCTTGAGGACAAAATCAAAACCCATTCGATAAACACCTCAGCAATAGAAAGAAATTGTAAGAACAGAGGGATTTGCCAACAAGAATGCCTTTACTCGCCCATCTCTGCTTATACACATTAACCAAGGCACAGTTTCAGGAGCAATTACACACCTTTGGGACAGTGGAGCAGCGCTGAATAGCTAAGCTGGGCGGCAGAGGCTCGTGTTCATTCCTCTCCAGCTGGGAGACATTAGTCAGTTAAGGTGTTTAATCCCCCCCTCCACCCCTCCCCTGCCCTGCTCTGTCCAACAGGGCTGGAAATACACCTACTTCCTAGGGCTGTTGGAAGGATTGAATAAATTAATCATGGGAAATACTTCACCAGAGCCAGAAAGTTTCAGTGTGTGTGTCCACCCAAGTCATTGCCCATTTTAGGGAGAGTTCATGGTTGGAAACACTGGCTTGCTCTCCATGGAGAACCCAAATAGGCTCTCCTTTCATTTATGCATTTTTTTTTTATAAAGTAGGTATCAACTGGGCAGTGGTGGTGCACTGCTTTAATCCCAGCACTCGGAAGGCAGAGACAGATGGATCTCTGTGAGTTCAAGGACAGCCTGGTCTACAGAGCAGACTGAATTTCAGGACAGGTTCCAAAGCTATACAGAAAAACCCTGTCTTAAAAAATAAAAATAAAATTAAAAAAATAGAGGCAGTATCACAAGCACTAAAAAGAAATAAATCTACTAACTAGAAAAGAATATCCCTTTGAGGAGAAATAAATCATAGATCAAATATAATAGATTTGAAATTCTACATAGGAGTGAATTAATGGGTAAGTTTGGCTATAAGTAATACATGAAGGAATGGTAATACCTTTTAAGTTTCTTAAATGCTTTAACAACATACGTTGTAATTCCCCCAACACACTCTCTGTTGTGTGGGTAAACCAAAGAGAAAGAAGGACCTCACTGGTGCAGAACGCATCACAGAACCACCACCGCATTTCGGTCCGTTCATTTTACTCCAACCAGCAGCAGCAGAGAGCCGGACAAGCCTTGGAGATTTCACCACTGAAGACAGCGGGGGCAGCTGAGAGCCTTCCCAGAGCTGGCCCTGATGCTGCCTGTGAGAACTGGAGTATTATCCCTGTAATTCTCCTCTGAGAAGTGCGTTTGTTGGAAGGGAAAAGATTTGCGTGTTAATACAGCCCATCAGGCAGAGCTTGGCCTTCAGACGTTTCTCTAAAGCTCTGTGTTTTGTTTTCAGATCATAGGTATTTGTCAGCAATTTTTGGTGAAAATGACGCACTTACCGTGGGGATATTTTTCAGACTAAAAGACTAATTTCTAGCCGGAACTTGTAAACCGGTTACACTTAGTACGGAGTCCTCAAGCGAGACCTTCAGACTCCCTCGCATGGTTTCACAATAAATGGGTCTTTAACCATTGCCTGTTGTAATATCCCATTGACTCTACCTAGCAAACCACTCATTCTTCAAAGCCCACACGAAGCGCTGCCCCTTTGTGAAGGCCTCTGTGATTCTGGCCTCAGTCGGCTTTGTTCCCCTGTGCTCCCACAGCGTCCTGGCCTTACACGGGCACCATAGGTGGTGCTTAGTGAGGTGAGCTATTGGATGGCTCCCTTCCCCAGCCGATTGTGTGTTTGAACAGACCCACGGACATTCAGAAGTATTTGTTCGTTAGAAGAATGAGCTGAATTCTCCCCTAACACACGATTGTTTATGCGGTTGTGTTTCAGGGGACATTTCTTTGACTCACAGAAAGACTACCCAAACAATAGTAGCGGCATGGGCGCCTTCTCTTTTTTACAGAAAGAATACAATGATCAAGCGGAGAGTAGAAACCAAAAGGCTCCCAACACACAACCTCGTGATTTGGCAGAGATTGAAAACCAGGCCTTCACTGTGCTGCGTGTATGACCCAATTAACAGCGTATCTCTGCCTTCCTAGTATAATTGCTAAAATGAAAACATGTTTTTAACATACACTGTCTTTTACTTCTGAAATGAAAAAGAAGTCGAACTATTACATAAATACCAAAAGCACATAAATAGCCCAAACGCATGACCTAGGACTTGCATTGGGCACAGCTCACATAATTTGTGATTGACCCAGCTTCACCTCCACACCCTGGTGAAGGAGAGAAAAGAAATATATTTTATTGACTCCTGCAAACCAACATTAGCATATCCCATTTCTTAAAAAACATTTTTAAACTTTAACTCACAGCTAAGATTATGCAGTTTTTAATTTTTAAAAGAGAATGTAAATCAGCTAAAGTCTGACTTTCTCTTTCTTCCCCCACCTAACTAACAGCTATTTTTCTGTTTTTCAATCTTGAGGATTGGTTATTTTTTTCCTTTAATTTTGTTAATATATGATCTCAAAAGATGTCGAATCCAGCAGTTAGTAAATATATATATATTTATATATATATTTATATATATATATATTAAACATAATAAAACTAGAAACATTAGCAATTCCAGAGGTCACTCTTTCAGAGTAGATAAAAATGAAGATGACAAACTAAATCCATTTCTTTTATGAGAAGTACAATATATAATAATAATTTTATCCAGAATATTCTCTGATGAGAATAAATACATGTGTCTCATAACATTAAATTAGAAGGGAAAATTGCTTTTAAGAGGGACAACAGCAGAAATAATCATGTGGTTGAATCATAAATAAGAATAAAAACATTTATTTCTCTACAGTAACTATTACAAACCCCAACATATATACAATGAAGAATTTAATAAGAAACACATAGGAATTATGTAACAGTGAACTCAGCATGAAATATAATTGGATATGAAAAGAAAAATATTTTTAAATTATTAAGAAATCTCTGTGACACCATTGAGATCTCACATTAACTGCTAGTTGCCACTTTAGACTTAAAATAATTGGAGAAATGGGTTACACGTCTGAAAATATCTCTAATTATGAGATTTTGAAAGAATCTTTGTGTAGGCATAAAATACACAAAAAACAACCACTGAAAAAAGGTATTGAACATTATTGGGAAAACTCCATTATTTAAAACGAAAATTTCAAACAAAATGAAAAATAATCTTTGCTCCTATGACAAGGTGCCATTATTAGTGGTCATTTTCATGAGTTCGGGACGCTTTTGAATTGTGGGGCACGGTAAGAAACTGTTCCAGTGCATACTGCCATCAGCACATGAGAGGATGTGAAACTGCGATGTCCTCCAGGGGCCAGGGTGTTTGTGTTGGTCCCCGGTGACCTGTGTGTGGGGATGCTTGTTGGAAGATATGCATATTGAGAGTCTTTTTTTCAGTCTTGCCCTACTTCCAGTTTGTTCTTCCTGCTCCATGCTAGCAGCTGAGGGTGTGATTCCCCAGCTTCCTGCTCCTGCTGTGATTACTGCTGCTTGCCTTTTTATCTCCCCATCATAACGGACTCTTATTCCCCTGGAACCAAAAGTCCAAATAAACACTCTCCTGTAAGTTGCTTTTGGTGACTGGTGTTCTATTGCAGCAGCAGAAAAAAAGCTGATAACATGTTTCCCAGTCCTTTGTCACTACAGAAAAAAATGCCTGATATAGACAACTTTAAGGGTGAAGAATTTGTTTGGGCTCATGATCCCAAGGGGTTAATTTAGATGGTGCTCAATCTGGAGCTGAGGTGAGGCAGAGCACCGTGTTTAAAGGGCATGGTAGGCTAGGGTACTTACCTTCTGCCATCCAGGAAGGAGGTAGAAGAAGGGAGCGATGGTAAATGATAGGTAGGTAGGTAGGTAGGTAGGTAGGTAGGTAGGTAGATGATAGATGATAGATGAGATAGATAGATAGATAGATAGATAGATAGATAGATAGATAGATAGATAGATAGATAGATGATAGACAGATAGACAGATAGATGAACAAGAGAGAGGGGAAAGAAGTTGGGACAAGATATAGTTCTCAAAGTCACATTCCAACAAAGTCCCACATCCTAGCATCCATCACCTCTGAATAATATCAAACAATAAAGTTACCAAAGGGTTTACCTACCCAAGAAGGCAGGGCCTTGTGATCTCAATTGCACCACTAGCAGAAGACCAAGCCATCAACACGTGGGCCTTTATGGGGAAGATACTTCATGTCCAAACTGAATTAACCACTGAATCTTCTACTTTGGAGGTTTTCCATGAGTTATAATGGTGGTGATAACTGGCATTTCTGGTAATGTATCTTTCAAACAAACCTTTTCTTCATTGCTGATTTCTGACATACATATATACAAATATTCACAGAAATAGATCCTATTCCCAAACATTACTAATACCTGTAAATATGTTTGTAGGATCCATTTTATAATTTCCAGCCAGTTGCTATGATTTAATGACTTTTGTCAGCAAATTTGTGTGTTGATTTTAGTCTCTCATATTTTTATACTTCATTTATGTGGCCAACTATAGAATAATAACATCAATGATTATATTAAACATGCATTGTGATGAAGTGATCAAGAAAAGGAAATAACTATTATGTAAATTTTATATGAAATAAAGAATTCATTAGTTGCAGCTCATATATTCTTGCAACATTAAGAACTTTGCTGGAAACCAGCATCAATTCTTTTTGTGTTGAAAAACATTTTATGATAAATAATTCACCCTCGTAACATGAAGAATTCAGTGCATTTTTGGTATACTCATAAAATGATACAACTTTAGCTACTAATTTTAGAATACTTTTTGACATTCACTCATGAAAGAAATTTCATGTCCATAGCCACCATTGCTCATTCCTTTCTGCTTCAGCCTTTGGTGTCCACTGGTTACTCTATCACTCGTTGCTTATTGTGAACGCTTCATATAAACAGAATCAGAGTATTCTGTGTGACTTCTGTGTCTGCTTGTTTTCCATGTTCCTGAATGTCATAACTTACTTCAAAATTTCATTCCTTTTTAACCATCATTACTGCTTCATTTTATTACACTTGTTTTATTTATTAACAATTTAACAATCTCCCATTCGTTTCAGATAGGGCACTGGTGGCAGATGAAACTAATGATTGCACCGAAGCCCCGCATGACAAGCCAATCAGCTCGCTGAGCTTAAACACAGGAGCATGGGCAGTGAAGAGCAGTCATGCCACTGAAAAGCCCACCACTGCCGGAATGACAGGTCACAAAAACTACATTCCTGGAATTTCTACATGGCTTTTAGGCAGTTTGCCAAGTCAGACCATCTCCTCTTCCCAGAAAATAGTACGGTTAATACAATCTTTTGGAGGAGCTTTATGAATCTTGTAAGTTTCAGGAACTTTGTTGTCCACTTCCTGAGTCTGGTGAGTTTGCTTCTTCCCTTCACCAGGGAATGTCTAAATTCAGAGGAAATAGCTGCACAACACCTCATCCATTTCTCTGGATCTTACGCCTTTCTGCCTCCTCTTCTATTATGTTTATGAATTTGGAAGGAGTAATATGCATGCCTATTTATGGCTAAGCATTGGGCTACTATATCACAACCACAGTAAGTGGTTTCAAGAGTTTTGCTGGTGTTTCCTTTTGTTACTGACTGTGGCTGAGAGCAACAAAGATCCATGGGCATAAGCATAAATAATTGTAAGCCATCCAACAAAACACAACTACTCCCCTATCATGACCTGTGACTTCCAGCCTCAAGTCTTTGACTTCCAGAAACAGTTGTGAGTTGCTTTTTGTGAGGCAGGCCTTAAAGCCAGTCAGAAACCATTGATTATACCTATAACAGCCAAGCCACTATTGCACTAGTGGGCACATCTCGCCTAGCATGTTGTTATCTATGGTGATTTGCGAGAATGGCCTTCATAGGTTCATATATTTGAATATTTGGTCCTCAGTTGTTGGAAACGTTTGGAAGGATTTGGAAGTGTATCCTTGCTGGAGAAGCTGTATCACTGGGGGATGGGATTTGGAGTTTCAAGAGATTATGTAAACAAATCTCTCTCTCTCTCTCTCTCTCTCTCTCTCTCTCTCTCTCTCTCTCTCTCTCTCTCTCTC
>NC_022024.1:7604106-7613972 GCF_000317375.1 Microtus ochrogaster
TCTCTCTCTCTCTCTCTCTCTCTCTCTCTCTCTCTTTCTCTCTCTCTCTCTCTCTCTCTCTCCCTTATCATGCCTAACTGACTGCTGCCATGCTCCTAGTAATAATGACCATGGTCTTTATCCCTCCGAAACTGTGAGCTCCAAATCAAACACTTCCTTTTATAAGTTGTCTTGGTCACAGTGTTTTCCCACAGCAATAGAAAAGTAACTAATACAGTAAGTACTGTAGCAAACAAAGCAGTGCCGACAATCCTTCAGCAGCTTGCACTGTGCCTTCTGCACCAAGAGCAAGACAGCAAGGAGAAGGCTCATAGCTCAGCTGCAGTTTTATTTCTCTACGTGGTGTCTTCAGCAATAGGTTCTCACTATCTAGTTGGTACCTAACGAGCAGCAGTAGAAATAGTCTTTATGCTGTACGGTGTCTCGGGGGCCTTTCTGGGCAGCAACACAGGCAGACTTTTACCCAACAATCTGATGATTTCTAGGAGTGCCTGCCCTTGGCACTCACACAGGTGCCTTTGTTTTAACTGCTCAACCGCTGCCCTTACACCCTTCCAGGTGTTCTTACAACTGGGCAAGACAGGCAGGGTCAGTCAGCCTTATGTAACGTCTTCCTACAGAGGATGGGAAAGGTATCTAAAGGCCTACAACCATGCATCTGAAGAAAGTGCAGATTGATGTTGAGAGGCTAAAGAGAAGCCAACAAAGGATTATTAGCGGCATCTAATATACCCTGAAAATACCTCATCTTTCTATCAATGTCTTTGTCAAAGAATAACTTGGGACACAGTAACATGTATGAGGGGCACCAACCCCTCTAGTTCTCCACAATCCATAGACATTTTACATGAGTCATCCAGTCTCCTCATTCTGGGACACTGCTACTGCTGAATGGTCACTGTGCATCTCCCCACCCCAGTGATCTTGGAGGGAGTGGCCAGGTTGCTTGGACTGGCTCAGGCATAGGGGGGCCCTGCCATTTAAATCTGCCAGGCCTGCCACTGACCCAAGCAGGTGTCGCTGGAACAAAACTGATCTTAAAGCCATTTATTATAAGAAATAATTATCTCAGGCATGGCCATCATGCATATTCTTATGGTTATTATTGATCATGACAAGTATTTTGGGTGTTGTCTGTGTGAAACACCCATAACTATTTTGTGAGAGAAACACAAAGCAGAGTAAGAGTATATTAACAATCTAATATGAAAGATTCCAGTGAAGTATTAATCATTGTAGTCACAAGTTATCAGTGTTGAAATGTACAAGATTTGTTACTAAGTCAATAAATCTGGTGCCTTTCCTACCTCAAGTAGTTTGTGATAATGACAAGTCAGTCCCTCATGATTAAGAAAACTTCTGTGCATCCTGGCTTTCATTTCTGAATACAGTATACATAATTTCACGACAATGACAAAATGCAACCTTCGCATTGCTGTTTAGTTACCACTTTATTTCCTCCCGTGGCTTCTATCATCTTCCCATGAATGAAAATAGAGTAATTCTTATGACTAATGTGTTCATAATTTTTTTTTAATGTGGGTAAGGAAAACAACATTCAGACCAAACACAAACAAGAAAGCGCTTGCTGGTTCCCCGTGTGTGCAAGCGCTCAGACGCCAGTGAGCTCACTGACTCTTTCCGCAGCCCTTGCCTGTGTGTGGGCAGGAGCGCAGTCCAAGTGCTCAGCCCTTCTCTGTTTCTTGTCGTGCTGCTTTTGGACTGCTATTGGATCCAGCTGAAAAGCTCCTCACAGTGGGTGGGCCTGGAGATATGTTCCCCACAGCTTTAATCCCTGTCCTTCACTGGTGGTAAGAGTGTTTCTTTCCACTTCAGTAAGAATCTGTTTGCTTTCTGTCATTACAAAATGAATATTTGGCCTACAAAAACTAAAAAGACACTTTTCTATCTACAGAAATGTTTACAATTCAATGACAGATCCACTGGATAGACTTCCTTTAATCCTTTTGGAGAATATTTGATGCAGTATTAAATTTGAATGCTCCTTGTGTGTTCTCTTCCAAACCATAAATAGGCAATTCTCAAAGGAATAAGGCGTGGTCATATTTGTAAGGACTTTCATCTTGATTTGTTTCTTTTTTTTTTTTTTGAAGTGGGGGGTGTCCTTAAGACTGAGTTAAACACATTATTAAAATTGTTGTTTAGCCCCCTGATAATTCTGAAAATAACTGTAAAATACATGTGTATGTGTGCCTCTGTGTATGTGGATATTTGTGCGTGTGCCTGTATGAATAACTGTCTATGCCTGTGAAGTTATGCATGTAAGTATATGTATGTCTACATAAATGTGTGCATATATAAATGCCTGTATGTATGTGCATGTCTGTGTGTATGTGTGCACATGCATATGCCTGCATGTGTACATGTCTGTGTGCCCATGTATTTGCATGTCTGTGTACATCATGTATGTATGTGCATGCATGTGTTTGTATGCCTGTGAGCATGTGTGCATTTATATGTGCTGTGGAAAATTATTTTAAGGTGTGTTACATTTATTTGTGCTGTAGAATATTTGTTTTAATAGTGGAAAGATCTATTTTGTATTTGTTTAACTCTGTGAAGCTGTGTTTCTTTACCTGTCTAAAACACCTCATGGTCTAATAAGCTGAATGGCAGATAGTGAGGCAGGAGAAAGACTAGGTGTGTGTGTGTGGGGGGGGTGCTGGCAGGCAGAGGGAGTAAATAGGAGGAGAAATCTGGGAAGAGGGAAGAAGGAGCAAGAGAACAAGGAGAGGAGGATACTAGGGGCTATTCACCCAGCCACACAGCCAGCCAGGGAGTAAAAGTGTAAGTAAGATATACACAAGTAAGGAAAGGTAAAAGCCCAGAGGCAAAAGACAGATGGGATATTTTAAGTTACGGAAAACTGACTAGAAATAAACTAAGCTAAGGCCGGGTGTTTATAAGAAATAATTAGTCTCTGTGTGTGATTTATTTGGGACCTGGGTGGTAAAAACCAACCAACAACATATATACCTGCATGTGTGTGAATGTCTGTGTACATGTGTATGTATATGCCTGCTTGTGTCTGTATGCCTGTGAGCATGTGTGTGTGTGTGTGTATGTGTATAAGTATATGTAAGACTTTCACGGGAACAGCATCATCTTATGCTTACTATGTCATCATCATAATAAAGATGATCCCAGAAGGAAAATAATATGAATAAGTTTTCAATCTTAAGGCAATGAAAATTCTTCACATTCTCTAGTCAGATATGAAGAGAAGAAGCAAAACCAAGTACTGAACTTGACATTCACTCTCTTTTATTTCTCTGGTTCTTATAAAATGAGTGTTGAAAAAGAAGACATTTAATTAAACAAAAAAGAAAAACATCCTTAAATTGAATATCTGAAAACTGGGGTTTCAGGTTCATCTCTCCATTCTTGTGGATCCCATCATAATGACTGTGATAGTAAGAATAAGGACATCTATTTCTCAGATTTCACACAGGTGTTCAAAAAATGTAAAGGTCAATGTTCGGTAAACTTGTGAAGCTGATGAGAATACTATGTGAAATGAAGGAGAAGTATGAACCTGCATCCTAATGACGTAGAACAGATGAGATGTTCATCACAGTTTATCTGGAGGCAAGGAACTGGCCCAGGGAGGTAAGAATGTGCTCTGTAGATTCAAACCCACTTTCCTAAAATTTTATCAGTGACTCTGAAGAATTTGTCTGATTTTCTCTTTTCTTTTTTTCTTTACTTTGTTTTTTGTTTTTGTTTTTTGAGAAGGGTTTTTCTGTGTAGCTTTAGTGCCTGATTTTCATTTTTAAAGTATTTTTAATTATGTGTTTGTGAGTCTATGCATGTGTATGCAAGTTGTGTGCAGGTGCCCAAGGAAGCCAAAGGAGGCAGGACATCTCATGGAGCTGGAGTTACAGACAGCTGTGAGCCACCTGTCATGGGTGCTGGGAACCAAACTCATGGAAGAGTAGCAAATATTTTTCACTGCCGGGCTTTCTCTTCAACCCCCTCAATATCTTCTTATTCTAACTTAACTTGAGAGACTTATTTAACACTGGTCATTTCCACCATCTATTCCATTGCCATGGCAACTTTATGAATAAATATCTTACCACCTTTGTATGGAACCATTTTAGTAGACTGTATTAACTATTTACCAAATTTGTTCTTAACCTCTTAGGCACACAAAACTCCCCAGTTTGCTTTGCGATTTGGAAGGGTATGTGGCCAACCTCTGGACAACAGGCCATTTGAACAAGTCTTTGAATTCATTGTGAATCTGAACTTCGAAGTTGCCCCATGCAAACTTCAGCTTTGTTTCTGTTTTCCAGCTCAATAAGAACCCAGGGAAGGCTGAAAGCAAGATGAAAAAAATCCATGTTGCAAACTGACTTAGCACAATATATGTGACTTTTCTCCCACAGTCTGTGTCTTAGATTTTTATTGCTGTGAAAAGACACCACAAGCATGGCAACTCTTATAAAGAAAACGTTTAATTGTGTAGGTAGCCTACAGTTTCAGATGTTTAGTCCATTATCATCACAGTGACAAACATGGTGGCATGCAGGCAGACATGGTGCTGGCTATATCTTGATCAGAAGACAGCAAGAAGTCAATTGAAGTCACACTGAGTGAAACTTGAGAAAAGAGACCTCAAAGCCTGTTCCCCACGGTGATACAGTTCTTCAAACAAGGCCACACTTACTCCAACAAGCCCACAGCTCCTAATAGTGCCACTCCCTGTGAGGGGCCAATTTTCTTCAAACCACCACAGTCCACTTTACTGAAATATGGTCAAGAGAAATGTTTTCATTGAACAAGTCATGAGGACTTTAGGTTGGTTGATTGTTACATTTGTTAAGCTTACCCATATTCACCTCCTATTGCATTCCATGGGCAAAAAATTTTGAAAATTCTGGCTATATTTAAAAGTAACAACAACAACAACAAAAAACTGTCTATGTAGCTGATTTGAAGCAAACATTTGCCATGATTATTGCTAAGCTGTGAACTAAGCAGCTGATTGGGCAAATCTTCACAAAGGAATATCCTTCCTGAGTGTTGTATTTGTAAGTGTAAGCACAGGGCCTTCCCTCTAAGAGTTCAAGGTAGAAACTAACACCACCATGGTGACTGGTGGATGCATGTGAAGAGTGGTTAGTCACCTGAGATCGCCAAACTGCATGGGGGACAATTAACAGGCTCAGCATTGGCAGCTGGTCCTTTCAAGAATAAAAGAACAGATGTGGAACTGATAATTTGGCCAAGAAAAAGTGAGCTGAACAGAATTTCTACTGCAGTCAGCAGATGTAACTGTAGACAATAAAGTGAAAACTGAACAGAAAAGTGAGGTTCAGTTTGTTAGGAATATTATTTAAAATTGTCTTATCATGAAGAAATAGGCAATTTCAATGAGACATATACAATTCAACCCCAATGATAAGGCTATGAATAAATATCTATGGTTCTTATTACCAAGTATATAAGAGCAAAGATCTTAAGCGTCATAGTATGAAATCAAAGCTAATTTACATAAGAAACAAAATAGGCTGTATTGTATGCAAGTTATACTGAGACCATAAAGAAAGTCATTAAAAATACAAAAAGCAAATTTAGAAAATTTGAGTTTCTGGGTATTATAATTGAAAAATTTCTGGACATGAATATAATGAGAAGCTAAATGAATATTAGTCTATGATATGGGATTCTCCTCTGTATGCTGTGATTACCATTGATTAATAAAGAAACTGCTTTGGACCTATAGTAGGGCAGAATAGAGGTAGGCAGGGAAAACTAAACTGAACATTGAAAAGAAGAAGGCAGAGTCAGGAGAAGCTATGTAGCCCTGCCAGAGACAGACATTGGACAGATTCTTGCCAGTAAGCCACAGCCATGTGGTGATACACAGATTAATAGAAATGGGTTAAATTAAGATGTAAGAGTTAACCAATAACAAACTAGAGTTAATGGACCAAGCAGTGATTTAATTAATACAGTTTCTGAGTGGTTATTTTGGGTCTGAGCTGCTGAGCAGCTGGGAACAAACAAGCAGCCTCCTACTACAAATTGGTGCTGCAACATGTACTAGCTAAATCCACATAACACCTGAGAGGGCTTGGAAAGGAATTCTAGACACTAAAAAACAAAGGTTAGCAGCTTTTTTTTTTTTGTTTGTTTGGATGGGCTCTGCTTGCTGACAGCCTGCTGCACCTCCTTTAAGAGAGGCCTTCTTGATTGAGTGGTGAAAAAAAAAATCACTGTTTTGAAAAGGCAGCACAAACCCCTCTGGCTCTTTCAGGAAGCCAATCACTTGAATGGCCCAGGTGCTTGTGTGCCCACTTGGGGTTGTGAGGAAAGTAGCTGAGATGATGTGCACAGGTCAGAGCTGCCTGACTGAGCAGGCAGCAGAATCAGGTCTCCTAGGTATGCACAGGCAGAAGAGCATGGTGGATTCCTTCCACCATACACAGAGATACTTCCAGTCAATGGAGTGCACTGCATGGCAAATTTAGTTGTTACTCGGATAAAAGGGTTTATGTGCTGCACACTCTTTCTCAGAGTTAAAGTGGTAAGCACAGCTCCTACCTGGCAGTCCCAAAGCTAGTGGTAATGATACCTCCACCATCTTGAAAAGCAGAAAAGGGTGGAGACAGCACCAGGGCCACTGTGACCAAGCTGTGTACCATTTTAAAAGCTCATTAGGACAGAACTGATTAAAGATATACAATAGCACAGATTCAGACTTTATAACCTCTAAATGAGACACAGTGTGTTTTTTAAAATGTATGTAGGCTTGGGATAGAGAAGAAAAAGAGTATAGAGAGTTATAAAAGGATGTAAATGGTTTATAAACAAAGAAACAAAGTCTTTAAAGAGACAGTACAGATATTCATAGATTAAAGAAGTAAAGATAATAAAATAAATATTAAAAAGTAATAGAGTAAAAAC
Source organism: Microtus ochrogaster (assembly GCF_000317375.1). Lineage (NCBI taxonomy): Eukaryota > Metazoa > Chordata > Mammalia > Rodentia > Cricetidae > Microtus > Microtus ochrogaster. The sequence continues at coordinate 7,611,043 of NC_022024.1, forward strand.
AAATAAGCCACATTAAAGATGGAATATACACAGAGAGTCTGGATTATGTATATTATTGTGTTTTCTTTGAATATTTTGACTGTTAAAGAAATATGTAACAAGAGATTTCATTGTATGGACTGCTAAGTTAAACCAACATAAAGGCGTCTTGACTTCAAAATTTGAGTCTAAGGATATGTTGCCTTGAAAAAGAGGTTCTTTCTTTGTTTCCACAGATGTGAAACTATTTATTTCTTTCAGACTAATGTGGTTTGATGGACTAAGACCCTCCCCTGAAAGGTTGCTGTAAACACCCCCCCAAATTACTTCACCCAACAAAAAGCAGAAAGCAGTTTGGAGAGAACTATACCCAAATTCCCCAAATATTGTTTATAAATGTTTATTTGCATTTAAAAGGAGATATGCTTTAGAGATTTGCATTAGTATGTATCTTGGTCTATTGATAAAAGTTTTAGGTCAATTTTGTTATATTATATTTCTGTTCTTGATTAAGGTATTGTGTTTGTATAGCTCATTTAAAATGTAATGTATAATTAAGAAATAAATGTTAATAGATAATCATTTATAATAGCCAAACTTGTAGTCATGTTAGTTAGGTTTTCTAGATATACAGATATACATTTCAGTTAGATAGATATCCTTCAAATCTTTCAGAGACCTTCAGACTATGGCATTTAAAACATTTTAAGAACTTCATGACAATGAAACACATCTGCTCCTGGTAGCACCAATTACTTCCAGAAGATTATGAGCTCTGAAGAGGCTCCTTATGGTATTGATTAGCCATTTGGGCAAGAAACTGTTCTTGCCTGGACTGCTTGATGTTATACTGTGTGAACTGGACATGCAGGACCCACAAAGAGATGACTGCTGAACTTACCTAAAGGTGAGTTGGTCTTTTGTGGTTCCTGCTTCATGATAGAGTCTGACAGACATTCTAAAGAACACAAAAGAAAGTTACTGACAAACTGCCAATATAGGTGGTACTATCTTTGAAATTTATGGAAAATTTTGCCAGATACTATGGGCCATTAAGCTGAATATGGGTGCCTGCAACATTGCAGAAGAACTTTGGGTGATTGTCCAGGTAATGAGATATCTCTGTCAATTCTAGAGTTTTGGAAGTCGCTTAAAATGCACTTCCTGTTATCCTTCTGGAATCTTTGATGGAGTCGAAGAATAGGAACTCATAATTATAGTTTTCCTTAGTTTTCCTTAGTTATGATAAAAGATAAAGTAGATATAACTATTGTAACTGTAATTCTTGCTAGATACCTGTTTTGTATATGTAATTTTATTATGTTAAAATTAAAACCTTCCTTGTCATTTAGACAGAAAAGGGAGGGGTGATGTGGGATTCCTCTCTGTATGCTGTGACTACCATTGATTAATAAAGAAACTGCTTTGTTCCTATAGCAGGACAGAACAGAGGTAGGTGGGGGAAACTAAACTGAATGCTGGGAGAAAGAAGGCAAAGAAGGCAGAGTTAGGAGAAGCCATGTAGCCCCGCCAAAGAAAGACACTGGACAGAACCTTGCCAGTAAGCCAAAGCCACATGGCGATACACAGATTAATAGAAATGGGTTAAATTAAGATGTAAGAACTAGCCAATAAGAAAATAGAACTAATGGACCAAGCAGTGATTTAATTAATACAGTTTCTGTGTGGTTATTTTGGGACTCACCTGCCAAGCAGCCAGAAACAAACAAGCAGCTTCCTTCTACAAGTCTACAACTCAATTTTTCAGTAAAAGCAAAGAAAATGGTGGGCATCAAAAGAAAGACTACAACACTAAAGGCCATGAGGATGGAAAGTCTTCTACTGGCCTGGGTTCCAGATGGAAGAATATCACTATGGCTCACTCACAGGACAATGTCCAACCATGGGAATGCAGAACAGCTCCCCACTGTGGCTTCTCGGTGAGAGAAAAGACCTTCAGGGACACACCATGGGACTTGTAGTATCATGCCTTTTTCATGGAATCATTGGTGACTCTGAAAAGCCCCAGGTTCATCTACTTAGGTCATGGAAAGTGTCCATTTGGGTAAAGGAATAATGGTCACATTTCATTTGGTCACAGGAGACGGGTGGGCAGTGGCTGCAACACAACCTATCCTCTTGGATGCCTTGTTGCTCAGAAGTCTAAAAACATGATTCTCCCCCTCTCAGCAGCTATTCTAAAGTGTTATCTTCCAATGGTGCAGTAGTGAGTGGCACTTACAACTTGAAGGTGACCAACATCTATCTAATTGGACTTAAGGGGACCAACAGAAGGGTGTGTTATTGGAAATCTCACTGACTACTCATGACAAGCAAGATCATAGATGCTAGAAAAGAACCCTCTACAGCTGCTCTCCTAAATCAACATAGCTTCTAGCTGTATTCTAAATACATATCCTTATCACATACATAAGTGTATCTCTCACCCCTCATCAAAGAAGCCCCTTTTAACAGCAGACAGAGGTTACTGTAGAGATCTACACTTGGCCAAAATGCAGACAAGAGACCATAGGGTGCAATTAGTGCATCTATAACATAGCCTATACATCTTAGACTGGGGGAACATGGTAAAAGTGTGGACAGAAAGGTTCTAAGAGCCAGAGGACCAGGAAATCTGTTGTGAAGCAGTGTCTTTTAAACATGACTTCATCTATGAAATCTCAATGATAAGGTCACTTAAATGAGATTTGTGCAATGACCATACCAAAAGACATGCCAGGGAGGATAGGAAAAATTCACAATAGCCCACTGCTAGGGAAAGCAAAACAGACAGTTAATGGCTGCTAACAGAGGGAATCAGTATTTTCAGGGACAAGTCCCCAGTAGGTTGGCCAGTCTTAAGTGTTCAACCATAAACACACATACATATAAGCAACACCAAATAGGTTCAGTGTGTGGTGCGCACATGTGTGGGAGGTCCTTCTGTCTGC
>NC_022024.1:7614227-7617782 GCF_000317375.1 Microtus ochrogaster
CCAAGCAGTGATTTAATTAATACAATTTCTCTGTGGTTATTTCAGTTCTGGGTGGCCAGGACAAACAAGAAGGCCCTCCCCCAAGGGAAAATTCACAATAGCTCACCACTAGGGAAAGTACTACAGACAGTCAATGGCTGCTAACAGAAGGAGAATCAGTTTTTCCAGGGACAAGCCCCCAGTAGGTTGACCAATCTTAAGTGTTCAACCATAAACACACGAACATATAAGCAACACCAAATAGGTTCAGTGTGTGTGTGTGTGTGTGTGTGTGTGTGTGTGTGTGCGTGTGTGTGCGTGCATCAATAGTAATTATTGAAGAAGTGATGAATCCCAGAGGGGGAAGCACAGGAGTAGCTGGAGAGGGAACTTTAAGCATAGAAATTATGTTAATATAATATGCTAATGTATGGAATTCTCAAAAAATAGAAAACATTTAAAAATCCCACAAAGTGTGGTTTTTTCAGATAACTATCATTAATATTTATAGGTAGAGTTATAAATACTATAAATATGAGTGTACTGAGTTTGTTGACATAAGATTCACCAGGTTAAGTGAGAAGATACACAAAATCTTGCAAATAATGGTTTTTCAATAAAATCGCACATTTTAGATCCACTGAAACAGCAAGTCTTCGCCCTAAAGAACAAGTTACCAATGAGGCACACTCACGGAGGATTTTGTGTAAAGTCCACACTCACTCAGTTCTTTACACTAGCATGACACCATAGGAAGAAGCACAAAGAGACAGCGATGGTGGAGGTTTTATTGTTTCGTTGGTAGCGATGGGAAGTTTTATGTGAGTACTTCCATAGGAAATATTTCAACAGTCGCTTATGAGTCCTTGAAAATAAGTAGTTCTTGAAAAGCTGTCACCTATAATTTTTAAAACAAAGAACTTTTGATCAGATTTTAGATCTGTGCTAACAGTGTTTTTATTTCCAGACCCTCTGCATCATCTCCAGGGCATTTCTCTCCACTGTGTAATCTAAGCTGGCTTTGGCTTCAATGTAGCCCAGATTGGCTGTGTACACACTGTGAGTCCCCTGCTTCAACCTCCTGAGGGCTGGGGATTAGGGATCCATACAGCCAGGCCTGGCTCTCTGTGGAGTAATTTGTTGTTACTTTTCAGGATGTAAACTCCAGATGTGTTCACCAGCTTTCCATCGCTGGGAGAAAACCCTTGAGGAAATCAACCGATGAAAAAGGAGGGTTTATTTTGGCTCAGGGATTCAGAGAATTCAGTCTGTGCTAGGGTCGCTCTCTTTCAGCTTGTGGAGGAGGGAATCATCTTTGTAAGTACCATACTGCGGAGCAAACGCTGGGAAGCAAAGCAAGAAAGAGCAAGGGGCATGCGTCCATGGTGTAACCTACCTTCCCCCAAGCCCCGCCTCCTAAATGTCCCAGCACCTCTTGCAGTATAGTGTGTTCGTTTTGAACAACCCTTCAACTCACCAGCTGGGGAGGACACTCCAGATCCGAACCGTAACACGAGACCTCTGACTTTTCTTTCAGACTTTATCCAGTGCGACTGTAGTGCCCAAGTCGCTGAGACCTTCAAGAAGATGACCACTAGAGATACAGACTCATCGAAATGCAAAAATAAGGTTTAATTATGTAAATTACAATTCGGACCTCGTCTTGAACACCAAAGCAGCAGGAGCCAGAGGAGATATCCCTCCATTCTTAGGCAGGGTTTCTGAAGGAAAAAACAATCACAAATCTATTGTTATGGACATAAGGGGTATGGGTGACTCTCTGATTGGCTCCAGTCTAGGGAACTTCCCTCTCTGCCGGCAGTCACTTTAGGGCCTAGTACAAAGACAGAGTTGATTTTGTCCCTTCACTACCATTTCCAGAACATTCGAGAATGTTTTCTCCCTTTTTGTAGGTTGATTTTCTCAAGTTTTTGTCTTTCAGTGATGGATAGCTGGTTAACCATCTGGCTAACATAACACACTTATGTGCCACAGTAGCTAGCAGTTTATATTCTGAAAGTTATTAATAAATTATTTCACCAACAGCCAGGCCTGGTGGTACAGATCTCTAATCCCAGTCCTCAGGAGGTTGAAACATCAGAGTCAGTGAGTGCACAGCCAATCTTTGCTATATTTTGAGTTCAAGGCCATTTAGATTACACAGTGAGTCCAGGTCTTGGAAAATTATTGACCAAAACCCCATTGTCTCCTCCTTGGAAATCTATTTTAAATTTGTTATGTATGTGTAATTATCTTGTTTGCTGCCCTTAGAAGAGGAGAACGAACAGATTTTTCTTGTTTTTCTTTCATTTTCAACTCAGCTTTCTCTGCCTGAGTTAAACATCTACATTCAACTGTACTGGAAAAGAGCATACAACAGAGTGGCTATTAAGGAGAATGTTTTTATGAGGAAATGAATGTTCGCCTTAATAGCGATTGATATTTGAGGCTATAATTCTGCTTACGCATCTGTTGTATCAGTCTGTTTTCTGTGGCTGCAATAAAATGCATGGAGCTGAGCACTTTATGAAGGGGAAAAGATTTGTTTCTTACACTGACAATTTCATAGGCTGAAAAAATCCAAGACTGGCTAGTGTCAGGCGATCAGCCTCTGCCAGGATCATCTTTAACTGTGTCACACCGTGGCTGTGGTATCAAACTGGGACCATGTGTGGCAGGGAGAGATCACGCTAGGAGGCAAGACCCAAGAGGGTGGGAAGCCACCACTCTTGTTCATTTCAGTTGGCTCAGACTCTTGAGAACCCACTCGGCAAGAGCCAAATTACTCCCTTTGAAAAGGCGGCACCTGGTTGCCTTACCCTAGCCCACTGTTGTTGTGCTTGTTGAAATGAGTTTTTTTCCCATACAATACATCCTGATTATGGTTTCCCATCTCCCAACTTCTCCCAGATCCTTCCCACCTACTCTCCCTGATTAGAAAATAAACAGGCATCTAAAAAGGAGTACAATAAAAACAAACAAACCAGAATAAAATAATACAGACAGAAAATAAAATAAAAGCATTGATTTTAATTAATTGCACACACAGAAATGACATAAATATGCAAAATCTGAAACCATAAGACATAAGCAAAAGACTCTAAGGTAAACAAATTCCAAGACAAAGCAATATGAGAAAAAAACCAAAACTATGATAATGTTTGTTTTGTGTTGGCCATCTCCTGCTGGGTATGGGGCCTGCCTTTAATTGTGATTGTGGTTTGTACACCCAGTGTGACTCCATTGGAGAAAACTATTTTTTTTCTTTCTTTCTGAGGGGTTGTCAATTGGAAATGGCTTCTGGGTTGGTGATGGGAGACTGTGGCCACTTCCCCTCTCAGCTCTGGGCCCCCATCTGGTTTAGACCTGTGTAGGCTCTGTGCATGCTGACTCGGTCTCTCTGAGTTCATATGTGTGTCCGTCCTGTTGTATCTAGAAGGCCTTGTTTTCTCAGTGTCCTCCAGCCCCAGTGGCTCTTAGAATCTTTCTGCCTCTTCCTCTGCAGGGCCTAGATCCAATCAGAGAACCTTTGTGCTGCTGTGGTTCTCATCCATTCTGAAGAGCAGCTCCTGATAT
>NC_022024.1:7618152-7619962 GCF_000317375.1 Microtus ochrogaster
GAAGAAGAAGAAGAAAGTGCAACAGAAAGAATAGACATATTCTTTTTATTCTAAATGAAGTTAGAAATCAAGTTGCCTGATTTCTAATTTTGGCTCCAGAATTTAGTGCTATGTGGTCAAGTTATCTAACCTCTTTGTCTAAATTTTATTATTTATACAGAGGGAATAAAAATTCTCTCTATCATGTTTTAAAATATTACAATAATAACATTAAATTACAGTTCCTTAACCATATCATTTTGATATTAACCTATAATCCCTCCAATCTATGAAGCTTAAGCTAGATGTGCTTAACAAATGCATCCTGTTTCATCTGCCTAGTGTGTGGCCTCTGAGCTCTTCTGAATTCACGTTAGTGGGTCAACCAGTGGGTTAATCTTTGGAAATATTTCACCCAAAATACTCAAGAATCATGAGAATCATGCTAAGTTGAGACCCTATCTTACCTATTTCAAAGGAACATGTGTTTTACTCAATATACTAAAAAAATATTCAGGGCTATTTATTGTTGTGTTAAAAGAACAAGAGAAATGTTATCCTCTGCCCTCATTTCCACCCTAAATATCTCCAATGCTTATTCTCACCTTTCCCAGATTGTGCTTCAATTAATCTCCTCAAGAAAACCTACTTGTTTACAGCAATAATCAATCTTTTTATTTTTAGTTCCTTCATCCTCATTTTCCTTAGCTGGTTAATATTTCTCTATAGTGTTTATCTCATCAGGCAATATGTTTGGTTTGAAAGTTCTACTGTTAACAGTTACCTCTCCTGAAATAAAACCCTGAGGAGTCAAGGATATTTCACCTCCCCCACCCCTCTGAGGTAAAGGCATAAACAGGCTTGACATGTCAGTGCTGGAATCATTGACGGCTGAGTGGGTAGGGGTCTCAGCTCTTTCCTTCTTTTGCTCTAAGAGTTACTGTGTTGTTTACATGTTCCTACTTCTTGTGCCTCTGCTTCCCCCAGTATGGAGGGCATGGTCTCATCCTCTAGTGTTTTCAGGGTCTAAGTGAACGCCACGGTCCAAGAATTGAGGTCACTCCAAGTTGTAGATCATGGTTATGTTATCCCAGAAATGTAATTAGACCTCCTGTCTGCATATGTCAGCTCAGGGCTATACTGGTCCCTCTCCCTCCCTGCGATCCACCTTGACTTTGAGCAAATCCACAGTGGAACAATAGAACTGTGTTTCAATGAACACGATCACAGTCTTCCTAAAATATGTAAACATCACTGAGTTCTATATGTATGCTAGGGATATTGTAGCAAGGGTTTGAAGTTTCCGGATCTTTGTCCATGTTTACTTAACTATCAAGTCAGTGTGTTCTATTAAAGTCAATCTTTACTTTTTAATGAATTGTCCCAGCTTCTTCATTAATAAGTAAGATCTTACAACTAAAAATCAGCTTTGAAAGCAGTTGATCAGGATGTCTGTATTACCTGGGTTGTATATTCTGAATGGATTAATTGGCCAGCACTTTTAGCTCACCTACCTATTAGGGATCAAGTCACCCCCCAAGAATAAGATGGTAATTATGAGGATACATATGGGTTACTTCTTCTACAGAAGCTTAGACATTAAGAGGAGAAATGGCACCTAAAGTCCATCTGGTCAGTTGCGTGAATGTAGATCCATGAGTGTTCAGCTATGTCTACAAAACAAAACTTCTTGACCATTCTAGGCATAGGTCATGAATGACAGGACAGCTGCAAAAGACAATAGTCAAAGACGACAGGCTTCTGGAGAATAAATGGAGACGCTGCTGTGCAGACAGACGCTGCTGTGCAGACAGACGCTGCTGTGCAGACA
>NC_022024.1:7620868-7631727 GCF_000317375.1 Microtus ochrogaster
ATAAAGATAAAGCTTAGATTAATGACAAATACACCTTGTTGAAATCAAAGACAAGAACTTACTTTTAGAGACATGTTTTTCACATCAGAACCCAGTAAAATTTCCAGCTGATTGCTGAGAGATTTGAGGGTGTAAAACCAGGAGGAAGATTAACAATTCTATGAAGGTGACTTGCAGTTTGATATGAACCCCATGTGACGTCTAGTTAGAGCCTCATCAAATATGTCTGCCATACATAACAAATGGTGCAAGCTTCTGAAGACAGCGTTATGTAGCCCCTCAGTCCTATGAAAGCCACCTAGCACTGAGAAGCATGGAAATATTATGGACTTTCAATGTAAGCTCAAAGGGAAGGCAGTGATGCTTGATTTAATGAATTATAGAAGGCAAGAAACATCAGGAGAACTGGCACACATGAAGTCTTTCCTGTGACTAGAAACCAAGTCAAAACAATGACAAAAGTTTTTCCTAAAATGATAACAACATCTCACATCAGGAAGAGATTCAATCGTGGTGCATTTTGATTTCCAAGACACAGCAAAATCTAAAATGAATGGAAATTGACTTATCAGGGATAGTCTAATTTGTTTGAAAACCACTCTGACCACTTACAGCTCTTTGGATCCATCACGCTGTCTTCTCTATCCATCTTTCTCACATTCCTGTCCTTGTGTCTGCAGCCTACACACTCCCTTGACTGGCTCTACTGCTTGAGCCATTCCTATCTGTTAGAATCAGCACAGAGGCCATATTCTTGCGATTTGTTCTTTGCTTGTGTGCTCCCTTTGCAACCAGAATAGCCCTGTCCACCTCAGTATCAGAACCGCCTAAAATTGTTTTCTGCTTGGATATATTTCCTGTAGATTAAGGACACCCCTACACACACACACACACACACACACACACACACACAAAACTATATTTACCCATCACTAAACTCTGTGAGGTTTCACCAATTTCTAGGCACATTGGTGAAGCCTGTAAATAGTTCTTGTATTCAGTTTGTTACTGAATGAAAACAAAAGAATATAAGACAGAGAGTATATAACACTGGCCTCCTTGCCTCAAATCCCACAGTCTTACTATTTTTAAAACTCTTGAATAGTTTGCAATAATTTTTATAATGTTTCATGGTAATCAGTATATTGATTCCTGGTTTAAGGTGGATTTGTTTTCCATATGAAAGAAGTCCCCTTTTACTACCAACTTCAATTGTGTTAACTAATGAAATGGCAAAAACAAAGCTGAATAGACCTGGTCGAAGGTTCTTGCTGTTTGGGTCCCAGCAATCATGTGATAAACCAGAAGTCCCACAAACAATTGTAACTCAAGCTCAGAGAGCTCTAATGCCTTCTTCTGGCCTCCGTGTGCACACAGATGCATGTACCCACTCACACATGAGCACAAGTACACATTCAGATACATCAATAAATTGACACGTATCTTTACAAAACAATAAAAGACAGTTATCATAAATTTTTGCATGTCATACAGAAGTGTCGTGTTTGATATGCCTTCATTAACACATGTGTTTGATCCATGGGTCACTAATTTTGATGATTACTAAGTCCTGTTCCAGAGCACTGTCAGACTATCGCGTTCTGCTTTCTTCTGGTTTATTTTATTGACTGTGAAAGGATTTTTTTTTTTAATTTTGCGGATCATCATAAAGCACAGGGAAAAGCTGAGGTTACTAAGGTGTGGTGTTTTGATTTTCTCACCGTTGCCTTTCCAGCACAAGAATGTGTCTTTAAAGTTGAGTTACCATATTTGGAAAAGCCACACGCTGCCACAAATCCTCTCCTGGCTTGAGTTTGTTCTCACATTTGTTGAGCACAGTGTCTTGTAAGCAATGTGTGGACACAGACAGGCACCCCTGAGTCTCAACCCAGCCCAGCCCTCATTCAGTCACGGAAGATGGTCTTTGTTTTATTAATTTGTGCATTGTGTGAAGGCTTTATAAGAAGTTGTCAATGATTGGAAAATAAGGTATTAATTTTCTGTAAAATATACATTAAGGTGAGTAGACTAGGCGAAGTTGGCAAGTCTTTTTTTATTTTTGTGTGATGCTGAAGCAGAAGAGAGAATGAAGGCAGGAAGGTCTACACAGACAAATTTTAATTGCCCAGATTATCCACTTGAACACTTCAGTAATAATCTAATTCCAATTGTTCATAAAAAATTGAATGAGTCTAATTACTGTTATTGTTAACTGATGGTAATTTCTCCCAGTTAATCTATATTACTTATACATTACAGCATCAATTGTTGCTACATGATAGTTATGAGGTCAGATGGCCTTCAACAACAAGCAACACGGTGCAGGCCTGGAGGGCAGGCTGCCTCTGCTGCTAATCTGTCTTTGGAGGTACTGATCTTAATAAAGGGAGTAACCACTCACACTTGAAAGTGTTGTCCGTGCTTTATCTACTGTGCTAAATCTAATGATTATTTTTCAAATACAGATGAAATGGTGGCCAAGTCCCAGGAGATGGAGAAATGAAAGAGTACTTATTTTGTATAGTCTTTTTCAAACTAAATTTGTAGAAATACAATTAGAACCATTAACTCACTCAAAACCACTCAGGGCCTTTCTTCCTCCTTTCCTCCCTACAACCCCCTCCTTTTCTTCCTTTTCTCCTCTCCTTCTTTTTATTTTCCCTTTGAGACAATGTCTCACTGTGTAGCCCAGGTTACCCCTGACCTTGTTATCCTCCTGCACCAGAATTTGGCACGTTGAGATTAAAGTCATGCCCCTCTATGCCTGGCAAAATGGCATAGTCAAGTTGGCAGGTGGCTGCTTGCGAGGTCTATAGAAAACATAAAATATCTAAAATACAAGGAAACAATGAAACTCACACTTATTCCCCTATTTTGCTTCACAAGGATCTGAGATGTGTGGTTCTTGAACTAATATAAATATCTCATAGTGTAAATTATATAGCAAAATGAGCATGGTATGATGGAAATCTCTTCATTTTACATAAAGGTGAAGGCTGCGATGATTAAGGGATGCTTTTAGTGTTAACACGAGTCCAGAGACATGAGTCATCCCATCATGGCGACACTATAACCACAAGGAAAAGCAATTTGGAAATTCCAAGTCCCACCAGTCCATTCTTCAACATGTTCTGATCTAAAGAGTATTTTAAAAAGTTAAGAATCTAAGGATTTTTCATTTTTTAAAAAAAATCATAGTATCTTTGTAACAATTGCACCTGTCGGTTATAAAAAAAAAATTCCATGAGCCTGCCCACACTTGTGCCCAGTATATGTCAGTTTATGTTGGCCAGCAATGGTACCTCCATAATAACCTAAAGCCATCTCTTGGCTCTTCTAGAAAACATGGCTCCAGGCAGGGAAAATGATTTGTAGTCTCTGGAGGCAACTGCAGAGGAATAGATTTCTGTTACAATGGCCCTATGACAAGTACAATGTGTTAATTTCGCAAACACCTTGCTTGACATAAATGACCTGGTCTCAGGAGCCCTTTTAAAATGATCCTCTCATGGTACAGTGTTACCCAGAGCACATGGCTGAGAACAGAAAGAAAAATGCTGCTCAAAAGTAGTTGAATGTATTTGTATGGAAAACAGAAGACAAAAACAAAAAGAACCCACCCATGACCTATTTCCTTCTTCCTCTGGAAAAGTCCTGCCATGACTACAGCCTCAATGCCACTGGCATTATCTGTGAACACTGCAGAAAGACATGGCTGCTCTGCTTCTTCATCCTCCAGAAACAAGACAACCCCTCAGAACTGTCTTAAGGACACTCAAACTATGTTGACGGTCAGATTCATTACACAGAAGTCTGCCCAGATGCCTTCCACATCTGGCAGCAGTAGGAAATATTAATACAACCTGCAAGCCAATATGATGTGTGAAAAAAAATCACTCTGATGGACCTATACAACTTGCACAAATTTAAATTTTGATGGCCTTGCAACAAAACCATTTGACCAAGGCTTTCCAATTTAGGAATTGCAGGTGGCACAGAAAAATGGAGACATTTTAGTTAGAAATAAAAAGTAATTACAGTGTTAAGAAGTGGGGACCTATGAGAGCTGTGGGGATTCACTCTGGGAAACTGTATCAGTTAGGAGAGAGCCGGCAAACCTAGAGAGTAATTTAATAATTCATGTAGCGTGTCCTTTCCCAATAAATACAATAACAGCACAACATTTTTCCAGGCATTTAAACATACTCAAACACTGTTTTCCATTTAACTTAGGTTGAGTCCTGCTCTACACAAGCAGAAGAGGCACGGGTTTATTATGCTCACCAGGATAACAGAGACTTCAGTAGCTCTTTCAAACTGCACTCTGCTGCTTCTAATCCACGTCTTAGTTGTTCACTTATGGAAGAGGTTATGGGGACGATTAATGCACTTGCTGTCCTGTAAGCAATGCATAGTGCACCGTCTATGGAAGCATTTTGCTTCTCAAGTTACCAGCGTGTTTTATGAATGGTTCTCTATCCTGCTTCCAACTTGGTACTGAATGTCAGAAGATAAAAGGACCTGAAGTATCCTAGCAACAGGTAGGATTTGCATAGACCAATCCTTAGAGATTGTTTTAGGATGCTGTATTCTCTATTGAGTATTGATGACGGTGGACTGTGTATAAGCAGAGCATCATTAGAGGTGTGTGTGTCTGTGTGTGTGCCCGTTCGCTCAGTGTACACCATGTGCATGCGTGTTACAAACAAAGGGTGCTTGGCATTGATACTCTTGTCATTGCATTATGTCTCTCCAGAAGGCTATTTCCTTCAGACTTCCAAATACACTTTATGGGGCAGATTGTCTTAGATGGCTGTACAAAGTGAGATTTCATCCATGTGTTTACGTCTAATCATTGCATAGATGTCTCCATAAATAGTATGTTAGAATTTGAACAAAGTTTTCAATTGAAGAGCCAGGTTCACCAAAGGAGTGGCCTAAAAAGATCAGCTGCCCTTGGATTATAGTGCTCATCCCTTTCTCTAGGTCACAGTGCATTTAGAGGGTTAGAAGATGCTTTCTTTCTGTACTGTAACCTGCTGAATTTGAAGGAGCATGTACCCTGTGGGGAAGGGGTTTCACTGGCACAACCAGGGGAAGTTGAAGGTCATTTTATTTCACGCAAATTAATCTGAAATATCTTCCCCCTTGTTTCTCTTTGTACAGGTGCTTTCTCCAATGTTGCTATGTCAGAATTATGTGATGTGACTATCTTTCAGATTAAGAAAGCATAGAGGAAGATTTCCAGTGTTTGACAACTTATTTTGCAGCTCTTGGATAAAAATAAATCTCTATGGATTGTCTGCATAACAGCGTAACACAGGGACCTAAAGGATGAATTGGCTTCAAGGACAAAGCTTCACTGGGTGTCCTTGGGGACAAGAAGGGCGCCATGTATCTACTCCGGGCTACATGCTTTCATTCATGAAGACTATACTGGTCTCTCCTTGGAAACAAGGCATCATCTAAGGAGATGCTCTACGCTGTTTGTTTGAAAAGGCAGATTTCTGTAGGTCTAAACAAAGGAGAAAATTTGCATTTATTGTATAAACACTCTATCTACTTGGAACAAAAATATTTTTGTCTTTTCTTTCTAAAAAGAATGAGAGATATCAAACATTCTATAAAGTATAAAAGAAAAAACATATAAAACATCAAAAAGTCTTGTGTTAAACATCTCAGCACTAGCCACTGACTGAGAAAAAGACCAATATTTTCTGAGCCCACTGGGTCAGTGTTATGGACTAAACTTTCAGAAGCGAATAGCATGCCAGAGCCAACCAAATTCACAACATGTCTGCATAAAGCCTTGAAATGCTTTGCCCAATCAGAACCAGAGCAGATCTGTTTTCTCACAAGGAAATATGAACACAAGAACCAGCCCTGCATCTCTGGGATGAAGCCTACTTGATCATAATGGATAATTTTTCTAATGTGCTCTTGGATACGGTTTGCCAGTATATTGTTGAGTATTTTTGCATCGATGTTCATGAGTGAGATTGGCCTGTAATTCTCTTTCTTGGTTGAGTCTTTGTGTGGTTGGTATCAGAGTGACTGTAGCTTCATAAAAGGAATTTGGCAATGACTCTTCTGTTTCTATATTGTGAAATACATTAAGGAGTATAGGTATAAGCTCTTCTTGGAAGTTCTGGTAGAATTCTGCATTGAAACCATCTGGTCCTGGGTTTTTTTTGGTAGGGAGGTTTTTGATGACAGCTTCTAATTCTTCGCGACTAACAGGTCTATTTAGATTGTTCACCTGGTCCTGGTTTAACTTTGGTATATGGTATTTATCTAAAAACGTGTCCATTTCTTTTACATTTTCCAGTTTTGTGGCATACAGGCTTTTGTAGTAAGATCTAATGATTCTTTGAATTTCCTCTGTGTCTGTGGTTATGTCCCCCTTTTCATTTCTGATCTTATTAATTTGCATATTCTCTCTCTGCCGTTTGATTAGTTTGGATAGGGGTTTATCAATTTTGTTGATTTTCTCTAGGAACCAGCTTTTTTTTCATTGATTCTTTGGATTGTTTTCTGTGTTTCTATTTTGTTGATTTCCGCCCTCAGTTTGATTATTTCCAGTCTTCTACTCCTCCTAGGTGAGTCTGCTTCTTTTTTTCCTAGAGCTTTCAGGTGGGCTGTTAAGTCTTCAATGTGTGCTTTCTCTGTTTTCTTTAAGTGGGCACTTAGTGCTATGAACTTTCCTCTCAGGACTGCTTTCATAGTGTCCCATAAGTTTGAATAGGTTGTTTCTTTATTTTCATTGAATTCAAGGAAGACTTTGATTTCTTTCTTTATTTCTTCCTTGATCCAGGTATGGTTCTGCGTCTTATCAGACCACCATGGATTAAAGTTAGAATTCAACAACAATGCTACCCCCAGAAAACAGACAAACAAATAAAAACTGAACAGTCAACTTCTGAACACAAGAAAAATAGAAAAGAAATCTTTATAGAGTTTGGATTATCAATTCAATTCTTCCTTGGGGTGCAATCAACTCAGTTTTATAATAAAACCCACACATCTAAAATCTGTCTTGAGACAAACGAGTCCCTGATTTAACACAGTGCTCAGCTGTCACCAAGCAGATGCCAGCCTCGAAAGCCACCAGAACTCCCTTTCCAAGGCACGATTTTGTGCACGTGTTATTGGGTTATCTGTTATTTTTGTCTTTGTCCTGAGGCCTGAAAGTGAAAAATTCTAACATTTATAATGTGACCTGAAAAGCTGAGTGTAATCTTGAACTCCTAACCCCAATCCAAAATGCTAGGATTGCACAATGTTGTTTTGTGTAAAGTTTGGTCGAGCTGGTCATACCTACCTCATAGGTCTGCAGCTCTAAGTGCCTCATGAGCTACTTTTCTCTGCTTGTCACCCTCACTGAACTCAATAGAGGGCCAGACACACAACTCCATGTCATCTAACTTTGATGTCTCCAAACCCGCACCTCGAATACCATTTCACTGTTACTTTTCCCCAAATCGAGCCACCTTTCAAAATTCAACACAGATATCCCAACTGCACTAGAGCATGCCATATTATATTATGATTGTGAGTTTATACATCCACATTTTAATGGACTTCCATTCTCAGAATTTATCAGTGTGCTTTCCCACTTCTACACCCAGCAAAGAGTAGCTGTGCCATAAATATCTGTTGAATTGCTCTTTGCAAAATGTTTCTCCTAAAAATTTGCAAAAATGACAGATTCAAACAACATTGCAGGTAGTGGTTAGCCTATTAAATATTAACTACTGGTTATAAATATAGCTTCTTTTCTCAGCATCTACTTTGAGACATGGTGTGTAAGACTACTCCTGCAGAGACACACACAAAAAACTTCAATTTAAGAATACCACCAAAGTCCAATTGGGTGAATCAATGAGTTTATATGGATTGCCAAAGAAATATGAGTGAGGGGTTGCTAAAAGGAGTAGAAATGACTCAAGGACAGCTGCACAAAAGCTCACCCAGCACGGGTGACAGACAGCCCATGAACGCTAGAAACCATGAACACACTGCATGGGCTGCAGGAGGCTCAACAGGTTGAGAGCGTTCTTTCTTAGCATCTCTGCTGGCCTAAGTCTCTTCCAGGCTGCCTAGCTGTTCTCCGGCTCTTTCAGGGGGCTTGTCTCCCCTAAAGTGACTCTCAGCTGTCCTTAGGGCTGATATATGGCTGTGAAGGGAGGAGCCTAGTGTATCTGTTTAGTTTCAGGGATTTCCTGAAGTCTGTCAGTGTTTACTTCCAGAGCTTAAGGAACTTCCCTACAGGACAGAATATTTCATCTCCCTTTAGAATATTCTACATCTCCACGGGCTTTCTACTAATAACAAGGTTTGCTTGTAAGAGGAAACAGCTGAACAAGATCCACCTGGAAGAGTTTCAAACCCATCACATGTGCCTACTTATGTGACTTTGTTTGTCTGTGCTATAACTACTGTTCCACCGTTTCAAGGCACATAAACCCAACACCGAAGCAATAAAGTGAGTTTTCTCATATGCCTACCTTTCCTTTAACCAATCCATGGATTTATGACAAAGCCTAAGGGGCAATACTGTGGACATACATCCATGTTCATTATAGTTCTGTTTTGTGGGTCCTTCCTCTCCCGTCCATCCCGTTACTCCCATAGGTGGAGCTCCCCATGTCTGTCTCATGAGTTCCAGGTGATGTCCTGCATGCACTCCTATCCTCCCCAGAGCTTCACTTCTGCATTATATCTCACATGTCACATGTTCCTGTCACCCCTGGAACCTCACATGGAATGAGGATAGCATCCTGGTTCTCCTAGAGAGCAGCTACCTCTGTGTGTCGCTATTCTCAGGAGCGGATACCTCAGCTCCAAACCAGAAAGAGTTCACATGGCAGAAATTATTATATACCATGCACAGTAGTACACACTTTATCTTCCGCTTTATTCTGTTTATGAAACTATTTTTATTAAAACATTGTGTGTTTTTATATGGTATATATGTGTGTATATGATATGAGATAGGGTGCACAAATGCCATGATACACAGACGGGGGTCAGAGGCTAATATTTGGGGGCTTCAGTTCTCTTCCTTCATCCTGTTTGAGGTAGGGCCACTCTTGTTTCTTCTGCACTGCATGGTTCAGGTTAGTTCATTCACGAGCTGCTGGTCCCTTTTGTCTCAACTTGATGGCAAGAGTATGAGATTACAGACATATATTTCATCCTTCTTCTTGTACGTGCTTGGTCTTACGGTGTCAGGCTTGCGTGGTTAGTGTTTTCACCCGATGAATGATCTGGCTGGCCTTGGCTTAAAAAAACACTAAATCTTGCAATTGACAATGGTTATATCTCAATAAAAAGTTCCAAATAGGTTTTATATTATATTTACATTCAAATATAGTGAAATACCTTGTCTATTACTATAACCATTAAAATATCCCATTTGTGCTATTTAGTGACATTCTTATTAATTGCAAAATTTTAACTTATTAAGATAACCAGTGAGATTTACAAGCCGATCAACCATAGTCAAAGTTTGTTAATTTGCTTTTTTGAGAACCACTAGTCTTTACTAAAGCTCTCAAAAACATGATGTCATTTTTGTGTTAAATCCTCCATTTTGCAAATACAAACTTGGTGATTTTTTTTTGTATGCCTGCAATGCATTCAGAATTTTAAAGGATGGACCTGCAATTCTTCAATGTCATCTTTTATCCACAGATATAATTTATCAATTCTGTTAGATTTTGTCTCTTCAGTTCGTTTACTGAACAGGATCAGGGTAAGATCCACACTGTACATTTAAATGATGCAGACTTCAAAACTGCTTTAAGAAATCCTCCTCACCCACTCTATCTTTTTTCCATTCCTCTGTATAGCTTACTTGTTACAAAATCAAAGCCCTGGCTCGGTAGAATGTTTGGTGCTATAGATTAGCTCTTTGGTTCCTCATGGGGCCACTTGACTTTCTTCTCCATCACCTATAACTCTTTTCTACCGGAAGAAAGTAGCTTCTGGAATTATGATTAAGTTTAGGCTCAATATTTCTGGTAAGAATCATGTTTTAGATGGTGCTACGTGCTTCAAACATATCAGAGACCAAAAATGCCTGTCTGTTCTACTTTCAGGGATGCAGAGACTAATCAGAGATTTCTGCTTCTGTGTGGCAATGTTTTGTGCAAACTATGACCTGACATTTACAGCCACCAATGATGGTGGCCTGGTTGCAAAGATGGTGATTCTTTTTCTAATTCCGTTTTGCTTTCAGAAAATTATGAATTAGAAATTCATAATTTCTAATTATGTTATGCTTTCTAGGTTACCTAGAAGACCTTTGCCTCCTAAGCTAAGAATTTGGTGTTCTTCACATGCAAGGAAATATGTAATCTCAGTTGTTTCCTTTAACTCTTCACTTTCCAGTATTCTGGATACTGCCCATGATGTTGGAAAACTTAAAATCACCATCATCTCTCATATCTCTCATTCAGAAACAGTTTAGTGTATTGGATGTAGTTAAGATAGTCCATACAAGTAGGTCCCTCCATCCTGACTATGAGGTCACCTGAGAAGTGGCTGTCTTCAGGATACAGCCTGGTCTAGGGTAGTTTGAAAGTGTTAAAGCAATTAACTGTTTGAGTTGTCCTTTGTTAATAAAGTCTTTTGTTACATTCTTTCCCCATTTGTATTGGGTATAAAAATATATGGAAAAAATAAATGTGGCTGATTTCAGTATTCACTGGAATGCCCTCCTGGTACTTTCTATGATTTCTGTTCTTGTTATTTTTCATGCGTCTTCATATTCTTTACTTATATTTCAAAACCCCATGACATGGGCACAGACACTGAGAGCAACAATAAATAGATGGGACCTCCTGAAACTGAGA
>NC_022024.1:7632677-7662380 GCF_000317375.1 Microtus ochrogaster
GGGTTACAACCCCTAGACTAAGTAACCCGCCAAGGCAATCAACAGGGGAACACTCATTTATTGCTGCTGGGAATGTAAACTTGTACAACCACTTTGGAAATCAGTATGGTGGTTTCTCAGAAAATTGGGAATCAACCTACCTCAGGATCCAGCAATACCACTCTTGGGCATATACCCAAAAGATGCTCAATCATACTATAAAAACATTTGTTCAACTATGTTTTAGCAGCATTATTCATAATAAACAGAACCTGGAAACAACCTAGATTCCCCTCAACCGAAGAAAAGATAAAGAAAATGTGGCACATGTACACATTAGTGTACTACTCAGCGGTAAAAAACAATGACATCTTGAATTTTGCATACAAATGAGTGGAATTAGAAAAAATTATCCTGAGTGAGGTAACCCAGACCCAAAAAGATGAATATAGTATGTACTCACCCAGAAGTGGATATTAGCTATTAACAAAGCACATTGGGTCTATAGTTCATGACCGTAGAGAAGCTAAGTAATAAGGTGAACCCAAAGAAAAACATATATAGACCCACCAGGAAATTGGAACAGACAAGATTGTCTGACAAAATTGGGAGCATAGGGGTAGGGGGAGAAGGGAGGGCAGAAGGGGAAGAGGAGAGGAGAAGGTAAGAGTTGAAGAGAACTTGAGGGAATGGGATAGTCAAGGTGGAGGAAGGACAGAGATGAGAGCACGGCCATTATAGGGTTAACAGAAACCTGGATTTAGAGAAATTCCCAGGAATCTACAGAGGAATCTACAAGGATGACCCCACCTAAGACCCTAAGTAATAGAGGGGGGCTGATCTTGACTTGCCCTATAGTCAGACTGATGAATTATCTTAAATATCACCATAGAACCTTCGTCCAACAACAGATGGAAAGAGAGGCAGAGATCCACATCAGAGCACCAAAATGAGCTCCCAAAGTCCAGTTGGAGAGTGGAAGGAATGAGAATATGAACAAAGAGGTCAAGACCATGATGGGTTCACCCACTGAAACAGTCTACCTGAGCTAATGGGAGCTCACCAACTCCAGCCGGACTGGGAAGGAACAACCATGGCACCAAACTAGTCCCTCTGAATTTGGTTGACAGTTGCATGGTTGGCGCAGCCTGAGAGACCACTGGCAGTGGCACCAGAATTTATCTCTACTGCATATTCTGGCTTTTTGGGATCCTCCTCTCTTTGGATGTATACCTTACTCAGCCTAGATATTGTAGTTGAGGGCCTTGGACCTTCCACAAAGCAACATGCCTTACCCTCTCTTAGGATGAGATGGGGCTAGGGTGGGAGAGTGTGCAGAGAGAATGGGAGGAGAGGAGGAAGTGGGAATTTGGATTGGTATTTTTTTAAAAGATCGAATAATAATAATAAAGAAAGAAAAGAAACCCATGCCCCTACCCTGGAAAGTGGTATTTTTGTGGAAGCTGATCCACGACATGTGCCACCCAACCTGGGGCTGACTGATGAACCCATAATGCACTGAAGTGTAGCCAGGCATACCAGGGAGTATGTAAGGGACCCCACACGAAAGGCGTACCACAGTAATGAGTGCTCAGAAATAAATAGAAGATAATAAAAAGGAAAGAGGAAGGCTGGGGATAAATCATAAGATAAACTGTAAATAGTTGTGAATATGAGAACACGATCTGTGCCCCGCACACCCCAACTTCAGCTATGATCCTTGCCCGACCTGACAGCCAAGCTGCGAAAAAAGTAGCCTCAAAAACTGCAGCTTCAGTCAAGTGTCTATAAAATTGAAAATAAGCAGGTTAAATATGCCACGCCATTTTACTACTTCCGTTTTCCTTTCTTAAATCGTGTAATAACAGAATTAGGAGAATTACTGCATCCTCTCCTCTGTTAAAGGCTTTTGATCTACCCATATCTACCCATACAGGCTTGTTGGGCTTGAGGGCCATGCTGCCTCTGGCCATTCCCCAGTGACCCACTCCAGAGGCCACCTACAGTGCATGCACATGGGCAACCACCATCCCAGCAGTATCGGCGGCATTGGCCTTCAGTCATTGCCTAAACTCTCTGATCTTTAGTCAAGCAGGAAAGGACCCACTTCTGTGGGCTTCCACAATCTACAGTCAACCTTCTGACAACAGAAAAAACTTACTATTCCTGCTTAGTGCCCATTGATCAAACTCCCCCTTCTCCACCCACACTTCCACCCCCTTTAACACCATTCTGCTATCAGCTTGATGGAGTCCATTTTCTTAGATCCCACATATGAATGTAATTAAGTAGTATCCGCTTCTCTGTGTCTAGTTTATTTCACGTAGCATGATGACTTCCAGGTCTATTCATGCCGTCATAAATGATAGGACCTCAATTTTCATGGCTACGTATAATTCTATTCTGTATACGTATGTACTGAGTCTATATCTTGGCAACTGTGCATAATCACAACACCAAACATGAGGTTAGAGGTGTTTGTTCAATATGCAACGTTTTTAATTATACGTATTTATTTGGGGGGCACAGATGTGTGCCATAGTGCACATGGGGATGCCAAAGGACAACTTGCAGGAGCCAAATCTCCCTATAATACGGAACTAGTGGATCTAATTCAGGTCCCAGGGCTGGTGGGAAGTGTCTTTACTTCCTGAGCCATCTCACCATCCCAGATAAAGTTTCCCCCTTTGATATATGCCCAGGAATGGTGTGCTGAATCTTGCGGTAGATCTATTTTATTCTTGGCAGGGGTATTGACTCTTTATGAATGAAGCACACACACACACACACACACACACACACACACACACACACCATATACACAGCTTATTAAGTTCAGTGCCTGAGGTGATGGGCTGGCGAGCTGTCTCAGCAGGTAAAGATACTTGCTACCAAGCAGTAGACCTATTTTTTTAACTTTTGAGGAACCTACAAACTCTTTCCACAATGGCCATTCAGATTTGCATTTCTGCCAAGAGCACACAAGGGATGCAGTTCCCCACATCTTTTCCAGAACTTGTTATCTTTTCCTGTTTTGGAAAATTGCTGTTCTTACTGACAGGATCTCTCACTGTGATTCCGAACTGCATTCCCTTGATGAACACTGACACCGTTGCCTGGATGACTGTTGGCCATTTATATTTCAAATGCTTATTGCACAAACTAGATCTTTCTTTTATTTATTTACTTTTTTTTTTTTTGGCTTTGAGCATTCTGTGAATTTGTAAAGGAGGGTCATTAGTGTTGCATAAGTGTGGGGCTTAAGGTCCTACAAAACATGACCCTGCTGTAGTTCCAGCACAAAGCAAAATCACCACAAACAACAACATGTGAGCTTGCGAAAGGAGGATGAAGAAAAGGTACAGAGACTTTGGAGGGTGAAAAAAAGACAAACAGCACTTCTCTGAAAACCTAAGGTTGAACATGGACCTGTAATCCCCAGGATTCTGTTTCCTGAATCATTTTCTCAGGTATAGCAGAGCAGAAGATTAATAGGGTGACAATAAGAGCATTGGAAATGAAATACTAAAATATAAAAGACAGGTTTAAAAGACTCAAAACAACAGCAGTTAGATTCAGCATACATGGTTGGGCTGGTTGGATGGTTCTGTGGATAGAGCTTCTTGCTGTGTAAGCCTCGTGACCTGAGTTTTGTTCCTGAAACCCATGTAAGGAAAGAAAAGAAGGACTCTATGCATGCACTATGGAGCATGTGCATATATACGCATACACACACACACCACAAAAATCTATTACGCAAAAATAAATAATAACTAACTTTCAAAAGAGTTTGCGAGTCATGAGTAGAGCATAGAGCTTTCCCTCATTGCCACTTAAACTCCAAACTTCATCACAGCAAAGGAAGGAGAAACATTGTAAACATTGTATACACATAATGTTTCTGTCAAAATCAAAATCAAATCACTCCCCCACCAGAGGAGTATCACCAGGTCTGTAGGGCTAAGTGCCTGCAACAAAGTGTTTAAAGGAAGCTTTAATGGAAAGCGCACCAAGTGGCTGAGCAAAGAGAAGTCCCCAGATAACTCTAGTGTTCAGTTGCCTGTGTCTAGAAAAGTTCTTCGGTATGCTTGCTGCCTTCTGAAGGCTGTGGAGGACACCTGAAACTTTGGGTGCCCAGAACAAATTTGGTTTTGGAGGCTAGTTCTTGTTCCTCGTGTATTTCTTTGTGTTGTTTTGTTTAGACAGGGTCTCACAGTATAACACAGGCTGGCCTCAAACAAGCCTCCTGTCTCAGCCTCTCTCCCTACAGCTTGCACTAGAAGCATGCATAGCCATACCTGGTGTCACAATTTAACAGCCTTCTATTGGGAGCAGTCATTATCTCTAAGGTGGTGTCCTCTGTAGATTGGGCACAAATGTTAAGATCAGTTGTAGGCACTTAAAACCCTGAAACCCTGAAAACACAAGAAGCAGCTCATTGTTCCTCTTTGACAGCAGCAACCATTAAGACTGGTAGATTCTCCTTGTTACAAGGCCATACTTGGCTCCTTGTTTTTCCACATTGCTCTGTGGTCCTCCAGGCTGCTATCATCACCTGCTGTATTGCCAGACACGGATCACACGTGCAATATTTTCATATTTCTGTATATGAGAATGTAAAAAAGCAAATTCTGAGGGGAAGGAGCTTTAGCCTTTTTTTGTTTTGTTTTGTTTTGTTTTGTTTTGTTTTCCGAGACAGGGTTTCTCTGTGTTGCTTTGAAGCCTGTCCTGAAACTATCTCTTGTAGACCAGGCTGACCTCAAACTCACAGAGATCCATTCACCTGCCTCTGCCTCCCAAGTGTTGCAATTAAAGGTGTGTACCACCACTGCTCAGCTAGGAGCTTTATCTTTAAAAAAAAAATCAAGTAATTGTCTTTTCCTGTTTCCAATAACTAACAAAGTTGGGGCCCTGACTGAAGAGAATGTGTCATATAGCCTCACTGCCTGTACCCAGTGGCAATTCAAGATTCTGCTTAGGACAGGAACAAAGAAAAGGTGATACAGACAAGAGGCACTCATTGTTACTTCAAGGGAGGGGATGCAAATTAATTGGAGGAAACCCACCTCTATTCTCTTCTTAAACTTTCAGTAAGAAAAACCAGAAAGGCTGCAGGGTTTTAGCATCTGGGTACATACTAACCTAATGTGGGATTCCCCTCTGTATGCTGTGAATACCATTGGTTAATAAAGAAACTGGCTTGGCCTGATAGCGTAGAACAGAGCTAAGTGGGGGAAAACTAAACTGAATGCTGGGAGAAGGAAGGCAGAGTCAGGGGAGCAGCCATGAAGCCCCACCAGAGCCGGATGGAATTTTACCCAGTAAGTCATGGCCACATGGTGATACACAGATTAATGGAGGTAGGTTAAAATAAGATGTAAGAGTTAGCCAATAAGAAGATAAAGCTAAAGGGCCAAGCAGTGATTTAAATAATATGGTTTCTGTGAGATTATTTCGGAAGTCTGGGCAGCCAGGAAACAAACAAGCAGCTTCCTTACAACATTAACCAGTTTGTCAAACGTTGCCACCAGCAACCCCTGGAGTTGCTGCAAGCCTGGCTCCTCGCTAATCTTTTGAATTCAGACGTATCTACCACACAGCCCAGAAGATCCCTCCAGCTAGAGAGACAGAGGCAGTTTCCTGCAATAAGATCTTCTCAAAGGGTCAAAGGGCTGTGTGCGAACACAGCTCTCTGGAGGATGAGTATTAAACAGGGGGAAAGAGTATTTTTCCCCTTTCATTCTTTAAAAGGGAGTAAACTGTCCTACAGGAAGATTGGCTCTATGTCAAAAGTGTTTCTAACATGGAAAGACGCCCAAACTTCTGCTCCATCCCAGACAGACTACAGAGAAAATGGTTTCAATTGCATTTTTCCTTAATCAGTAGATTCTGAGCTACTAATTCAAATGAATGCAGATTAGAAGAAGGGGCAAGCAGAAGAGTTGGGAGAACAGTGGCCAAAATCTCCAGTGACAAAGAGTAGCTCCAGAGACCTGACATTTGCTGCTTCTATGGAGAGAGCCTGGCCCAAATGACACCAAGGAGCAGGGCAATAATCTGGGGATAGGAATGTATCATTTATCTTAACCGTCAAGATTGGGTCACACTGTTGGATTACTTTCACACCATTGACCTAAGTAAGATACTCTCGATCAACAATGGGAAGGCAAAAATATAAATTTTCTCAGCTGGGGCAGCATCATGTTGATGTCAACCAAACGTGAGAACCCAATGACAAGAAGACAGATTCATCAGAAAAAAAAATCTTCCTTTATTTTCCTGCGATGAAAGTTACAGTGTAAGAGATAAAGGAACATAAGCCCAGTATCCTCTCAATAAAATATTATCTTTTTGAAGTTAATTCTGCATTTATGTGTTCAGGATCATTGTAGTTTACCAACCTCCAGGACCAGGAACATTGTCTGTCCTTGGATAATGTGCAATCTTTTTTTTTTTTTAATAGTATTGTGGAAACTATTTCCCCAAGGCCAAAAGAGAGTGGCCATGGACAGAGTGACTTGCAGTTCTGGCTGCAGACAAGAAGTGATGCCCTGGCAAAGAGGATGTTCTCAAAATGTCCAGCCAAGTAGTCTGAAATACTGTAGTATTATGGGTTGTTCCCTCATTCACAGCTAAGAGGAATGAAATATTTCTCAAGTCCTGCTACATATATCCATACGAACTTCAACATATTGTTAATGGGGATAAAAAGGAGAATTTGCATATTGAACCTGATATATAATGTGAGGTGTGTCTGATTCTTTTGTCTGTTTTAAGAGCATCAATAGTAGTTCAAATCATCCATCAGTTGATGACATAAGCATCACTTTTCTTTGAAGTCTATTTGGCTTTGGCAAAATTTAATTTTTTAAACTAAAATGCATGGAAAACTAAACACACATAGAGCCATTATGAGGAGAGCAGAGTCTTTGTTTTCAGTGGCCATGGCAGTAGCTGAAGTGGACCAGTCATATTTCAGAGGCTGAAACAATACACATCTCGTAATCTCAAGTGGTCTACAGATGTTTGCTAATTTGAGCACGATGCGTTCCGAAGATTATTTCAGATCGCTGTATTCAAGTGCTGCCTGATAAGCAGCGAGTGTTGAAGAGTGCTGATGAGTTTAATCATATGTGTGATTTCTGAGCATAGGCAGGATTCCTGCATCTCGTCTCTCCTAGGAAACCTTAGCTGTGTGGAGTGCGAACACCCGCACTCTGCCTCCAGCCTCTGTGTGCCATGAAAGCTCCTGGAGGACCATGACTAATATTTTGTTGCCCCTCGTGATGATTAAAATGCGCCGAGCAGTGCCAAGTTGCATTTGGGGAACAAATGAACGACTTGCTGCCAAGCTTACAACAAAGTGGGGATTCTGAGAAGTCATGTGGTGGCTGAAGTATTGCTCACAGCTGTTGGCTCATTTGGTGCGGCTTGACTTGTCACTGGAGGAAAACAAGAGTGAGGCATCCCCGAGGACGGGCGTTTCAACTTTCCCTGGGGCTCGGACAGAGCAATCCCATCCTGTGTGATCCTGATTGAGATCAGCTGACCCTCGAAGCCCTCCTGGACACAGGGTTAGCCTGGAGGACAGGGGTTCAATATTATGGGTTAGCAGCAAGAGGGATGATGCTCTTCCCCTTCCAACTGGGATCCCAAGCAATTCCTCAGCCTCTGTGAGGTTCTGCTTCTTTAAAAGCAGAAGACAGTGAGAATAATGATAGTGGATGCTCCCCCAGGTGTTCATAAAAACGAAGCGGTTTAGTATGAAAAAGCACCGAGTACTGCAATTGCCTTAGCGCTTGGTGCTTGGTAAATGTTTACTAAAAGATAGCTACTCATCAGTGCTGGGTATTAGGGACGAGAAAGAAGAATCAGCTAGAGTTCTGCTTGAGATGTATATATCTGATTTGAATAGGGAAGATATGTACACATTTAAATACAAACTCCAAGACAGAATGAGAAAGCCCTGTGTTGCAACATAGAGAAAATTATGATATACGTTTAGACAAAAGAAAGATCATAGAATACATAAAGGAGCAAAGGAAAGACGGAACAGGCAAAGTATAAGGTGAGCAGTGAAGAATGGGTAGAATTTCAACAAGTAGATAAAGAAGTTCACAGTCAAACCAAGGCGCTAAGCTGAAAACAGTGAGTACATGAGCAAGAGGGGCCAGAGGGAGTCTACAGAGAGAGAATGGGGAGCAAGGAGAGGGTCGGGGAGCAAGGAGAGGGTCGGGGAGCAGAGGAGGCCGAGGGTGTCAAGCCCTGGAAAATGGGAAGATAAGAACGACTCTTTCTCTTCCTCTTTCTTTGAAACTGGCATTTACTGCTGCGTATTAGAGTAAAATGATGGCTGGTGATGCATTTACAGAAAATTAGCTTTCTCTGTTGGTACTATGAATGCGCATTCATGATGCTTAGGCGCCGGAAACAGTTACTGTGACCATCCAGCCCGCCTCAGGAAAGATGCACTGAAGTTGTGCCCAGGTAGGTGATGCGACTAAGATTTTATGTCTCACATAGATGGACCAGTAGATGCAGCCCACTGTGGGGCAGAAGTGTGTCTGGGAGGTGGCTTTTTGAGCTAAGATACACTTTGAAGGGAGCTGACAGCTGAGAGATACTCCTGGCTGCAGAAATAAAGCCTACAAGCCCAAAGGAGAATTTGGACATAGCCTGGCATCCCCTGGGACTCAGTATACAGCTCATAGATACAAGTATCATTCGCATTAGAGTGGTGACCTAAAGCCTAAGCTGCCACTGTCCATGTTCTAGATTGAATACTCTTCCAGGTATGTTTACAGTGGGGAAAGGAGATTACAACAAATTTGGCCAACTAAATTAAAGAAAAATAGGAGCACCTCTACTATGGGTTCTTGAAAATAAAAAAAAAGATAATCTTGATTCCTAAGATTAATATTCTGTCACTGAGCTGAAGAGATGTCTCAACAGTCCTCTGAACTCCAGAGGACCCAAGTTTGGTTCCCAGCACCCACAGATGGAGGCGCTAGACTCAAGGAATCCACACCCTTTCCTGACCTTCAACAGGTACATTCACACGTGGCCAAGACAGACAGATCTCTCTCTCTCTCTCTCTCTCTCTCTCTCTCTCTCTCTCTCTCTCTCTCACACACACACACACACACACACACACACACGTACACGCACGCATGCACACACACATGCACAAGCACTTATACACACGCACATGTACACACACATACACAAATGCACACATGTACACACACACAAGCACATACACACATACACAAATAAAGAAAAAAATCTTTCAAAAGATTTTATTTGCAATAACAACAACAAAAGCCGGGCAGTGGTGGCACATGCCTTTAATCCCAACACTTGGGAGGTAGAGGCAGGTAGATCTCTGTGAGTTAGAAGCCAGCCTGGTCTACAGAGAGAGTTCTGGGACAGCCAGAGCTATCACACAGAGAAACCTTGCCTCAAAAAACCAAAAAGCCAAAAAGAAAAAAAAATCCATTTGTTTTTTCCCCCCATTTTCATACCAACATTAGCCCCCCCTTTGTTTTTTCTCTCCCACCAGAATTCAAGTCAGTGTGTACTGAGGTCTCCCTAAGTCTCCGCAAATTGATTCCAGTACTCTCCACGGGAGCCCACAGCACTGTGGTGCAGGTGGTGGGGTGGGCACACGAGAGTGGCTCTGGCCACCAGAAGGCTCTTCTCACTAGATGTCTCTGACGTGGGTGCAGGCAGAGAAAGACTCCCCCTCCCTCAGGAGGCTGCCCACTAGGAAGTTACCAATGACTATATGGACAACACATAATGCACTATTTGGTTGGGAGGGCATAGAGGAGGTGGGGCAAATAGGAGAGGATTAGGAGATGTGTGGTCCAGGTGCATGGATGGCCTTCAAGGGATTGAAAATTTTCCTATGAAAGCATTTAGGTCAGTTATGCATCTTGACTAACTTTATGCACACTAGAAGAATGTGGTAGGAGCGTGGAGGTAGCCAGCAGAAGTGTGAGCTTTGCTGGGTGTGGTTATAGTAGCCACATCATGTCCCGGAGCATCCTCAGATATTGTTCTGTTATTCCATTATCCTATCTAGTACTTTAAATACTTCAACTATGTTTTGAGTACAGATCTCTGATACTTCCCCCCTCTCGTGTGTGTGTGTGTGTGTGTGTTCAAGTGTGCTCTGAGACTCAGGATGGAGTTTTAAGCCATCATGATTGTTTTTGTCTCTTTGTCTCCCTCTTTCTCTCTCCCTGTTCCCTTACAAGGGTTCTACAAACACTGATAACCTCAAACTTTAAGTAGAATCATTGCTCATTCTTTTACTGGCCTTACAGTGACACACTAGGGAAGCAAAACACTTGGAACTATGTAAACCCCAGCAATTTTGATAAACTGTTACTTTTGAGCATTTGTATAAAAATACAAGCTCTCTGTTGATAAGCTTATAAAATTTTTGTGGCTCCTCTTAGTGTTCTATTTATATTGCTCATTTAAAGAGACTTGAGTTTCCCAAGCCTTTGAAATGTGTGATGGATGAGCATGAACATGTTGCCTACATCCAGATTTTTTGAAATGGCAAATGAGTGTTAACTTTGCATAAAAGTCGTAGCTGCATGAATTCTAATGAAAGATGCTGTCCTTTGGAACTCTGACGTCTTCCCGCTAGTTCTGCAAGTCTGAAGTGGCATCTTCATCTGATGGAAGCTGGTGATTGAGCACTGTTGGCAGCATGGCCGCCTTCACCAACTATCTCAGCTGTTATGGTTGACTTGCCCACTACTGCTCCAAAATCTGCTACTTCACCACCACGCTTTTGATATAGTTTCTTCTGTGTTAGTCTTTCCCGAATTTTATTGAAGTGAAGATGTGTGGCAATTTTTGTTCACTTGGCTGCTGAGAGGCCTCTGTGGGGTTAGTAACTGGCATAATTTCAATACTGCCATGTCTCAGTGTGTAGTGAGGTCCCAGGGAAGAGGAGAGAGTGAGAACAGCCAGGCGCTGGAGCAGGCAGAGCACACAGCATTTGCTGGATGAATTTACCATCTCACGCTGGGCATGGGTGCACCCAAATGATGCCAATAGTAATAACAAATGCCATAGAAGACAGCTATAATAACAAAAAGGTTCAGAGTCTTGTGAGTGTTACCGGAGTGTGATACAGCGGCACAGGGGGCATCAGTTGCTTGAGAAACAATGGTGAGAAACGCGCGCCATGCAGGGTGGCCTCAGCCTTACACCTCTAGGAGCAGTGAAGTCAACAAAGCAGAATGATATGTACACAACACAGAGTTCTATCCCAGAACTTTGTTCTTTTTCTTTTAGCCTTCTGCTCTGGCTATAGATATTCCTTCTTTGTGGTGAGCCCAAGGCTGGCATAAGACAATAACAGCATTCTTTTTAAACCTGTTAAACTCAGTCACATACAGAATTTCTATAGGTTCTCTCAATGTCTCAATGACATTAAAGATACAACTTACTTCTTTTAATATTATGTACCCATTAATAAAATTTTATGGCTGTAGTTCCTCTTAATGCCATGTCTTTCTTCATTAGTAAATATTTATTCTTAAGTCAATGGTTTCAGAGCTTTTGCTACTTATCTGAAGACCCAACATCTCTACGTATCAGATTTTCTCTGTGCTTTCAGGCAGAAACCACAGGATAGAAGTCACTGTGGCAGAGCTCTCATTGTTCCTCAGTCAGTCCTCACCATAATCCCCCAAATTAAAAGCTGGCCAGGACACTGAAAGGGTCATGGAAGGTTTATGATCATGCACCTGTTTACTGAGGATGAAATAACTAAGATGAAAGCAAGATAATTTTTAAATTTAGTCTCAACTGTGGAACCATCATGAACTTTGAAGGCAAAAGAAGAGGGTTGTTTAATGTTTTGTTTTGCTTTATTTTGGAAGCTTCTAAGTCCAAGTAATAGGCAGCGGTGCACAGGTGCACAGCCGCTCAGGCTTGGGGCTTTGCACAGAGTATCCCTGTAATTGCTCCAAGTCTGAGCCCCTCTGCTGCTTCCCAGGGTATCACACAGGATTTGGGATCTGCATCATTTCCCTTAAGACAGGGTGCCAAGGTGCCAAATTAGACCTCGGAACTTACTTCTCCCAGTGAAATAGTCTTCAAAGACGCTGGCCTCGCCGCTGTAATTTGCATGTCTATTGGTATCACTGAAGATTCTACAACTGCACCCACTACTTCTCAATGTGATCGAAGACAGAAGAGCAGTGACCTTTCTGTTGGTGGCATCTGCAATCATTTCCAATTTGCATGTCTTTCGTAAAAGTGTTTTCACAACGTTTCAATATTTTACTGAAACCAAAGAGTAGTGATCATAAAGTCCTTGGATAACGTCCTAAACTCAGTGACAAGAAAAGAGGTTTGTTGCTGTTTACATCACTGTTTACTGCTAAGGTTAAGAACATAAAAAGTGAAAACTTTGAATGCTTTAGACTTATTTTTTCAAGGATAATTTGTGCATAACATTCATTATATTTGGATCTGAATTCTTCTGACTTCGATTTATTCTGCTCTTTACGTCCCCTCAAATAAGACACTATGTTGCAATATAACATTTTGTTAGTGTTGATATTCTGTGGGAAGGTTCTTCTTTATGATCTCTAACCTGGCTTTGTCTTCCTGTTTAATGAGCACTGTTCCTGTCATCAGAGCACAAGTATCCAGGTGGCTTTCTGCATAGTTGACCCTGACAGCCTTGTCCAAACCTGCATCGTGGATCACAAATTTGAAGACAGTACATCAGTATTTTCTATCATAATGCATGCTATCTTAGTTGCATCATGGGCAGTTATAGCTATGGAATTATTTCAATGTATAAGCAATAATATTAATAAGTGTTTGACTTTGCTCATGTTTACTGGTAAACTATCAGCGCTACCAATAGTGTGTTCAATTTCTGTCTTGGCTTGAATTTTAGAAGCCCAAGTCATCAACGTTTAACAAGTTCAGCATCACCGGAGATAACTCAACATGCAGATCAGGATGTCAAGGGCTTTTCATTGCTTTGAAGGCTTTATGTGCAATAACTTTCTGGGCAAACACATTAGTATAGTCCTTGGCTCAACGAAAATTTTATCCTGCTTCTGCAGACAGGATATTTGTGTAACAAATCCTTCATGGTGTTGGGAAGGTTCTTCATTTTTTGAAATCCTCTTTGGTTCTCGTGTAGGTTGACGGGAGGTTGGAGGTGACAGTAGGCTCACCCCAGTTTTGCACATGCTCTAACTGTGATTGCATTCTACACAAGCCAGGATCTAAAGTGCTCTTCATTAGTCGTGTTTAACTTTCCATTATGGCTGGAATCTGAAATGTGCTCCAGATGCTGATGTACTTGAACACCTGGTCCACAGCTGGTGGTTATGTTGCAGAAGGTCATGGTACCTGGTTGGTGAAGATGAGTCAACAGCGGCAAGCTTCGGAGAGTTGTAGTCTGACCCTGGTGTGGCCTTGCCCTCTGCTTCCTACTCTGGCCACCATATGTCAAACAGCCGCCAGAGTCCAGCCCCGCGGAGCCTCCCCACTGTGACAGACTCAAACCACAGCCCAAGCAAGGTTATCCTTCCTGATTGCACCAGGTACTTCGAGTGATGAGGAAAGACTGAGAAGTGAGGTTGATAATGTGACAAACCTGACCCTGCAGCTCTTCCATCTCCAGAACTGACTGGTGGGAGAAGTTAAAGCAGAAGGTTAGAGAAGCCCGAGAGTGTTGTCAAAGAGCTTAGTGAACCAATCTGGTGGAACCTTGGAAGACCAGAACACTGAGGGAAACACGGACCATGCGTTCTTGGTACATTCTGACAGAGAACCTGGCTGCCTTTCGCTCTGTTCATGACCTGAAAATTTGAGTGAACTTTACTTCAAAAATAACAGTCTAATTATTTTGACAGAGGGAATTTGAAGACAGGGATTCAGGATATTTTCAGCCAATAGTGTAGTGAAAATGAGGGCAAAAGGTAAACTGTAAAACAAACATGCTCAGTTTGGCAAGGAAAGGAGTGTGGACAAATTTAAAGTTGGGGACAGTGTGAGTTTGGAGAGTGCAGTTCTGACTGTTGTAGAGTTAAGCATGACCAGAGCAAAACTGAACACCTTGCACTAGGCAACGGAGAGGTACCCTGAAGACAAGATGAGATCCCTCCCATCAAAGGCCCCAGGGGAAATGAACTTGAGAGCTGTCCTTTTCAAATTCTGGGTCGGAGAACATAGCATCGCAGGGCTGTCTTTCTGTCTAGGGAGATGTTTTCTTCTCTTCGGATGCACAGGTTGCTGAAAACCAGTCTAACAGGGCTTGGAGACATCTCAGACTTGTTTACATTCATGTGGCACTAGCTTTGCCAGCATGCAGGACACAAGGCATTGTGTTCTTCTGAAGACTTGCCCCAAGGTTCCAGAAGAAAGCCTGTGAGATCAGGCCATGGGTGACAAGTTCAGACTCCCTGCCAGAATGCCCTGAGAGGCCCATGTCTACAGCTTAAAGAGTGAATCCCAAATTGCAACAAGACCTGAAGATGTTCAAGATGCCAGGAATGTCGGACATCCTCCAAACAGGAACGGCAAGCAGTCTGCCAGGGAGGAAGCCCCATGCATGCTGCAGATGGCAAGGCCTTGAAGCCTGCTGAAGCCAGTGTGACATCAGGGGTGCTAGACATGAGGCTACAAGCTTTATTTACCCTGCTGGCTTTGGAGTTCACTCTGGCTTAACTTTGGAGCAACTTTCTTTGCTACGGCTCAATTTATCTCCTACAAAATGGACACATTTGCCTGTGCCTTTTATGTAACTGTGCTTACAGTTAAGTTTGCCTTAAGTCCTGGAAGGAACTTAGGGGTTTTATATAGTGCTAAGCTCACCAGGACCATGAAACTCTTGAATTTGGACTGGTGCCTTTGCATTATGAGATGGCCTTGAGCCTATGGTAATTAAGGTCAGAATATTATGGCTCAAATCTAAAATGTTCCCTATAGGCTATTATGGTTCAATATCTGGTCCCTAGCTCCTGGGCTGTTTGGGGAGTTTATAGAGCCTGGCTGGCTGGTAGTGGTGGGTCACTGGTGGGAGGCCTCTGAGAGTTAAAATCTAGTCGTGTTTCTCTTTCTGTCCTCTCTGCTTCTGACACTCCACGATGCAAGAGGCTTCTGCCACAAGCTCCCACAGTCAGCTCTGCCTCGCTGTCTGCACTATGACGACCAAAACCACTAGCTGAAATAAATCCCTCCTGCTTGACCACATCAGGTGTTTTGCCACAAGAAAGAAGGCTCATGCGCAGTCCGCTCATTTTCTCTGAAACTTTGCTCAATGGTTTCAGTACTTGAGCTTTTTTTTTTTTTTAAATGGCAATGTTTCCTATTTTCTGACTGTAACCACTTAATTTTTAATACCACATACTACTTTTGTATTTTATTACTTCGCATAGCTTTAAATACATCCAGGTAATATATATGAGAAACTAATTTTGTGTTAAAACCAATAGATTTTTTTGTAGCTATCATTTAACTTATAGATCCTCCTCCCATATTTATCTCTAACTTAGTGCATGCATGACTTTAAAGATTATTAATTGCATGTGGATACTGATCACGACATAGTGATTTATAAATTCATGTGTATGTACATGTCTGCATTTGTGTTATGTGTGTGTCTGTATTTGTGTATGACACGTGTGCCGATTCCATAGAGGCGCATTGGATTCCTAGAGTTGGAGTTACAGGCAACTCTGAGCTGCCCAACATGTGTGCTGACTGAATTCGAGTCCTCTGAAAGAGCAGCAAGCACTCATATGGCTGAGATGTCTCTCCAGCCCTGTACAGCCATTTATACTAGAGTAAAATAGTTGTATATACAAATCCAGAACTCACCAATATCAGGTGCAGTAAATGAATGGCAGACGAAATAAATCAAAATATAAAATGTCAGATCTAAACACGGGCTAATGTTAATAAGAAACTCAGATTTTTAGATAGATATTCAATGGGCATATCATCTGCTAAAATAGCTTCTTCCATAGAGGCATTGTGTATTTTAGTATGGCTAGCTTGTCTCGTAGACGATTAGAATCCTGTCACAGCGACAATCAACACCAATCATCACACATGGCAGGTGTCCATGTCCCTGACATTGTTCTTCATTTGCCTCAGTGATCATAAAGTCGCTATTATGTATTCATCTTTCCAATGTAGCATTCTACAACTATCAGAAAATTACCAATATAATAGATAGCTCAACTTCAAAGCCATAATTGTAGTAAAAAATGGTGATGCTGTCATCACATAAGAATGGAGACACTCATGGTAAATAATCTCATCTGATGCTTTTTTATGGAAACAACCTGAATATGATGGTCCTGTGGATTCGTATTGGAGACTTAATTTAAAGCTGGAATTGATGGGCATACATTTTAAACAGCACATCCATGACTCTGAACAAATCAGACAGAAACTCAAATGGACAACACATCATTATGTATAATTAATGTATGCTAATAAAACATTGAGAGCATAAGACAAGTGGAAAAATAGATTTTTCAGAGGGTGAAAAATAGGAAGGGTGTTGATGTCACCCAGGGCCAAGGTCAAGCTCAAACCACAGGCCTGGCTATGTCTCTTGGTCCCATAACCAACCTTCTAATGGCTGATAGTGAGGTACATGAAAAGACAGGAAGATACATACATGCACACACACATACACAAATCACACATACACATGTTTATACAGGTATCATGCACACGACATACATAAACACCCCACAAACACACACACTACACACACAATGCACCTAAGCATACTACACACATGAACATACACATCACATACACAAAGTACACAAACACACCACACACAAAGCACACACATGCCACACACAGCACATACATACCACACGCAGCATACATACACAATACACACACACCACGTACATATGCACACCACAAATAACACACACATACACACAATACACACAGAACACACATACACACACAACACACACAATACACACTGACACATCATTTCATTTGATTGCTCATAACTAAGAAACACTGCTGGCCACAATCTTTTCTCGGCAGACAGAATTATAGAGAGGCTTAATTTTTCTGACTTTCCCCCGAATACTTGAGTACTGATACTTTTGCTATGTTTTCTTGTTGTTGTTTAGTTGGGTGGTTTTATGGGCTGTGTTGTTGTTGTTGGACAGTGTCTTAGTCTGTAGCATTGGCTGGCTTTGAACTCACCACCCTCAGTAGCCCTGGGATAGAGGCGTATGCTACCATGCCTTGCTAAAGCATCGACTCTTAATTAGGATATAAAGTACAAACTGCTGTGTGATCCAGGCAAAGCAACCTGCCTTAAATGTGTTCCCTGCTAAAATGCCGGGCCAGGTGTGGGCCTAATCAAGCCTAGGGACAAAGCACACACAAAAGGAATCAGATTGGGTTGGCTCCTTTCCTGAGGTCTCACATAACTGCAAATTTCCTGGCCCAACTTTGCTGGTGTCTGGAGACAGAGCTGAGCTCTTCAGAGGGAGGAGGAAGCCCAGTGGCGGAGAAGGTATTTCTTTAAGGAGAGAGTCAGACTTATTCATGCATGCAGGAATAGAGTCCAGAATTGAAAAGTAAGAGGCATATCCTTGCTGCTACCGCAAGAAGTTCATGTAAGCCAAGATTCCGATCCATTTCTCTTTTGGACTAAGTTCCTTACAGTAACCTTCATTAGCCGTGGCTGTAGAAGTCTCCATTAGCATAGAAAAGCTGTATCGAGGGTACACTAAACCAGTTCGGGTTGCTTTTTCTGTCAGAGAATTCTACCACCAACTGTGAATACTTTGCAGGTCTGTAAACAGAGTCTTACATGCAGCAATGTACTAATGAACTATGAAAATGTAAAGTCCTGAGCTCCCTATTACCCACATTCCTCCTTTGAACATCAGCGCCAACTGGAACATCTCCTGTGAGCAGCCAGAAACGATCTCTGCTCCAGCAGCATCTCCGGCTGTAAAATGAGCGCACAGCAGCACCTTGACTGGAAGGTTGCTGTTTAAAAACTACTCCACTATTTATTCAATGATTTCCCAATAAATCAACAACCTTCCCCAGGCAGGAAAGGAATTCTGTTAAGTACCAGGTCGATTGCCTAAGCATCGCTGTTTTGTTGTTCTCTGTAAAATGTTACAGTGAGTAAAATTATATCTTTATGGTTACGCCTTTTAAAAAACACTGGAGGAGTCGCTCTGATTTACTAACCTAATTTACACGTGTATGAACTGCCACTTTCAGCAACATTTATCTTCTCCCTTAGCCGTTTCTGTCATCTCTAAATACCACAGCCATAGCTTCCTACAAAACCATTATTTTTCTTTAATCTTGAAGGGGACCCAGACAGCTTCACAAATAAGTTTTTGTGGTTATATATCTGAAGAGTTGTGAGCTGTGAGCAGAGCGGTCTGCACAGTGTCTCGAGGCTATTCAGGGCCCTGTGCTTGTGTCTAGGTGACTAGGGGGTGTCTTCACCACATCGCTTCCCACAAAACCACATTCGAACGGCTTGTGTGTATCTTAAATTTCAAACATGAGATCCATCCTTTGTCGATCTCCCTGTGGAAAACAAACTTTTGGGAAGGTCACTGCGAATAAGTTTGATATTTGTATAAGCAGAGGATATAATGACATTTATCTTGCTGCTTTAGTCCTCTCGCAAGAGGAATGGACGCTTCTCACAGTGACATAAAATAGTAGAGGTCCTGGTTATGGGCTCAATAATATCTTCTGCTAAAATGAGAAAGTGTTTCTGGGTGAAGATACTCAAGGTGTATTTCTCTAGCATCCCAACGCCACCTATTGGTGGGAGAGTCTCTGCCAAGAGCAATTAAAGGAACAAAACAGCAAAGTCACACAAAGAATAAGTTATCTCCTTTTTTTTCATATCAGATCACAAAACTTGCGGGTCAGGAATGTTTGTTCCACCTGATGACTTATCTTCAGCATTTGGAGAAGTGGTTGGCACACAGAAGGTGTTCGATAACTATTTATCCCATAAATAAATGTGACTGTTTCCTTGGTTCTCCATTTATGTATTCAACAGATGTTCATAACAGACACACTATGTAGTGAACTCTTTCACCCAACTACTAATCCCCAAGACTTCATCCAGTAGCAGGGAAATTAACGATCATTCTTACAGCAAGAAACACCTTAAGGGAGGGACGATTTATTTGGGTTCAAGGAATACAGACCATCATGTTGAGGCAGTCATGGCCTTGTTGAGTATAATTTAATTTACAAGTGTACACTACCATCTTTCTATTGATCTCTTTAATATGGAAAATCAAGAGCAGGAAAAAAATGTACAAGATCACAGAAATGGCAACCAGGAGAATGTTGAAAAGATGAGCACAAAATCAGAATTCTTTCATCCTAACCGAGTGCAGTGTTGCATGCAAATAAATGTGGTCCTGAGAAGCAGTCAGCAGCCTTCATAGCCTGGCACTGTATCTATTAAAGACAGCCTGTTATCCACAGCCAGGGTTGAAGAAATGTTAGCCATAGCTGTTTTTATGAAAGCCTGCCCACTCCTTCCTTCCCCTTTCCTTCCTCCCTCCCCTCCCTCCTCGATTTCTCTCTTTTGTTTTCTGTAACAGGTCTCATGTAGCCTGTGCTGGCCTCAAATTTGCTACGAAGCTGAGGAGAACCATGAAACTCTGACCCTCTTACCTCTACCCCAGAGGACAGATGGCGGGTGCCTGGCATCATGCCCACTTTATTCGGTGCTGTGGATTGACCCCAGAGTTTCTTGCCTGCTGGGCAGGCGGTCTACCAGCTGAGTTACCCCCTCATCCTTGTGTGGTTTACGTTCATCGTGATTCATGCAAGCATAACACATACAGAACCGTTTAGTAAATGGTGGGATACTCAGAGACACTCGGTTGTAAAAACAACTGTGTGTCAAAGACAAAGGCACCATCCTTTGAAGCTTAGACTTGGAAAATCGGTTTTCCATGTCGCCCCCTTGAAATGTGGCAGCCTGTGGGGATTTGGACCAGGAAAGGTCAGTTCATAGGGACTCCAGAGCAAGAAGAGATCGCATTACCTTCTTTCCCGCTCTACAGACTGGGTTTTGTGGGAACAGAGGCTTTCTAGAAAGCACACTAGACTCATGCAAAAGGATTTTGCTCCTTCAAAAGGTTCTGCTCTCTCAGTGAAATCCCAGGGCAAAAGAGCGGCAG
This sequence comes from Microtus ochrogaster, assembly GCF_000317375.1. NCBI lineage: Eukaryota > Metazoa > Chordata > Mammalia > Rodentia > Cricetidae > Microtus > Microtus ochrogaster. The sequence continues at coordinate 7,652,888 of NC_022024.1, forward strand.
GAGACTGAGCTCAGAGGATTGCTCTCCCTCCGCTGCCATGCTGCCTGCTGGAGGAAACTATGTGACTGAGGGAGGCTAGGGGCAAGCTCCAGGGAGCCACTCTTCATCGTCCGTCCCTCATCCCCGCCCTGGAGTGCCCAGAGGGCAGAGCAGCAAGCTACTGTCTCAGTCACTCATAGAGCAGCCCTCGTTTGTGTCTGGACCCCTTCCCTATATACTTTCAACTAGGAATTGTGTGATAATGAGAGTATACGCTGCATTTTAGACACCATAATTCTGCCCACACATCCAACTAGCAATTTGCTTGCCGCAAATGTGTTTGGCCCACATATTACGCCGGTAAATTCTCTTCTATTCTTTAGAATTATGACGTTAATGCAAGCCTACAGGTAGTGGTAGGTCTTTCCTTGAGAGACATCCATCCTAAAGCCATGTGTGATGAGGAAACAAGCCCCCTTCTAGTGGGATGGGCATCCCAGGGTGAGCAGGGCCCTGGGTGTAATTGTTTGGTTTCTCTGATCCTCCCTCTCTACACACTAAATCTTGTGCTGCGGTTACATGCGGAAGCCCACTGACTTCAGGGCTTTCAGCATCATAAGAAGAGTGTATTTCCACCCTGCTTCAAGAAAGTAAAATAGGGACAGAATAAAGTAAAAATCAGAGTCTAACTATTATTATATTATCATAATATAACTATCATTTCATATTGCACTTGGCTAAGATACCAATTGTTTCCTGAAAGCATTCATTGATTTTTTTTTTTTGGTAAGAATATGGAGCTTAAATTTAAAATAATCGAAGTTTTATGTTAGCCTTACTAATGAAGTTGGTTAATGAGATTATGCCAGCAAAAATACCCATTTTATTCTGATCCATAGAAGTTAAAGGGTCCTGAAAGCATTCCATTTAGTAAAAAGCTTGGGAAGCAGCGTTAGCAGTGGGATTTGGATACTCCTCAATGCACTGTTTGCTGTGTCAAGTATCTTATCTGGCTTCTAGACTACACTGGGAAGTTTAGAGTACTGTTGAGTTACCTGCACGGATCTTTATATTACGGTTGAGTTACCTGCACGGATCTTTTGGTTCATCCACTTGTTCATCCTTTCTATCAGCTACCTTCCTTTGGCTTCAGCTTGCAGAAATCAACCTTGTAAAGTACACAGAGATTCACTAATTAATAATTATCATTACTACTATATTATAGTATATTAATATAATAAGTGATATAATTATCAGTTATTAACTAATTAATTAATTGAATGCTGAGTAGCATAGGAAAGGTGACGAGCCATTGCCTTCTAATTCTTTCTTTTAACTCAAAATTGGAGGTTCCGACATGATCTAGAAAGAAGCAGAATGTTGGATATTCTCCATAAGGTGTCACTGTATGTATGGCACATGGATGAGGGCTGGGGGGAAGTGAACGCACTTGCAAGCAAGCCCATCACTACTTCTTAGTCATGTATGCAAGTGCTCCTTAAAGTTAGTGCCAATGAAGGAAAGGGGTCCTTCAAAGCAAACTGGGATGCAACTGACAAAAGAATAGAGGGTTGATGCGGCAAGAGTTAAAGCATCAAGTGACCATTACAGTCATTCGAGACAGGGTTTCTCTGTGGTTTTGGAGCCTGTCCTGGAACTAGCTCTGTAGATCAGGCTGGCCTCGAACTCACAGAGATCCACCTTCCTCTGCTTCCCTAGTGCTGCGACTAAAGGCGTGCGCCACCACTGCCCGGCCTTATAGTCATGTCTTTTGGGGTAACTGCTGAGCCCCATCATTCCTCCCATAATCTGAAGATGAGCAGGGGCTATATAATTGCCATCGCTACTTTCTAGAGGCTCCCAGGCAGACAGAAGAGCTGGCTGCATTTCCACAGTCTCTGGAACACCTCACTGTGTGCGTCTCCTCGTGCTGCTGTGGGCCAGGCTGTGGCAAACTGACAACACATGCCGGCATTGCTTCCGGTAACTCTTTACTGGTGCTTACATCTTTGTTTTGACTGACTCATAATAACAGTTTATGCTCATAGGGTCCAGTGTGATATTTTGATTTATATTGCCCTTGTTCGATGATTAAGTGCGCTTAGCAATCCAACACCATAAGCTTGCATTACTTCTCTAGATGAGCATGTTCAGGTTTATCCCCTCACTCCCCGAAATATGAAGTAGATTAGCATCAGCCATACCCACCCAGAGGGAAAAAGAACACGAACCCTTATTTGACAGAGTACCATCAGCCAGTCTCTCCCTAGAATTCCCCTTCATTGTCCTATCTTCTGCTAACTACGATTCTGCTCTCAACTTCTTCTAGTTCTTTAGACTCCACGTATGAGTTAGGCCACGTGACGCTTACCTTTTTTTGCTTGGCTTATTTTGCTGAACATACATCTTCCAGGTCCGCCCATGTTGCTGCTGGTTACATGGCTGAGCAGTATTTAATTCAGCAAATGCACTCCATTTTCTTCATCCATTCATCTATTGATATACATTCTCAGTAACCTGTTATATGGAGTTTTCTTTAGTCAAAGGATCCTCAGTGTTTACATCATAAATATATGTGTGGAAATATAAAAAAAAAATAGCCAGAGCGATCTAAAACATGAACAATAGCCACATCAATGTATTTCTATTCATGAAAATGACTTACTAAAATAATGCTGGAGACATGTTTGAGAAAGACTGTTGCTTCTCTACCAGGAATTTCACATTTTCCTCTCAAAGAGAAATTTTGAAGGGGCCTGGTGATTCCTTAAAATCATGAAAAAATGCATTATGGTAGTAGACGTTTTGAAAATACTTTAAAAATCTACATACACATTGCCTTCCTCTAGCTCCCCTAAATGTAACATTGTAAGTTGTTTTCTCCTCCTCCATGTATTTGCCAATGTCTTTTTCTTGTCTGTCTGAGACTAGGTGACACAGTCTAGGGGACACAGTATTCCTTCAGCCCCGAAAAGAGCCAGTGCTGACCTCTGACCTCTGATTTCTTCCCCTTGAACTCCCTCCCATCCCTTTCCTTCACATCTCAGCAGGGAGCAGAGTCTGCAGCTCATTCTTCTTTTACCACCTGAAGAGTCCAGGTAAACATGCCCCTGCCTCAGCAATAGGTCTCTCTTTAGTCCAACTCCTACCATCAAGAAAGACACATGTCCATCTCTCATGCTTGCTCTTTCTAACCTGTGTGCTAGGTCTGCCCCGCTTTCCTAAGACAGCCCAGTGACACAAACAGAGAATCTTTCCCTATGCTCCTTGCATGGATGACATCATAAATCTCAACATCAGAACAGGATTCTGGGTAATGATCCATCCTACACCAGCAAAGTAGTCCCAACACGGACCAATAGACTTTCACAATCTCAGTGTAATTATCAAAACCAACAGATGAACAGCACATGGACATTACCTAATCTGCATACCTTATTCCGATATCTCCAGCAGGTCCCCAAAAACATGAGAAAAAAGCCAAGGACATAGGCTGTGGTTCTCAGCTAGACAACCTGTAGTAGTCTTAGCCTGTTATCTAGAACAGTCCCAGCATCTGCCCTTGGCTTTCCTGACACCAGAATTCTGGAAGAGCTCTGTTGGTTATCACGTAGATTCCATCTCCCTCCAGGCTTCTTTTTTCTTGGTGATGGTCTTCAGGTTGTGTTCTATCAGGCACTACCTCGTTTCCTCTTCCTTGGCTCAATGTACTTATTCTCCTAACCAAAGAGCTTTGATCTTTCTATTTCTTTCCTCTCCAAACTGTTAGGAGCCAATTTCCTCCTAAAATCATTGCAGGAACCATCACCCTGGGGAGTCTGCAGAGAACCCCACACCCCTAATTGTGTTAGGAATCGTTCTATTGACAGAGCCTACCCCACACCCAAATTGGCTGATGGAGAGCTATCTGTTAGCAGAACCCACCCCACATTCCAAACTATCTAGGGAACTAGGTGTGTCAACTCGTGACTTCTTGGCCTACAGTGACCTGACTGAAGATAAACTCCTGCCTACGTGACCAACACGGACCACGTGACCAACGTGAACCACGGGGCAAGAGCCCAGGCTCCTGTGCCCATCCCCCAACTCCTTACCCTATATAAGCTGCACCCCATCTCTAATAAACGGAGGCTTTGACAGGAACCCCCGCTTGGCCTCCTTCTTGTCTCCTAGCTCATATCTTCCAGATAGTGCCTCTCCAGGACCCTGGAATAACTGAACTGCCAGACGGGTTACTAACCCTAGACGAAGTAACCCGTCAAGGCAATCAACACCAAACCTAGACCCGACTCTAGATTCTACAAGACTGAGGCAAGATCATGACACATTTCTGTTGTCCATGACACAGATTGGGAGGGGTGGACATTTGATGTATAGGAAGCAATGCACGAAACTTTGCTGGTTTGTGTTTTGGAAACTGGGAAGTTCTCTCTGGAGTCAGGCTTGCTTGGCATCCTGCATAAGAGATACCAAGTTCACATCTCCCCTTGGACAGATCTGTTTCTGCTTCTTGGTTTAGCCACGCCATGGCCTCAAATGCTTATCAAAAGCTATAACTACAAATGTGGTTTCTACTGGTACTGACATCATCACAAGAGTTTAGACCAATAAATGGCTTTCCTGTTGCCATGGAAACCATTGGGATTTTTTTAAAAAAGTAAACATATACTCCTTCCATGATCAGAAAATAAGCAGAATAAAGTTATATCCATTGAAAGACTGTGCCTGATCGGTCTTGACACTGACATTCACACAGGTTTTGTTGTACTATTTTTGACAGTGCTGGGGATACACATGAGAACTTGGGCATGCTAGGTAACTGCTCTGTCCCTCAGATCCCCCCATAGTCTGAAGCTAGAGTCTTGAAAGTGTGGAGGACACACGCTGTCCTTCTCTCCCATGCGGGTCTGTTATAACTGTGGTACATTTCTCCATCCTCTCTCTCTTTCCTCTGGCATCTGATTGAGCACAGTCCTTATTTAAATGTGTAGTATACAGTAATGAACATAGCCCTTCCTTAGGCTTGATGGCTAACACCCATCTAGGTCCTGCTCATCCTTTGTGCCAGTGTTTAGCTGAGTCCAGTCTCTGTGGTTCCCACGTTCCTTCCTAGCTGTGCTAGGCTGTTGGTCACACTGGGGATCAAGTAGGGGAAAACTCCAATAACAATAAGCCCCCTCCATCTTCCCACCTTCGATTTGTTAAATTTATTAAGAACTTGGTCAACACTGGTTTTGTTTTTATATTCATAATTAAGCAGGTTAATAACAATTTTTTAAATGTGTTTGTACAAAGTTGATTTAAAACAAAGCAAAAGACCTTTCCATGTTTCAGCGAGATGGTTCAATGGGTAAAGGCTTTTGTCAGGCATGTTAGATATCTGAGTTCAATCCCTGGAAGCCATGAAAAGTGAAAGGGAGAGAACTGATTCAGCAAAGCTGCTCTCTGAGTTCAACATGTGCATCCTTACACACTCACGCCTGCCCTCATAACACACACACACACACACACAGACACACACACACACAGCCTTTGATGTCCAAGCCATGATTTAGCTTTATTACAGTTGTAAATTTACTGTAGCACACACATACGGTATCACTCTGTGTGGAAGTCAGAGGACAGCTTGGAGGAGTTGGTTCTTTCCTCCCACCATGTGGGTCCAAGGAATTGAACTCACGTCATCAGGTGGGCACAGGTGCCTTTATCTGGGGAACCATATTTCCCACCCCTAAAACAATTCCTTTACGATTTGGGGCTGCATTTGATGGCTCATGTCTGCAATCCCAGTACTCAGGAGGCACAGGTTGGAGGATTTGGGTTCAAAGAGCAGCCTAGGAACCACAATATGACCCTTCAAAACCATCTTAGGCCTTGTGAGAAGTTTCTCACTGGTTCATAAAGAAATTATTTTATACACTTTAGAAATTCCCGTGCTAGCTGCTGCGTTCAAATGCCCTCTTATAGCATCCAACCACATCCGTCCCAAGCTCCAGTTACTTTTGGTAGGCTATTCAAAGTTCTCTTTCTTCACTTTATTGGAAAAATAGATGGAGAAGAATGCTGTAAGGTTTGTATTTCTTTTATTTAATTCTTGATTTAACATAGGGTCACTCATGAAGGTCCTGGCATTCCAACACTACCCTCGGGCTTTCCACTTACAGCAAGGCACCACCCTCTTCCATCGTATCCCTGCCTTGTTTTTCTCACAGGACTCACCTTCCTGTGTATATCCCATATCCTGGCATTTTCCTTACCACCTACCCGTTCTTATAAGCAGGCTTATCTGGGGAGTAAACATGGCGTCTCCCTACGCATGGCTCAGCCTCATTCTGAAAACCATACGTCCATGAGCTCCTTTGGAAACTTCAAGCCTCCAACACAATATGGCAGAAAGAAAAGCTCCCACCCTCAGAGCAGAGCAGTGTGACAGCTTCACTCCTGAGAATACCCTCTCCTCGTAGATCACTGGCCATCTCGGGGGCATCTTTCACATTTCCCAGTCAAGGCATCCCAGGGCACATGCATGCCTTCTTCCCTGGGAAAGTCTCTCCGAGTGCACCTTGACTCTGCAGCACTTGCCAGCCAGCTCATGAGACAAAAGACAATAACTCGGGGTCTGCCATCAGAATGGTTTCAACAGGAATTTACAGAGTCTTTGGTTATCCATAACCCTCAGAAGGAAACCCAAGCCAACTGCTTAATGTGTCTCTGAATACATGCAAACCCCGACTACAGTTACATTATTATTCCTCCAATATTGATCATAATTAACCTTGTTTTAGAAATGCAGATGTTTATAAGCACTGAAAATACCAAGGCTGCAAACAGCACGTTTACACTGCGGGGAACGAGAAGCAAGGATGCGTCAAGTCAGGGTGGGTTTCTGTTTAAAAAGATGAGGGAGGGAGGAGGAGGGGAGGAAAATGGGGGGAGAGAGCAGGAAAGATGGAGAATGAGATGCACAGTGCAGATCAGTGATATTTCGGTGTATTCTGGTGTGGCTGCTTGGCTGGCACAGAATCCATATGATTGGAGAACTATTTCGGTTAAGAAATGAAATGAACCTCTTCATATTAAAGATGAACTTTTCTGTAATTTAAGAAGAAGAGAAAAAACAGCAAGAGGGGGTGGAGGAGGCAGACGGGGGACAAGGCCTCACAGCTTCCTACATTCGTGCCAAATGGCCAACTTTCTTAAAAAAGAAAAAGGAGGGCAAGTTGAGAAGTTGATTTATTCAAAAATAAAAAAAATTGCTTCATTTGGGCTGCAGACCGTTTGCAAATAATTAGGCGGGAGCAAGACAGCTAGCTTTAGGAACAGCTTTCAGATATGGAGATGAAGTCCTCATGTCCCAGGGCTGACTCCATCTGAGCATTTTCCTGCGGAGACACGGGGGAGGGATCAGCAGGAGCGATGAGCTTGAAGAACTGCTGGTCAAGTCCACCATGGGCAGAGGACTCCAGAGGAAGGCGAGCAGACACTTTGCACTGCTTTTTGTCTAAACACGTCCATGGTTTGGGTTGCACAAAACTTTTCCTTCTGTGGTCACACAGAGGATATATCATGGACAAACAAAGGGAATTCTTAGAGTTTCTGCAATTACTGTCAAATTGCAAGCAGACTAGATGGAACATTTTGCTAAAATTAAACATGTTCTCCCATCTGAAGAAAATTAATTTTATATTTCTTGCTAAATCATCTTTTGGACAACTTCATCAGTGATAAAAATAATAATGATGCTTAAAAAAACAGTGTTTTAATTACTTGATAATTGAGCTAACATGGGATTGGGCTGTCAAGTTTCACTGCCAAGGGTCAGAGAGTTTTAAAATTAGTTTTCTTTATTCTTAAGAATTTCATACTTGTTTACAATGAAATGTGATCACATCCACTCCCAATTTCCCCACTCCAATTCCCCCCCCAAGACTCTTCCACATACCCCCCTGTCAACCAAATGCATTATTTTTTAGAGGGTGTTACTCACTAAGTCCAATAAGTTTTGCTCATATGTGTATGGGCGGGGCTCTCATTGCAGCCCAGAAAATCTGCCAGTGGCCACACATTTGCATAAAGGGAGAATGATCTTCAGTCCCAACACCTATCAAGTGCCAGCAGCTCCTCGGGAAGATATGGGGCTGGGAGGCACCATCCCCTTCTACGCCCGAATCTTGTCTGGACAGATAGTGTGCAGGTGGCCACAGCTCCTGTGAGTTCATGAGCACCGTAGCCGTGACAAGCCCAGAAGTGTGCTCTTCCCAGCTTTCCTCCGAAAGATCTGCGGTCCGGCCCAGAATCCCCTTTATGGCCACTCTGAGGGATCAGAGGGAACCCCACCTCTCACGCTCCTCACAGTCTGTCTTTCCTACAGTGAAGACGACAGAGCTAGCCTGCTAAGAAACACGTCTGCTTCCAGAAGACCCAGGGCCATTGACATAGCCACCCTCAAGTCCAGTTAATGAGGGCCACCAACCTGTCTTATTTCCTTGTATCCCAGTTTCTTTCCAGCCCCTATTAAAGGGCCAGCTGCTCTGACCAGCTTTTGGGGTTTCTCCTCCCATTCCGCTCCATTTCCCAGACAATGAGAAAATGAGCAAAAAGAAAAGTGTGGCTCCTACCAGAGGTGAAAAAATAAAATAAAAGGTCTACTGGGCTTCCCTTCCATTCCTGGAAAGATTCCCAACAAATGGACGACAGAGACAGTGGACAGTGATCAATGGGAAAAGGACAGAATTGGCTGAGATTCATTAAAACCCCAATTTGCTGTAAACACCAGCTATTCTGATGCTATTTATGTTAACAGTCTTCAAATGTCTCAATTCAAACTGTTTCTACGAAACACCTTCATCAGAAAACTCATTAAACTTTTCTGTTATTTACTGAAAATGTGTTAGACTTTTTCTTCTCGAAAAAGTAATCATAGACAGCGAGTCAAAGCCAACCGACACCATTTGGTTCATTGTCTTAGAAAAAATAGCTGTAACAGCTGGAGTAGACATTAAAATGTTTATTTTTTGTATTTTTGTGAACTTTAGTAGCTTGGTGTTTCTTGGTCATGTGAGGATCTGAGTTTGCAATGTTTTAAAAATTCAGAATTCCCACAAAATATTTTAAAAATTCAGATTTCTGCTGGGTTCTTGCAGACCACTAGGAAGTTTGCCAAGTTTCTACTAAACAAAAGCCACAAGTTTATTCAAAGGTCTTTGTATTCGTCCCCAAGTCTGTGTTGAGATTTTTTTTTTAAATTATAAAATAAAATAAAACAAAACTAACACATCACCACCGGGTAAGACAAACCAACAGAAGGAAAAAAGCCAAGAGAAGTCACAACAATCAAAGACCCACTCCTTTGCACCCAGGACTCTGATAAAAACGCACAGCTGGAAGTCATGATCTATGTGCAGAGGGCCTGGAGAAAACCCACGCAGGCCCTGTGCATGCTGGCTCAGTCTCCGTGAGTGCATGTGATCTTTGATCATTGTGACTGAGAGAACCTTGTTCTCCTGGTGTCTCC
>NC_022024.1:7662590-7671261 GCF_000317375.1 Microtus ochrogaster
AGTGTTAGCTGAGCCAGGCACCCATCTATGAGTATAGCAAAATGTCACCGTACTGAAATTTTTTTTTATTACACTGAACTAATAGGCCACGTGAACAACACTCTGCTAAAAAGTAAATAAACTGTAGTTAGAGCAAATGCTGGAAGAGATAGAACGTAAGCAATGTCACTTCTACCATGTATGGAATGTTCTAGTCTCTTACTACTTAGTTTTAAGAAAATTTAAGTGTATCTATACTTAAATATATTTTTGTATTTATGATACATATTTCAAATTCCTTAAAGTTCTTCATGTATCAGGTTAAATTGTACAGAACAGCTAAGAAGTCTTCATAATAGTAAAAATGATTGTTAAATTTATAATTTTAAAAAAATTAAGTGCAGTTATGCTACTTTCTAATATTTCTGAATATCTAAGATATAAGATAGCTTAGTTAGTAATTACCAGTAATGTTCTTGCCATCAGAATAGTGTTTCCATGAGGGCTGGGCTGATGCCTCAAGAGGTTCAGAGCCTATATTGCTCTTGCACGGGACCCGGGTTTGGTTCAGGAGGCTCACTCCAGCTCCAGAGGATCCAATGCCACCTTACAGACTCTGTAGAGACAGGTGGCATACACTCACACTTATGTATACACATAAATAAAGAAAACAATAAAGGCAAATCTTTTTTTTAAAAAAAATAATGTTTAGCTAGGTGGTGGTGGCATACACATTTAATCCTAGTACTTGGGAGGCAGAGGCAGGTGGATCTCTTTGAGTTTGAGGCCAGCCTGGTCTACAGAGTGAGTTCTAGGGCAACCAGGGATGTTACACAGAGAAAAACTGTTTCAAAAAGCAAAGGAAAAAAGATTTATTTAAAAGCACACAACTTTTGTGTAAGCAGCATTCGGCTTACAGTGCATCTCAATGGCCGTCTGACCACAGATGTTAATCTAGTTCCCAGTGACAGGTGTCTCTACCTAGCGCATAACACGCAGGCATCGCAAGGAACCCCATATCCCTACATGCCAATACATACTTTCTAAAGTGCTTGCCAAAACACACATCCTCTGCCTCATCTAATGCTATTAATATGGCTCAGCATCCCTAGTCATATCAATGGTCTCTACCTCAGCTGGCTCTTCAAGTCCACACCCTCTACAGAGCTCGTTTTGTCTCAACAGATGCTCCTAGGATCACCTTCTAAATAACAAAATTACTTTACCTTTACTGCAGTAACATCTGAATAGAAAGGCAAACTTCTGAATAAACAATAAACCGTGGCAGATGTCAACCTAGAGAAGCCGTAGGAAACGGCAGGCAAGTACCTATCAGAAATTTGACTGGAAAGTTGAGGAGTGTAACAAAAAAAAATCATTCTAGCTTCAAAATTAAGGATTTAAAGGTCAGTTAATAATCTCTGAGTTTTTCCTTCCTTCCTTCCTTCCTTCCTTCCTTCCTTCCTTCCTTCCTCCCCCTTTCTTTCTTCCTTTCTATAAAATGGCAGTAGGAAGAGGTTAAAAATGGCCGACTGGCAGAAATAACTGTCACATGCTGTGAGTGGTGGATTGTGCCTTGATTACTCACAGATGCAGAAAATGGGGTCCTTGCTTACTTGTTTTTATTCACCAGACTATAGTAGTGAACAGATTCCATTAAAAAAGAAAGAACTTGAGATACTTCAGAAAATAAGACTTAAAGCAAACATTTCTGAATTACGTGGCCACCCCCCAATAAACCTCACCCACAGTGAACAAAGTAGAAGCTACATTGTGCATATCCTAGGCAAAATCTATCTATATCCATCCTTTGTTTCTTTTAGATTCAGTGAGAGTCACTAAACGGCAGAAAAATAATTGTAAATTGTAACCAAGAAAAGCCAAAAACAATAACCCTTAAAACTGGCACCCGAGTGACCCAGCCCAGCTTGGTTCCTCTGACGAGAGTGCAAGGAGAGACTCTGGTTTATTGGGCACTGGAAGGAAAAACAGGACAATACGCTGCTTTAAAGGAATATGGTGGCCATGACAATGGCTGATGTTTCTTTCCCATGGTTCTGACCCTTCCCCCAGCTCTCTGCACATTATTTTAAGGGCTGCAGTACAAACAGACCCTGTTGTGGGGCTAGAGATCCGACAAAAGGGTGGACCCTTGCAGGGTACCTGTGTTGATACGTTCCTCGCGGAGTACAGCACTGAGACTGCCTGTTGATCCTGTCACACTCCTGTCATCCCTGCCTGACAGTAATGAGCAGGAGGAGCCAGCAGAGCGGGAGAGCGGGAGAGCAGGGAGAGAGGAGTTCAGAGGTCCGCTAACAGAGCTTTCAGAGAGCTTGGGGACCATCTGACACTTTGTTACCATAGCATAAGAGTTCCTTGAAGGAAGGCCCTGGGCTGCTTCAGCTTTTGAGTTTATAGGTCCCTTGGCACCAGGCTTAGCTGAGTTGAGTAGATGTAACAGGGCACGAGAGACAGACATCAATGAATGATGGATACGACTTAGCCATAGAGCTGCCATCCCGGTGTGCGGAGCTTCATTCTCATACTCAATTCCCACAACCTGAGAGTATAAAATATGTAACGCCTAGACTGTGGGAGCAGAGTCCTGGCACGGAGCAAGTATTCTAGAAAGGAGGGAGACTATAATTATAATTTATTTCCTTCCCTCCCTCCCCTCTCCCTCCATTCTTCCTTCCATCCTCCCTCCCTCCCCCCTCCCTCCCTTCCTCCCTTTCTTCCTCACTTTTTCCTTCCTTCCTTCCTCCTTCCCTTTCTTCCTATCTTCCTCCCTCCCTCTCTCGCTCTGTCCCTCCCTATGGAAGGAAAGTGTTCTAAGTACTAACTTAGTCATTCTTCATTGACACCAAAAATATCAGCTTTCGAATTTCTAATTTTCCAGGTAAGACTGTACAAACAGGAGAGAAAGACAGAGGCGTTTAGGAAAGTTTGAAGACCACAAACAGTAAACAGACACATCTGCAAAACCACCCCGTGGCATGGCATGAGGACCAGCCTGGGACAAAGACCAACATGATGTCTGTGGCTGTGTGTGGCGATGGCAGCCACGCTGCTCTGGAGTGGAGTCATCCCCATGGCTGTTCTTTCACTTCTAAACTTGAGCCCAAAGCCTCTGGGATGTTTCAAGTAACCAGGTTACTCTCAAAGGGAAGAAGCAAGCAGTGGATGGATATGGGGTGGGTCAGGATGAAGAGACATAGGGACCACAGGGAGTAACAGTCTGACTTAAACATTTCTAAATAATCGTTAGTATTCTGTCTGTTTCTTATTTTCCAGTCCCTCTTTCTCTCCTGCCCAAGTTGAAGAAAGTACTCTAAGACCAGGCAAACTGAGTGATGAAGCGAGAAATCCCAAAGCCCATGGAATTTTACCTCATTTTCTCTGCAATACGATATGGGCCTGCAAGCAGGAATCACCAGCTGGTTGAGTCAAGATCACACATAAAGGTACCATTTCGAACATCTTAGAAAATGCATGACAGACTGAAGGAACGAGATTCATGACTGACTCACTCACAGTGTGAACATCTTACCACCGTCTGACATGTAAAACCTCCACACTGTTACACCCCTTTACGTTAATAACAAATTCATTTGTTTCTTTCCCAAACTCCTGAAATGCAATGGGAATGTAAGATGTCATCTCCATACTATAAAAAAACACACAGAGAAGTAATGAATCCAGACAAAGACGTATTTAGAGGTCTAGAAAGCCCTATTTTATTTACCCCTAGATGACTTACTGGACATCATTCCGTGGGCCGACGTCCCTGACAGAAAAGGAGAAAGCGAGCTGAGCAGCAGCACACAGTGGTACTCTGCTTCCTGTCTGTGGGCGTGACATGACCTCGTGCTGGATGGTCTTACGTCAACTGGACACACAAGGCAGAGTTCTCTGAGAGGAGGGAACTTCACTAGAGAAAATGTCTCCAGAAGATTCTGCCTTAGGCAAGCCTACAGGGCTTTTCTTAATTAGTGATTAACGGGGAAGGCTCAACCCATTGTGGGTGGGGCCATCCTTGGGCTGGTGGTCCTGGGTTCTATAAGAAAAGCTGAGAAAGCCAGTAAGTAATCAGAACTGCCCCATGGCCTCTGCATCAGCTCCTGCCTCCAGGTTCCTGTCCTGACTTTCTTTTGATGAAAATTCTGATGAGGGAATAAACCCTTCCCCCACCCCCCACCCCCAAAAAAAGAAACTACCAAAGACTATGAAAGTATCAGGATGAAAGATGTAAGGGGTGGGGGTGGGGGGGGTAATACGCACTCTGGATTTGGACGAACACTCTTGTGTGTTCACCAAAAATTCCAAGAGCAGTCTGCATGTCCTTCATTTCAAGCAAGTTGTTACAAACGGAGCTGAGAGTCTTGCTGTGTTTTCATGCAGCTGTGCAGACTGAAAGGAACAGATGTGACTTTCGTCAGCTCTCTGATTGTCTGAGTTCTTTCTAACACCTGTGTTAGAAAACACAGGCACATGGCCGTTACAGGCATGAGATCACCTTAGTGTTTTCTGACTGTAACCGGATACAGGGCCAGCCAACCCTGGGTGGGAACTGACCTCAAGATTTCGTCATTTTTTTCTGTGGCCACCTGCATTTGGACTAATTCATCTCTATCAAGTTTACTATGCGGAGGGAAGGGGGAGTCAGTTAAAGGAACTAAAAGTTTTTGTCTTCTAAATCAAGCTCGTTAAGAAAATAGAGTGGTCCTGAAACGTGTACGTGCACGCTCACCATAGACGCAAGGTTTGGCACAGCGTAAAATAGTAATGAGGGTGGAAATGTTTCTCTTCAGATTCTGGCGCTTATTAAACATTTCAAATAAATCTAATGAGATGGTTCAGGTGTGACTTGGTGACTAACAGCTGCGGACTGTTCTTAAGTTTAAGACATGAAATACTGCAAGACATTTTTCATTATGCGTTTAGTCTCTGGAAGGCGAGGAACGGGCGAAGAATTATCCAAACAGGATGGATTCTGCTTTTGAAAAACATCTGTATTTATTTTTAATTTGCTGACAGTGAAATTCACTCTTTGGGTATACATCCAGTGTTTGGGAAAGGAGTAGAGTCGTTGGCACAAGCAAGATGCAGATGGCTCCACTCAGACCCTAGCGTGGTTCTCTGCTGCCCACCCGTTCCTTCCCTACCCAGAGCCACTGATTAACACCACAATTCCATCTTTGTCATAAAAGCATGAAACATCCTTGGGGAAATTACCAAGAGGGAGATCATAGTGTCATATTTTTTAACTTGATATAAAAAGCAAACTTGCCAAATGACATTCTTACGTGGTCCCAACATTTGTGTTCCAGCGTCATTTTCTACCATTTGACGATGTCATAGAAGGTAAAGATTTCCAAAGGACCTGATGACTTTAATTTCATAATTTGGGGTAAAAGTGTTCACAGTTAAATAATGTATTTCTTATTCTGCTTTTCAGCTTTGAGGTTGTTTTTTTTTTTTTTTAAGATTTAGTTTAAGAAATTGGCCTGCATGCATGTCTATGCACCACATGTGTGTAGTGCTCAAAGAGGCCAGAAGAGGGCATCAGATCCTCTGGAACTGGAGTTACAGTTGTTAGCTGCCATGTGGGTGTTGGGAACTGAACCCAGATCCTCTGCAAACACAGATGCTCTTAACTGCTGAGCCGTCTCTCTAGACTCATCTGCTTCAATTCTTAATTTTGTCCGGTCACCATCAGCATGAGCTACCACATCTTTAGGTCCCTGTGGCCAATTGAGAGGACAGAAGTTGGGAACTCTATAGTCTCTGAAACTCACAGATGGAATCTCATGATGTTGGGGAGTAAACTGAACTCACTAGGCCTCAGTTTTCTCATCTTTAGAAAGGGTACAATATTGTCCACCACAGGTGACCTTCCTAATGATTAGACTGGATGCTGAATACTCAATGTTCAGCATGTTGCCTGTCACATAGCAAGTATTTAGTGACAAGCTTCTGCATGATTTTTTTGAAGCATTGATAATTTGTATCACCTAATTTTGGAATGCATGCCACTCATCTAAAACACTCTGGCTAACAACTAGAAAAATCCCTACCAGTCAAATTTATTTGGCGTAAATTACATTTGGATTACATGGCCAATTGACAAATGCACAATAGTGCATAATTTATTGGTACAATTCTATTTCCAGAAAATAGGGGCTGTTTACAGACAGCAAGAGAGAAATTAAAGTGCTGGCTACCTATCAGAGGGAGAGAGGTAGTGGGCTGGGAAAGACATACAAGGTGTACAGAACCAGAGCCACACACAGTTCAGCCCAGGAGGAACACATTGCCACACCCCTCCTCCCCAAGCTCAGAGATAACTGGAGCTGAGAGGCAGAGATGTAGGTGACTCCAAGGAAACATCTGGAAACAGCAGGACAGCTACACATATGAGCCCTCAGCAATCATGAGCGCATGCAAAACCCATGTAAGCCCAAGCCGCAATGGAGAAAGAAGATGGGCTTGCAGAGCCGCTCCACCCCACCCCCTCCACCCCCACCCCCACACACACCCATGGGGCAGAGGGCAGTTGTTCGCTGTTGGAAAAGGCAGGGCCATTTTTCTCTGAATGGATATTCTGGTAAATCAACCATACTCTGGTGGAAGAGCACACATCCAAGAATATTTGGGACAGCACGAATTAATCTTGATGATTGTTTGTGTTCTTTTAGGGACAAGAAAGAAAGGGAAGAGTGGGTACATCTGGGTGGAGTGGTGGGGGTGAATACGATCCAACCATGTTGTACCGAAACAGAAACTCTCAAAGATCTAGTCAAAGAAATCTTAAAGGAAATGGACGGAAAGGGGCCTGGACTTGTAGAGTATAAGCTCAACTTGCTTCACCTTTTGGCTGATAATATCTATGTACCACAGATACAGATTTAATCTTGTTCCTGTGACATCTGGGTTGGGGGCAGCACACCATATTCATCAACCATGTTCTAGATACATCTGTGCTGAAACAATAGGGCCACTCTTTTTCGCTCCAAATGATACAGACAGACTTAATTTTGAGATCTATCCCTAGACAAGTGTGCCTTAGCTGTCCTGCATCAAAACCCATGCAAACTTTCCGTTCCTAACCTCTGTCCCCTTGGATCCAATCAACACAATTCCTGGCACCTGAATCAAATGAGAAAAGGAAACGCTGAAGCTGAATTTGATTTGGTGACTCTGCGGATGTCTGTCAGTGGAACTGTGCAGAGGCGCATTGACCTCGGAAGGTTTTAAATCTGATAAGGACACATGCGGGTACTCTGAATTTGAGGTGACAGCCTGCCTTGACCGTTCACTTCTGCCGTCACAGCTGCGCTCCCCCAGTCCACCCTGCGTGCAAAGTGATCATCCCAAAGCAAATCTGCTGCATGCACCAATTGCATTTAATAAGGATTGAAAATAAATTCTAAAGAGGCATTGACACCCAGTTTAAAACTCTAGCTGTTGAGATGAGGCCGGTGGAAACCTTCAAACAAATGTTCCCGAGGAGAGTTCTGATTTCCACACTCATCCAATTCCCTCATCTGTGCTGAGGCTTTCGTTTGTATCGTGGCAGAAGTGCTTGCGGGAAGACATGAGCAATGGTCTAGCACGGACGTTTTTGTCTGTGCTTTTGGAAAACAGAAAGGACATGTTATTTATTACATGATCCCTTCATCAGCGAGGGAGGGTTATTCAATGCCAGATATGTTTCAGGTTTGTATTATGTCAAAGATTCCATGATAATATAATTTATCTGCCACAGAGGACAGTGGGGAACCAAGTAAAACTTCTGGTGTATCTGGCAGACTGGCAAATTTCTAGACTCCATCCAGAGCCTACTGAGTCAGAAACTGTGGTGGGTGTCCTGGGAAGTGTGCCACGTAAACTTTTGTGGGTTAGAAGTTGTGCCCTGCTGTCGTTTTTATTCCCAGTGCTAAGCACAAATCTCGGGACAGAGCAGACACTCAATACCGAGCTGCTAAATTCAATCATTCCACAAATATTTGAGTGCCTTCTATGGGCCAGATGTTGTTCCAGGCCAAAATGGGCGAAAATTCTGATTTTCAGAACGTTTGGAAGGGGAAGGGGAAATTAAACTATAACAATGGCAAACTATACCGCTAGCAGCTGAGCAGCTGCAGGACACAGACGCTGTGAGGAGCATGAAAGATGAGGAGGATGCGGAAGTGGAAGAGGACTCTTGACGGCATTAATTCAGGTATCAAGGTAGGGTGCCCTGAGAAGGTGGCATTGAGAGGCCAGGAATATAGCCTGCAGGATATCTAGTGACAAACTCTAGGAAGACAGCTGCTGGGGGGAAAGGGGAGCCAACTGCGCCAGGTCTGTGCAAAGGAACCGGCCGGGTTTCGTGCCTCAGAGGCAGCGGATACTGTAGAGCTCTGTCCTCTGAGAGGGAGGCCGCAGCTCTGCTCCTCCGGAAATCAGTGTGCATGGGGTCACTTGCACAAACCCTCACAGGATAGGCGCCATTGGCGTTCCCTCCCAGAAGGGGAGGAGGAAGCTCTTCAAACCCTCAGCCAGGCACTTCCTCCCTCCTGCCCTCCTCTTCCTGGCTGCAAGCAAGCCTGCCAAGCTGCGCAAGATCTTTTTTTTTTTTTAATTTATTTATTTATTAAAGATTTCTGCCTCCTCCCCGCCACCGCCTCCCATTTCCCTCTCCCTCCCC